>NW_027328721.1:57455737-57801804 GCF_048564905.1 Vicugna pacos
TCCTGAGGGTGGGGAGGTTCCACCAACGGTCGGCAGCGCGTGGGTTCTAACAGAATTGCAAAGCTCGTCTCCCCTGAGGGTTTTCCTAATTTCTCTGTGCCAGGGAAGGCTAGGGGGGTTTGCAGGAATTCCCAGGGACAGAGGCTGCCTCCCCAAGGTTAGGGAAGGTATTTCTCGGACTTCCCCGAGCAGGGAACACCTGTGACTGAAGAGAGCTGCGTGGAGTTGTCTCTCGAGCTCCCCCACGCGCTGACAATGGTTCCGGAATCCTGAGCGCGGGGAGGTACCACCAATGGTCGGCAGTGCTTGGGTTATAATGGAATGCCTAAGCTCGCCTCCCCTGAGGGTTTTCCTAATATCTCTCTGCTAGGAAATGCTAGGGGGGTTTGCAGGAATTCCCAGTGACAGAGGCTGCCTCCCCAAGGTCAGGGAAGGTATTTCTCGGACTTCCCCGTGCAGGGAACACCTGTGACTGAAGAGGACTGCGTGGAGTTGTCTCTCGAGCTCCCACACGCACTGAAAATGGTTCCGGAAGCCTGAGCGTGGGGAGGTTCCACCAACGGTCGGCAGCGCGTGGGTTCTAACGGAATGCCTAAGCTAGCCTCCCCTGAGGGATTTCCTAATATCTCTGTGCCAGGGAATGCTAGGGGGGGGTTGCAGGAAATCCCAGGGACAGAGGCTGCATCCCAAATGTCAAGGAAGTTATTTCTCGTACTTCCCCGAACAGGGAACACCTGTGAATGAAGAGAGCTGCGTGGAGTTGTCTCTCGAGCTCCCCCACGCACTGACAATGGTTCCGGAATCCTGAGCGTGGGGAGGTTCCACCAACGGTCGGCAGCGCGTGGGTTCTAACGGAATGCCTAAGCTCGTCTCCCCTGAGGGTTTTCCTAATATCTCTGTGCCAGGGAATGCTAGCGGGTTTTGCAGGAAGTCCCAAGGACAGAGGCTGCCTCCCCAAGGTCTGGGAAGTTATTTCTCGGACTTCCCCGAACAAGGAACACCTGTGAATGAAGAGAGCTGCGTGGAGTTGGCTCTCCACCTCCCCGACGCACTGACAATGTTTCCGGAAACCTGAGCGTGGGGAGGTTCCACCAACGGTCGTCAGCGATTGGTTTCTAACAGAATTGCAAAGCTCTTATCCCCTGAGGGTTTTCCTAATATCTCTGTGCCAGGGAATGCTAGGGGGGTTTGCAGGAAGTCCCAGGGACAGAGGCTGCCTCCCCAAGGTCGGGGAAGGTATTTCTCGGACTTCCCCGAGCAGGGAACACCTGTGACTGAAGAGAGCTGCGTGGAGTTGTCTCTCGAGCTCCCCCACGCACTGACAATGTTTCCGGAAGCCTGAGCGTGGGGAAGTTCCACCAACGGTCGGCACGCGTGGGTTCTAACGGAATGCCTAAGCTCGTCTCCCCTGAGGGTTTTCCTAAAGTCTCTGTGCCAGGAAATGCTAGGGGGGTTTGCAGGAAATCCCAGGGACAGAGGCTGCCTCCCCAAGGTCAGGGAAAATTTTTCTCGGACTTCCCCGAACAGGGAACACCTGTGACTGAAGAGAGCTGCGTGGAGTTGTCTCTCGAGCTCCCCCACGCACTGACAATGGTTCCGGAATCCTGAGCGTGGGGAGGTTCCACCAACGGTCGGCAGCGCGTGGGTTCTAATGGAATTGCAAAGCTCGTCTCCCCTGAGTGTATTCCTAATGTCTCTGTGCCAGGGAATGCTAGGGGGTTTGCAGGAATTCCCAGTGACAGAGGCTGCCTCCCCAAGGTCAGGAAAGGTATTTCTCGGACTTCCCCGGACAGAGAACACCTGTGACTGAGGAGAGCTGCGTGGAGATGTCTCTCGAGCTCCCCCACGCACTGATAATGGTTCCGGAATCCTGAGCGTGGGGAGGTTCCACCAACGGTCGGCAGCGCGTGGGTTCTTACGGAATGCCTAAGCTCGTCTCCCCTGAGGGTTTTCCTAATGTCTCTGTTCCAGGGAATGCTAGGGGGGTTTGCAGGAAGTCCCAGGGACAGAGGCTGCCTCCCCACGTTCAGGGAAGGTATTTCTCGGACTTCCCCGAACAAGGAACACCTGTGAATGAAGAGAGCTGCGTGGAGTTGTCTCTCGAGCTCCCCCACGCACTGACAATGGTTCCGGAATCCTGAGCGTGGGGAGGTTCAACCAACGGTCGGCAGCGCGTGGGTTCTAACGGAATGCCTAAGCTCGTCTCCCCTGAGGGTTTTCCTAATTTCTCTGTGCCAGGGAATGCTAGGGGGTTTTGCAGGAAGTCCCAAGGACAGAGGCTGCCTCCCCAAGGTCTGGGAAGGTATTTCTCGGACTTCCCCGAACAAGGAACACCTGTGAATGAAGAGAGCTGCGTGGAGTTGTCTCTCGAGCTCCCCCACGCACTGACAATGTTTCCGGAAGCCTGAGCGTGGGGAAGTTCCACCAACGGTCGGCAGCGCGTGGGTTCTAACGGAATGCCTAAGCTCGTCTCCCCTGAGGGTTTTCCTAAATTCTCTGTGCCAGGGAATGCTAGGGGGGTTTGCAGGAAGTCCCAGGGACAGAGGCTGCCTCCCCAAGGTCAGGGAAGATTTTTCTCGGACTTCCGCGAACAGGGAACACCTGTGACTGAAGAGAGCTGCGTGGAGTTGTCTCTCGAGCTCCCCCACGCACTGACAATGGTTCCGGAATCTTGAGCGTGGGGAGGTTCCACCAACGGTCGGCAGCGCGTGGGTTCTAATGGAATTGCAAAGCTCGTCTCCCCTGAGTGTATTCCTAATGTCTCTGTGCCAGGGAATGCTAGGGGGGTTTGCAGGAAGTCCCAGGGACAGAGGCTGCCTCCCCAAGGTCAGGGAAGGTATTTCTTGGTCTTCCCCGAACAGGGAACAGCTGTGACTGAAGAGAGCTGCGTGGAGTTGTCTCTCCACCTCCCCGAAGCACTGACAATTTTTCCGGAATCCTGAGCGTGGGGAGGTTCCACCAACGGTCGGCAGCGCGTGGGATATAACGGAATTGCAAAGCTCGTCTCCCCTGAGGGTTTTCCTAATGTCTCTGTGCCAGGGAATGCTAGGGGGGTTTGAAGGAAGTCCCAGTCGCAGAGGCTGCCTCACCAAGATCAGGAAAGGTTTTTCTCGGACTTCCCCTGACAGGGAACACCTGTGACTGAGGAGAGCTGCGTGGAGTTGTCTCTCGAGCTCACCCACGCAATGATAATTATTCCGGAATCCTTAGCGTGGGGAGGTACCTACATTTGTCGGCAGCGCGTGGGTTTTAACTGAATGTCTAAGCTTGTCTCCCCTGAGAATTTTCCTAATGTCTCTGTGCCAGGGAAAGCTTGGGGGATTTGCAGGAATTCCCAGTGTCAGAGGCTGCCTCCCCAATGTCAGGGAAGTTATTTCTTGGACTTTCCCAAACAGGGAACACCTGTGACTGAAGAGAGCTGCGTGGAGTTGTCTCTCGAGCTCCCCCACGCAATGATAATGGTTCCGGAATCCTTACCGTGGGGAGGTACCTCCATTGGTCGGCAGCGCGTGTGTTCTAACGGAATGCCTAAGCTCGTCTACCCTGAGGGTTTTCCTAATGTCTCTGTGCCAGGGAAAGCTTAGGGGATTTGCAGGAATTCCCAGTGTCAGAGGCTGCCTCCCCAAGGTCAGGGAAGTTATTTCTCGGACTTCCCTGAGCATTGAACACCTGTGAGTGAAGAGAGCTGCGTGGAGTTGTCTCTCGAGCTCCCCCACGCACTGACAATGTTTCCGGAATCCTGAGCGTGGGGAGGTTCCACCAACGGTCGGCAGCACGTGGGTTCTAACGGAATGCCTAAGCTCGTCTCCCCTGAGGGTTTTACTAATATCTCTGTGCCAGGGAATGCTGGGGGGTTTGCAGGAAGTCCCAGGGACAGAGGCTGCCTACCCAAGTTCAGGGAAGGTATTTCTAGGACTTCCCCGGACAGGGAACACCTGTGAATGAAGAGAACTGCGTGGAGTTTTCTCTCGAGCTCCCCCACGCACTGACAATGGTTCCGGAATCCTGAGCGTGGGGAGGTTCCACCAAAGGTCGTCAGCGCTTGGGTTCTAACGGAATGCCTAAGCTCGTCTCCCCTGAGGGTTTTCCTAATGTCTCTGTGCCAGGGAATGGTAGGGGTGTTTGCAGGAAGTCCCAGGGACAGAGGCTGCCTCCCCAAAGTCAGGAAAGGTATTTCTCGGACTTCCCCGAACAGTGAACACCTGTGACTGAAGAGAGCTGCCTGGATTTGTCTCTCAAGGTCCCCCACGCGCTGACAATGATTCCGGAATCCTGAGCGTGGGGAGGATCCACCAACGGTCGGCAGCGAGTGGGTTCTAACGGAATTGCAAAGCCCGTCTCCCCTGAGTGTTTTCCAAGTGTCTCTATGCCCGGGAAGGCTAGGGGGGTTTGCAGGAAGTCCCAGGGACAGAGGTGGCCTCCCAAGGTCAGGGAAGGTATTTCTCGGACTTCCCGGAACAGGGAACACCTGTGACTGAAGAGAGCTGCGTGGAGTTGTCTCTCGAGCTCCCCCACGCACTGATAATGGTTCCGGGATCCTGAGCTTGGGGAGGTTCCACCAACGGTCGGCAGCGCGTGGGATTTAACGGAATGCCTAAGCTCGTCTCCCCTGAGGGTTTTCCTAATGTCTCTGTGCCAGGGAATGCTAGGGGGTTGAAGGAAGTCCCAGTGGCAGAGGCTGCCTCACCAAGGACAGGAAAGGTATTTCTCGGACTTCCCCGGACAGGGAACACCTGTGACTGAGGAGAGCTGCGTGGAGTTGTCTCTCGAGCTCACCCAAGCAATGATAATGATTCCGGAATCCTTACCGTGGGGAGGTACCTCCATTGGTCGGCAGCGCGTGGGTTCTAACGGAATGCATAAGCTCGTCTCCCCTGAGAATTTTCCTAATGTCTCTGTGCCAGGGAAAGCTTGAGGGATTTGCAGGAATTCCCAGTGTCAGAGGCTGCCTCCCCAATGTCAGGGAAGTTATTTCTCGGACTTCCCCAAATAGGGAACACCTGTGACTGAAGAGAGCTGCGTGGAGTTGTCTGTCGATCTCCCCTACGCACTGAAAATGTTTCTGGAATCCTGAGCGTGGGGAGGTTCCACCAACGGTCGGCAGCATGTGGGTTCTAACGGAATGCCTAAACTCGTCTCCCCTGAGGATTTTCCTAATGTCTCTGTGCCAGGGAATGCTAGGGGGTTTTGCAGGAAGTCCCAGGGACAGAGGCTGCCTCCCCAAATTCAGGGAAGGTATTTCTCGGACTTCCCAGAACAGGGAACACCTGCGACTGAAGAGAGCTGCGTGGAGTTGTCTCTCGTGCTCCCGCACGCGCTGACAATGGTTCCGGAATCCTGAGCGTGGGGAGGTTCCACCAACGGTCGGCAGCGAGTGGGTTCTAACGGAATTGCAAAGCCCGTCTCCCCTGAGTGTTTTCCAAGTGTCTCTATGCCCGGGAAAGCTAGGGGGGTTTGCAGGAAGTCCCAGGGACAGAGGTGGCCTCCCAAGGTCAGGGAAGGTATTTCTCGGACTTCCCGGAACAGGGAACACCTGTGACTGAAGAGAGCTGCGTGGAGTTGTCTCTCGAGCTCCCCCACGCACTGATAATGGTTCCGGGATCCTGAGCTTGGGGAGGTACCTCCATTGGTCGGCAGCGCGTGGGTTCTAACGGAATGCATAAGCTCGTCTCCCCTGAGAATTTTCCTAATGTCTCTGTGCCAGGGAAAGCTTGAGGGATTTGCAGGAATTCCCAGTGTCAGAGGCTGCCCCCCCAATGTCAGGGAAGTTATTTCTCGGACTTCCCCAAACAGGGAACACCTGCGACTGAAGAGAGCTGCGTGGAGTTGTCTCTCGAGCTCCCCCACGCGCTGACAATGGTTCCGGAATCCTGAGCGTGGGGAGGTTCCACCAACGGTCGGCAGCGCGTGGGTTTTAACGGAATGCCTAAGCTCGTCTCCCCTGTGGGTTTTCCTAATGTCTCTGTGCCGGGGAATGCTAGGGGGGTTTACAGGAAGTCCCAGGGACCGAGGGTGACGCCTCAAGGTCAGGGAAGGTATTTCTCGGACTTCCCCGAACAGGGAACAACTGTGACTGAAGAGAGCTGCGTGGAGTTGTCTCTCTACCTCCCCGACGCACTGACAATGGTTTCGGAATCCTGAGCGTGGGGAGGTTCCACCAACGGTCGGCAGCGCGTGGGTTCTAATAGAATTGCAAAGCTCGTCTCCCCTGAGGGTTTTCCTAATTTCTCTGTGCCAGGGAAGGCTAGGGGGGTTTGCAGGAATTCCCAGTGAGAGAGGCTGCTTCCCCAAGGTCAGGGAAGTTATTTCTCGGACTTCCCCAAACAGGGAACACCTGTGACTGAAGAGAGCTGCGTGCAGTTGTCTGTCGATCTCCGCTACGCACTGAAAATGTTTCTGGAATCCTGAGCGTGGGGAGGTTCCACCAACGTTCGGCAGCGTGTGGGTTCTAACGGAATGCCTAAGCTCGTCTCTCCTGAGGATTTTCCTAATATCTCTGTGCCAGGGAATGCTAGGGTTTTTGCAGGAAGTCCCAGGGAAATAGGCTGCCTCCCCAAGGTCAGGGAAGTTATTTCTCGGACTTCCCCGTACAGGGAACACCTGTGACTGAAGAGAGCTGCGTGGAGTTGTCTCTCCTGCTCCCCCACGCGCTGACAATGATTCCGGAATCATGAGCGTGGGGAGGTTCCACCAACGGTCGGCAGCGCGTGGGTTCTAATGGAATGCATAAGCTCGTCTCCCCTGAGGGTTTTTCTAATGTCTCTGTGCCAGGGAATGCTAGGGGGGTTTGCAGGAATTCCCAGGGACAAAGGCTGCCTCCCCAAGGTCAGGGAAGATTTTTCTCGGACTTCCCCAAACAGGGAACACCTGTGACTGAAGAGAGCTTCGTGGAGTTGTCTGTCGAGCTCCCCCACGCACTGACAATGGTTCCGGAATCCTGAGCGTGGGGAGGTTCCACCAACGGTCGGCAGTGTGTTGGTTCTAACCGAATTGCAAAGCTCGTCTCCCCTGAGGGTTTTCCTAATATCTCTGTGCCAGGGAACGCTAGGGGGGTTTGAAGGAATTCCCAGTGGCAGAGAATGCCTCCCCAAGGTCAGGAAAGTTATTTCTCGGACTTCCGCGGACAGGGAACACCTGTGACTGAGGAGAGCTGCGTGGAGTTGTCTCTCGAGCTCCCCCACGCGCTGACAATGGTTCCGGAATCCTGAGCGTGGGGAGGTTCCACCAACGGTCGGCACCGCATGGGATATAACGGAATTGCAAAGCTCGACTCCCCTGAGTGTTTTCCTAATGTCTCTGTGCCAGGGAATGCTAGGGGGGTTTGAAGGAAGTCCCAGTGGCAGAGGCTGCCTCCCCAAGTTAAGGAAAGGTATTTTTCGGACTTCCCCAGACAGGGAACACCTGTGACTGAAGAGAGCTGCGTGGAGTTGTCTCTCGAGCTCCCCCACGCAATGATAATGTTTCCGGAATCCTTACCGTGGGGAGGTATCTCCATTGGTCGGCAGCGCGTGGGTTCTAACGGAATGCCTAAGCTCGTCTCCCCTGAGAATTTTCCAAATGTCTCTTTGCCAGGGAAAGCTTGGGGGATTTGCAGGAATTCCCAGTGTCAGAGGCTGCCTCCCCAATATCAGGGAAGTTATTTCGGGGAATTTCCCAAACAGGGAACACATGTGACTGAAGAGAGCTGCGTGGAGTTGTCTGTCGTTCTCCCGAACGCACTGAAAATGTTTCTGGAATCCTGAGCGTGGGGAGGTTCCACCAATGGTCGGCAGCGTGTGGGTTCTAACGGAATGCCTAAGCTCGTCTCCCCTGAGGGTTTCCTAATGTCTCTGTGCCAGGCAATGCTAGGGTTTTTGCAGGAAGTCCCAGGGACAGAGGCTGCCTCCCCAAGGTCAGGGAAGTTATTTCTCGGACTTCCCCGAACAGGGAACACCTGTGACTGAAGAGAGCTGCGTGGAGTTGTCTCTAAACCTCCCCGACGCACTGACAATGGTTCCGGAATCCTGAGCGTGGGGAGGTTCCACCAACGGTCGGCAGCGCGTGTGTTCTAACGGAATGCCTAAGCTCGTCTCCCCTGAGGGTTTTCCTAATGTCTCTGTGCCAGGGAATGCTAGGGGGGTTTGCAGGAAATCCCAGGGACAGAGGCTGCCTCCCCAAGGTCAGGGAAGGTATTTCTCGGACTTCCCCGAACAAGGAACACCTGTGAATGAAGAGAGCTGCGTGGAGTTGTCTCTCCACCTCCCCGACGCACTGACAATGGTTCTGGAATCCTGAGCGTGGGGAGGTTCCACCAACGGTCGGCAGCGCGTGGGTTCTAACAGAATTGCAAAGCTCGTCTCCCCTGAGGGTTTTCCTAATTTCTCTGTGCCAGGGAAGGCTAGGGGGGTTTGCAGGAATTCCCAGGGACAGAGGCTGCCTCCCCAAGGTTAGGGAAGTTATTTCTCGGACTTCCCCGAGCAGGGAACACCTGTGACTGAAGAGAGCTGCGTGGAGTTGTCTCTCGAGCTCCCCCACGCGCTGACAATGGTTCCGGAATCCTGAGCGCGGGGAGGTACCACCAATGGTCGGCAGTGCTTGGGTTATAATGGAATGCCTAAGCTCGTCTCCCCTGAGGGTTTTCCTAATATCTCTCTGCCAGGAAATGCTAGGGGGGTTTGCAGGAATTCCCAGTGACAGAGGCTGCCTCCCCAAGGTCAGGGAAGGTATTTCTCTGACTTCCCCGTGCAGGGAACACCTGTGACTGAAGAGGACTGCGTGGAGTTGTCTCTCGAGCTCCCACACGCACTGACAATGGTTCCGGAAGCCTGAGCGTGGGGAGGTTCCACCAACGGTCGGCAGCGCGTGGGTTCTAACGGAATGCCTAAGCTCGTCTCCCCTGAGGGTTTTCCTAATATCTCTGTGCCAGGGAATGCTAGGGGGGTTTGCAGGAAATCCCAGGGACAGAGGCTGCATCCCATATGTCAAGGAAGTTATTTCTCGTACTTCCCCGAACAGGGAACACCTGTGAATGAAGAGAGCTGCGTGGAGTTGTCTCTCGAGCTCCCCCACGCACTGACAATGGTTCCGGAATCCTGAGCGTGGGGAGGTTCCACCAACGGTCGGCAGCGCGTGGGTTCTAACGGAATGCCTTAGCTCGTCTCCCCTGAGGGTTTTCCTAATATCTCTGTGCCAGGGAATGCTAGGGGGTTTTGCAGGAAGTCCCAAGGACAGAGGCTGCCTCCCCAAGTTCTGGGAAGTTATTTCTCGGACTTCCCCGAACAAGGAACACCTGTGAATGAAGAGAGCTGCGTGGAGTTGGCTCTCCACCTCCCCGACGCACTGACAATGTTTCCGGAAACCTGAGAGTGGGGAGGTTCCACCAACGGTCGTCAGCGAGTGGTTTCTAACAGAATTGCAAAGCTCGTCTCCCCTGAGGGTTTTCCTAATGTCTCTGTGCCAGGGAATGCTAGGGGGGTTTGCAGGAAGTCCCAGGGACAGAGGCTGCCTCCCCAAGGTCGGGGAAGGTATTTCTCGGACTTCCCCGAGCAGGGAACACCTGTGACTGAAGAGAGCTGCGTGGAGTTGTCTCTCGAGCTCCCCCACGCACTGACAATGGTTCCGGAATCCTGAGCGTGGGGAGGTTCCACCAACGGTCGGCAGCGCGTGGGTTCTAATGGAATTGCAAAGCTCGTCTCCCCTGAGTTTATTCCTAATGTCTCTGTGCCAGGGAATGCTAGGGGGTTTTGCAGGAATTCCCAGCGACAGAGGCTGCCTCCCCAAGGTCAGGAAAGGTATTTCTCGGACTTCCCCGGACAGGGAACACCTGTGACTGAGGAGAGCTGCGTGGAGATGTCTCTCGAGCTCCCCCACGCACTGATAATGGTTCCGGAATCCTGAGCGTGGGGAGGTTCCACCAACGGTCGGCAGCGCGTGGGTTCTAACGGAATGCCTAAGCTCGTCTCCCCTGAGGGTTTTCCTAATGTCTCTGTTCCAGGGAATGCTAGGGGGGTTTGCAGGAAGTCCCAGGGACAGAGGCTGCCTCCCCAAGTTCAGGGAAGTTATTTCTCGGATTTCCCCGAACAAGGAAAACCTGTGAATGTAGAGAGCTGCGTGGAGTTGTCTCTCGAGCTCCCCCACGCACTGACAATGGTTCAGGAATCCTGAGCGTGGGGAGGTTCAACCAACGGTCGGCAGCGCGTGGGTTCTAACGGAATGCCTAAGCTCCTCTCCCCTGAGGGTTTTCCTAATTTCTCTGTGCCAGGGAATGCTAGGGGGTTTTGCAGGAAGTCCCAAGGACAGAGGCTGCCTCCCCAAGTTCTGGGAAGGTATTTCTCGGACTTCCCCGAACAAGGAACACCTGTGAATGAAGAGAGCTGCGTGGAGTTGTCTCTCCACCTCCCCGACGCACTGACAATGGTTCCGGAATCCTGAGCCTGGGGAGGCTCCACCAACGGTCGTCAGCGAGTGGTTTCTAACAGAATTGCAAAGCTCGTCTCCCCTGAGGGTTTTCCTAATGTCTCTGTGCCAGGGAATGCTAGGGGGGTTTGCAGGAAGTCCCAGGGACAGAGGCTGCCTCCCCAAGGTCGGGGAAGGTATTTCTCGGACTTCCCCGAGCAGGGAACACCTGTGACTGAAGAGAGCTGCGTGGAGTTGTCTCTCGAGCTCCCCCACGCACTGACAATGTTTCCGGAAGCCTGAGCGTGGGGAAGTTCCACCAACGGTCGGCAGCGCGTGGGTTCTAACGGAATGCCTAAGCTCGTCTCCCCTGAGGGTTTTCCTAAAATCTCTGTGCCAGGGAATGCTAGGGGGGTTTGCAGGAAGTCCCAGGGACAGAGGCTGCCTCCCCAAGGTCAGGGAAGATTTTTCTCGGACTTCCGCGAACAGGGAACACCTGTGACTGAAGAGAGCTGCGTGGAGTTGTCTCTCGAGCTCCCCCACGCACTGACAATGGTTCCGGAATCCTGAGCGTGGGGAGGTTCCACCAACGGTCGGCAGCGCGTGGGTTCTAATGGAATTGCAAAGCTCGTCTCCCCTGAGGGTTTTCCTAATGTCTCTGTGCCAGGGAATGCTAGGGGGGTTTGCAGGAAGTCCCAGGGACAGAGGCTGCCTCCCCAAGGTCAGGGAAGGTATTTCTCGGTCTTAACCGAACAGGGAACAGCTGTGACTGAAGAGAGCTGCGTGGAGTTGTCTCTCCACCTCCCCGACGCACTGACAATTTTTCCGGAATCCTGAGCGTGGGGAGGTTCCACCAACGGTCGGCAGCGCGTGGGATATAACGGAATTGCAAAGCTCGTCTCCCCTGAGGGTTTTCCTAATGTCTCTGTGCCAGGGAATGCTAGGGGGGTTTGAAGGAAGTCCCAGTCGCAGAGGCTGCCTCACCAAGATCAGGAAAGGTTTTTCTCGGACTTCCCCTGACAGGGAACACCTGTGACTGAGGAGAGCTGCGTGGAGTTGTCTCTCGAGCTCACCCACGCAATGATAATGATTCCGGAATCCTTAGCGTGGGGAGGTACCTCCATTTGTCGGCAGCGCGTGGGTTTTAACGGAATGTCTAAGCTTGTCTCCCCTGAGAATTTTCCTAATGTCTCTGTGCCAGGGAAAGCTTGGGGGATTTGCAGGAATTCCCAGTGTCAGAGGCTGCCTCCCCAATGTCAGGGAAGTTATTTCTTGGACTTTCCCAAACAGGGAACACCTGTGACTGAAGAGAGCTGAGTGGAGTTGTCTCTCGAGCTCCCCCACGCAATGATAATGGTTCCGGAATCCTTACCGTGGGGAGGTACCTCCATTGGTCGGCAGCGCGTGGGTTCTAACGGAATGCCTAAGCTCGTCTACCCTGAGGGTTTTCCTAATGTCTCTGTGCCAGGGAAAGCTTAGGGGATTTGCAGGAATTCCCAGTGTCAGAGGCTGACTCCCCAAGGTCAGGGAAGGTATTTCTCGGACTTCCCCGAGCAGGGAACACCTGTGACTTAAGAGAGCTGCGTGGAGTTGTCTCTCGAGCTCCCCCACGCGCTGACAATGGTTCCGGAATCCTGAGCGTGGGGAGGTTCCACCAACTGTCGGCAGCACGTGGGTTCAAACGGAATGCCTAAGCTCGTCTCCCCTGAGGGTTTTCCTAATGTCTCTGTGCCAGGGAATGCTTGAGTTTTTGCAGGAAGTCCCAGGGACAGAGGCTGCCTGCCCAAGGTCAGGGAAGTTATTTCTCGGACTTCCCTGAGCATTGAACACCTGTGAGTGAAGAGAGCTGCGTGGAGTTGTCTCTCGAGCTCCCCCACGCACTGACAATGTTTCCGGAATCCTGAGCGTGGGGAGGTTCCACCAACGGTCGGCAGCACGTGGGTTCTAACGGAATTGCAAAGCCCGTCTCCCCTGAGTGTTTTCCAAGTGTCTCTATGCCCGGGAAGGCTAGGGGGGTTTGCAGGAAGTCCCAGGGACAGAGGTGGCCTCCCAAGGTCAGGGAAGGTATTTCTCGGACTTCCCGGAACAGGGAACACCTGTGACTGAAGAGAGCTGCGTGGAGTTGTCTCTCGAGCTCCCCCACGCACTGATAATGGTTCCGGGATCCTGAGCTTGGGGAGGTTCCACCAACGGTCGGCAGCGCGTGGGATCTAACGGAATGCCTAAGCTCGTCTCCCCTGAGGGTTTTCCTAATGTCTCTGTGCCAGGGAATGCTAGGGGGTTGAAGGAAATCCCAGTGGCAGAGGCTGCCTCCCCAAGGACAGGAAAGGTATTTCTCGGACTTCCCCGGATAGGGAACACCTGTGACTGAGGAGAGCTGCGTGGAGTTGTCTCTCGAGCTCACCCACGCAATGATAATGGTTCCGGAATCCTTACCGTGGGGAGGTACCTCCATTGGTCGGCAGCGCGTGGGTTCTAACGGAATGCATAAGCTCGTCTCCCCTGAGAATTTTCCTAATGTCTCTGTGCCAGGGAAAGCTTGAGGGATTTGCAGGAATTCCCAGTGTCAGAGGCTGCCTCCCCAATGTCAGGGAAGTTATTTCTCGGACTTCCCCAAATAGGGAACACCTGTGACTGAAGAGAGCTGCGTGGAGTTGTCTGTCGATCTCCGCTACGCACTGAAAATGTTTCTGGAATCCTGAGCGTGGGGAGGTTCCACCAACGTCCGGCAGCGTGTGGGTTCTAACGGAATGCCTAAGCTCGTCTCCCCTGAGGGTTTTCCTAATATTTCTGTGCCAGGGAATGCTAGGGTTTTTGCAGGAAGTCCCAGGGAAATAGGCTGCCTCCCCAAGGTCAGGGAAGTTATTTCTCGGACTTCCCCGGACAGGGAGCACTTGTGAATGAAGAGAGCTGCGAGGAGATGTCTCTTGAGCTCCCCCACGCACTGACAATGGTTCCGGAATCCTGAGCGTGGGGAGGTACCACCAATGGTCGGCAGTGCGTGGGTTCTAATGGAATGCCTAAGCTGGTCTCCCCTGAAGGTTTTACTAATATCTCTGTGCCAGGGAATGCAAGGGGAGTTTGCAGGAAGTCCCTTTGACAGAGGTTGCCTCCCCAAGGTCAGGGAAGGTATTTCTCGGACTTCCCCAAGCAGGGAACACCTGTGACTGAAGAGAGCTGCGTGGAGTTGTCTCTCGTGCTCCCGCAAGCGCTGACAATGGTTCCGGAATCATGAGCGTGGGGAGGTTCCACCAACGGTCGGCAGCGCGTGGGTTCTAACGGAATTGCAAAGCTCGTCTCCCCTGAGGGTTTTCCTAATTTCTCTGTGCCAGGGAAGGCTAGGGGGGTTTGCAGGAATTCCCAGTGAGAGAGGCTGCCTCCCCAAGGTCAGGGAAGTTATTTCTCGGACTTCCCCAAACAAGGAACACCTGTGACTGAAGAGAGGTGCGTGCAGTTGTCTGTCGATCTCCGCTACGCACTGAAAATGTTTCTGGAATCCTGAGCGTGGGGAGGTTCCACCAACGTTCGGTAGCGTGTGGGTTCTAACGGAATGCCTAAGCTCGTCTCCCCTGAGGATTTTCCTAATATCTCTGTGCCAGGGAATGCTAGGGTTTTTGCAGGAAGTCCCAGGGAAATAGGCTGCCTCCCCAAGGTCAGGGAAGTTATTTCTCGGACTTCCCCGAACAGGGAACACCTGTGACTGAAGAGAGCTGCGTGGAGTTGTCTCTCGTGCTCCCCCACGCGCTGACAATGGTTCCGGAATCATGAGCGTGGGGAGGTTCCACCAACGGTCGGCAGCGCGTGGGTTCTAATGGAATGCATAAGCTCGTCTCCCCTGAGGGTTTTTCTAATGTCTCTGTGCCAGGGAATGCTAGGGGGGTTTGCAGGAAGTCCCAGGGACAAAGGCTGCCTCCCCAAGGTCAGGGAAGATTTTTCTCGGACTTCCCCAAACAGGGAACACCTGTGACTGAAGAGAGCTGCGTGGAGTTGTCTGTCGAGCTCCCCCACGCACTGACAATGGTTCCGGAATCCTGAGCGTGGGGAGGTTCCACCAACGGTCGGCAGTGCGTTGGTTCTAACGGAATTGCAAAGCTCGACTCCCCTGAGGGTTTTCCTAATATCTATGTGCCAGGGAACGCTAGGGGCGTTTGAAGGAATTCCCAGTGGCAGAGACTGCCTCCCCAAGGTCAGGAAAGTTATTTCTCGGACTTCCCCGGACAGGGAACACCTGTGACTGAGGAGAGCTGCGTGGAGTTGTCTCTCGAGCTCCCCCACGCACTGACAATGTTTCCGGAATCCTGAGCGTGGGGAGGTTCCACCAACGGTCGGCAGCACGTGGGTTCTAACGGAATTGCAAAGCCCGTCTCCCCTGAGTGTTTTCCAAGTGTCTCTATGCCCGGGAAGGCTAGGGGGGTTTGCAGGAAGTCCCAGGGACAGAGGTGGCCTCCCAAGGTCAGGGAAGGTATTTCTCGGACTTCCCGGAACAGGGAACACCTGTGACTGAAGAGAGCTGCGTGGAGTTGTCTCTCGAGCTCCCCCACGCAATGATAATGTTTCCGGAATCCTTACCGTGGGGAGGTATCTCCATTGGTCGGCAGCGCGTGGGTTCTAACGGAATGCCTAAGCTCGTCTCCCCTGAGAATTTTCCAAATGTCTCTTTGCCAGGGAAAGCTTGGGGGATTTGCAGGAATTCCCAGTGTCAGAGGCTGCCTCCCCAATATCAGGGAAGTTATTTCGGGGAATTTCCCAAACAGCGAACACATGTGACTGAAGAGAGCTGCGTGGAGTTGTCTGTCGTTCTCCCGAACGCACTGAAAATGTTTCTGGAATCCTGAGCGTGGGGAGGTTCCACCAACGGTCGGCAGTGCTTGGGTTATAATGGAATGCCTAAGCTCGTCTCCCCTGAGGGTTTTCCTAATATCTCTCTGCCAGGAAATGCTAGGGGGGTTTGCAGGAATTCCCAGTGACAGAGGCTGCCTCCCCAAGGTCAGGGAAGGTATTTCTCGGACTTCCTCGTGCAGGGAACACCTGTGACTGAAGAGGACTGCGTGGAGTTGTCTCTCGAGCTCCCACACGCACTGACAATGGTTCCGGAAGCCTGAGCGTGGGGAGGTTCCACCAACGGTCGGCAGCGCGTGGGTTCTAACGGAATGCCTAAGCTCGTCTCCCCTGAGGGTTTTCCTAATATCTCTGTGCCAGGGAATGCTAGGGGGGTTTGCAGGAAATCCCAGGGACAGAGGCTGCATCCCAAATGTCAAGGAAGTTATTTCTCGTTCTTCCCCGAACAGGGAACACCTGTGAATGAAGAGAGCTGCGTGGAGTTGTCTCTCGAGCTCCCCCACGCACTGACAATGGTTCCGGAATCCTGAGCGTGGGGAGGTTCCACCAACGGTCGGCAGCGCGTGGGTTCTAACGGAATGCCTTAGCTCGTCTCCCCTGAGGGTTTTCCTAATATCTCTGTGCCAGGGAATGCTAGGGGGTTTTGCAGGAAGTCCCAAGGACAGAGGCTGCCTCCCCAAGGTCTGGGAAGTTATTTCTCGGACTTCCCCGAACAAGGAACACCTGTGAATGAAGAGAGCTGCGTGGAGTTGGCTCTCCACCTCCCCGACGCACTGACAATGTTTCCGGAAACCTGAGCGTGGGGAGGTTCCACCAACGGTCGTCAGCGAGTGGTTTCTAACAGAATTGCAAAGCTCGTCTCCCCTGAGGGTTTTCCTAATGTCTCTGTGCCAGGGAATGCTAGGGGGGTTTGCAGGAAGTCCCAGGGACAGAGGCTGCCTCCCCAAGGTCGGGGAAGGTATTTCTCGGACTTCCCCGAGCAGGGAACACCTGTGACTGAAGAGAGCTGCGTGGAGTTGTCTCTCGAGCTCCCCCACGCACTGACAATGGTTCCGGAATCCTGAGCGTGGGGAGGTTCCACCAACGGTCGGCAGCGCGTGGGTTCTAATGGAATTGCAAAGCTCATCTCCCCTGAGTGTATTCCTAATGTCTCTGTGCCAGGGAATGCTAGGGGGTTTTGCAGGAATTCCCAGCGACAGAGGCTGCCTCCCCAAGGTCAGGAAAGGTATTTCTCGGACTTCCCCGGACAGGGAACACCTGTGACTGAGGAGAGCTGCGTGGAGATGTCTCTCGAGCTCCCCCACGCACTGATAATGGTTCCGGAATCCTGAGCGTGGGGAGGTTCCACCAACGGTCGGCAGCGCGTGGGTTCTAACGGAATGCCTAAGCTCGTCTCCCCTGAGGGTTTTCCTAATGTCTCTGTTCCAGGGAATGCTAGGGGGGTTTGCAGGAAGTCCCAGGGACAGAGGCTGCCTCCCCAAGTTCAGGGAAGGTATTTCTCGGATTTCCCCGAACAAGGAAAACCTGTGAATGTAGAGAGCTGCGTGGAGTTGTCTCTCGAGCTCCCCCACGCACTGACAATGGTTCAGGAATCCTGAGCGTGGGGAGGTTCAACCAACGGTCGGCAGCGCGTGGGTTCTAACGGAATGCCTAAGCTCGTCTCCCCTGAGGGTTTTCCTAATTTCTCTGTGCCAGGGAATGCTAGGGGGTTTTGCAGGAAGTCCCAAGGACAGAGGCTGCCTCCCCAAGTTCTGGGAAGGTATTTCTCGGACTTCCCCGAACAAGGAACACCTGTGAATGAAGAGAGCTGCGTGGAGTTGTCTCTCCACCTCCCCGACGCACTGACAATGGTTCCGGAATCCTGAGCCTGGGGAGGCTCCACCAACGGTCGTCAGCGAGTGGTTTCTAACAGAATTGCAAAGCTCGTCTCCCCTGAGGGTTTTCCTAATGTCTCTGTGCCAGGGAATGCTAGGGGGGTTTGCAGGAAGTCCCAGGGACAGAGGCTGCCTCCCCAAGGTCGGGGAAGGTATTTCTCGGACTTCCCCGAGCAGGGAACACCTGTGACTGAAGAGAGCTGCGTGGAGTTGTCTCTCGAGCTCCCCCACGCACTGACAATGTTTCCGGAAGCCTGAGCGTGGGGAAGATCCACCAACGGTCGGCAGCGCGTGGGTTCTAACGGAATGCCTAAGCTCGTCTCCCCTGAGGGTTTTCCTAAAGTCTCTGTGCCAGGGAATGCTAGGGGGGTTTGCAGGAAGTCCCAGGGACAGAGGCTGCCTCCCCAAGGTCAGGGAAGATTTTTCTCGGACTTCCGCGAACAGGGAACACCTGTGACTGAAGAGAGCTGCGTGGAGTTGTCTCTCGAGCTCCCCCACGCACTGACAATGGTTCCGGAATCCTGAGCGTGGGGAGGTTCCACCAACGGTCGGCAGCGCGTGGGTTCTAATGGAATTGCAAAGCTCGTCTCCCCTGAGGGTTTTCCTAATGTCTCTGTGCCAGGGAATGCTAGGGGGGTTTGCAGGAAGTCCCAGGGACAGAGGCTGCCTCCCCAAGGTCAGGGAAGGTATTTCTCGGTCTTAACCGAACAGAGAACAGCTGTGACTGAAGAGAGCTGCGTGGAGTTGTCTCTCCACCTCCCCGACGCACTGACAATTTTTCCGGAATCCTGAGCGTGGGGAGGTTCCACCAACGGTCGGCAGCGCGTGGGATATAACGGAATTGCAAAGCTCGTCTCCCCTGAGGGTTTTCCTAATGTCTCTGTGCCAGGGAATGCTAGGGGGGTTTGAAGGAAGTCCCAGTCGCAGAGGCTGCCTCACCAAGATCAGGAAAGGTTTTTCTCGGACTTCCCCTGACAGGGAACACCTGTGACTGAGGAGAGCTGCGTGGAGTTGTCTCTCGAGCTCACCCACGCAATGATAATGATTCCGGAATCCTTAGCGTGGGGAGGTACCTCCATTTGTCGGCAGCGCGTGGGTTTTAACGGAATGTCTAAGCTTGTCTCCCCTGAGAATTTTCCTAATGTCTCTGTGCCAGGGAAAGCTTGGGGGATTTGCAGGAATTCCCAGTGTCAGAGGCTGCCTCCCCAATGTCAGGGAAGTTATTTCTTGGACTTTCCCAAACAGGGAACACCTGTGACTGAAGAGAGCTGCGTGGAGTTGTCTCTCGAGCTCCCCCACGCAATGATAATGGTTCCGGAATCCTTACCGTGGGGAGGTACCTCCATTGGTCGGCAGCGCGTGGGTTCTAACGGAATGCCTAAGCTCGTCTACCCTGAGGGTTTTCCTAATGTCTCTGTGCCAGGGAAAGCTTAGGGGATTTGCAGGAAGTCCCAGGGACAGAGGCTGCCTGCCCAAGGTCAGGGAAGTTATTTCTCGGACTTCCCTGAGCATTGAACACCTGTGAGTGAAGAGAGCTGCGTGGAGTTGTCTCTCGAGCTCCCCCACGCACTGACAATGTTTCCGGAATCCTGAGCGTGGGGAGGTTCCACCAACGGTCGGCAGCACGTGGGTTCTAACGGAATTGCAAAGCCCGTCTCCCCTGAGTGTTTTCCAAGTGTCTCTATGCCCGGGAAGGCTAGGGGGGTTTGCAGGAAGTCCCAGGGACAGAGGTGGCCTCCCAAGGTCAGGGAAGGTATTTCTCGGACTTCCCGGAACAGGGAACACCTGTGACTGAAGAGAGCTGCGTGGAGTTGTCTCTCGAGCTCCCCCACGCACTGATAATGGTTCCGGGATCCTGAGCTTGGGGAGGTTCCACCAACGGTCGGCAGCGCATGGGATCTAACGGAATGCCTAAGCTCGTCTCCCCTGAGGGTTTTCCTAATGTCTCTGTGCCAGGGAATGCTAGGGGGTTGAAGGAAGTCCCAGTGGCAGAGGCTGCCTCACCAAGGACAGGAAAGGTATTTCTCGGACTTCCCCGGATAGGGAACACCTGTGACTGAGGAGAGCTGCGTGGAGTTGTCTCTCGAGCTCACCCACGCAATGATAATGGTTCCGGAATCCTTACCGTGGGGAGGTACCTCCATTGGTCGGCAGCGCGTGGGTTCTAACGGAATGCATAAGCTCGTCTCCCCTGAGAATTTTCCTAATGTCTCTGTGCCAGGGAAAGCTTGAGGGATTTGCAGGAATTCCCAGTGTCAGAGGCTGCCTCCCCAATGTCAGGGAAGTTATTTCTCGGACTTCCCCAAATAGGGAACACCTGTGACTGAAGAGAGCTGCGTGGAGTTGTCTGTCGATCTCCGCTACGCACTGAAAATGTTTCTGGAATCCTGAGCGTGGGGAGGTTCCACCAACGTCCGGCAGCGTGTGGGTTCTAACGGAATGCCTAAGCTCGTCTCCCCTGAGGGTTTTCCTAATATTTCTGTGCCAGGGAATGCTAGGGTTTTTGCAGGAAGTCCCAGGGAAATAGGCTGCCTCCCCAAGGTCAGGGAAGTTATTTCTCGGACTTCCCCGAACAGGGAGCACTTGTGAATGAAGAGAGCTGCGAGGAGATGTCTCTTGAGCTCCCCCACGCACTGACAATGGTTCCGGAATCCTGAGCGTGGGGAGGTACCACCAATGGTCGGCAGTGCGTGGGTTCTAATGGAATGCCTAAGCTGGTCTCCCCTGAAGGTTTTACTAATATCTCTGTGCCAGGGAATGCAAGGGGAGTTTGCAGGAAGTCCCTTTGACAGAGGTTGCCTCCCCAAGGTCAGGGAAGGTATTTCTCGGACTTCCCCAAGCAGGGAACACCTGTGACTGAAGAGAGCTGCGTGGAGTTGTCTCTCGTGCTCCCGCAAGCGCTGACAATGGTTCCGGAATCATGAGCGTGGGGAGGTTCCACCAACGGTCGGCAGCGCGTGGGTTCTAACGGAATTGCAAAGCTCGTCTCCCCTGAGGGTTTTCCTAATTTCTCTGTGCCAGGGAAGGCTAGGGGGGTTTGCAGGAATTCCCAGTGAGAGAGGCTGCCTCCCCAAGGTCAGGGAAGTTATTTCTCGGACTTCCCCAAACAAGGAACACCTGTGACTGAAGAGAGCTGCGTGCAGTTGTCTGTCGATCTCCGCTACGCACTGAAAATGTTTCTGGAATCCTGAGCGTGGGGAGGTTCCACCAACGTTCGGTAGCGTGTGGGTTCTAACGGAATGCCTAAGCTCGTCTCCCCTGAGGATTTTCCTAATATCTCTGTGCCAGGGAATGCTAGGGTTTTTGCAGGAAGTCCCAGGGAAATAGGCTGCCTCCCCAAGGTCAGGGAAGTTATTTCTCGGACTTCCCCGAACAGGGAACACCTGTGACTGAAGAGAGCTGCGTGGAGTTGTCTCTCGTGCTCCCCCACGCGCTGACAATGGTTCCGGAATCATGAGCGTGGGGAGGTTCCACCAACGGTCGGCAGCGCGTGGGTTCTAATGGAATGCATAAGCTCGTCTCCCCTGAGGGTTTTTCTAATGTCTCTGTGCCAGGGAATGCTAGGGGGGTTTGCAGGAAGTCCCAGGGACAAAGGCTGCCTCCCCAAGGTCAGGGAAGATTTTTCTCGGACTTCCCCAAACAGGGAACACCTGTGACTGAAGAGAGCTGCGTGGAGTTGTCTGTCGAGCTCCCCCACGCACTGACAATGGTTCCGGAATCCTGAGCGTGGGGAGGTTCCACCAACGGTCGGCAGTGCGTTGGTTCTAACGGAATTGCAAAGCTCGTCTCCCCTGAGGGTTTTCCTAATATCTCTGTGCCAGGGAACGCTAGGGGCGTTTGAAGGAATTCCCAGTGGCAGAGACTGCCTCCCCAAGGTCAGGAAAGTTATTTCTCGGACTTCCCCGGACAGGGAACACCTGTGACTGAGGAGAGCTGCGTGGAGTTTTCTCTCGAGCTCCCCCACGCGCTGACAATGGTTCCGGAATCCTGAGCGTGGGGAGGTTCCACCAACGGTCGGCAGCGCATGGGATATAACGGAATTGCAAAGCTCGTCTCCCCTGAGGGTTTTCCTAATGTCTCTGTGCCAGGGAATGGTAGGGGGGTTTGCAGGAAGTCCCAGGGACAGAGGCTGCCTCCCCAAGCTCAGGGAAGGTATTTCTCGGACTTCCCCGAACAGGGAACACCTGTGACTGAAGAGAGCTGCGTGGAGTTGTCTCTCCACCTCCCCGACGCACTGACAATGTTTCCGGAATCCTGATGGTTTTGGAGGTTCCACCAACGGTCGGCAGCGAGTGGGTTCTAACGGAATTGCAAAGCCCGTCTCCCCTGAGTGTTTTCCTAATGTCTCTGTGCCAGGGAATGCTAGGGGCGTTTGAAGGAATTCCCAGTGGCAGAGGCTGCCTCCCCAACGTCAGGGAAGTTATTTCTCGGACTTCCCCGAACAGGGAACACCTGTGACTGAAGAGAGCTGCGTGGAGTTGTCAGTCGATCTCCCCTACGCACTGAAATTGTTTCTGGAAATCTTAACGTGGTTAGGTTCCACCAACGGTCGGCAGCGCGTGGGTTCTAACGGAATGCCTTAGCTCGTCTCCCCTGAGGGTTTTTATAATGTCTTTGTGCCAGGGAATGCTAGGGGGGTTTGCAGGAAGTCCCAGGGACAGAGGCTGCCTCACCAAGGTCAGGGAAGGTTTTTCTCGGACTTCCGCGAACAGGGAACACCTGTGAATGAAGAGAGCTGCGTGGAGTTGTCTCTCGAGAACCCCCACGCACTGACAATTGTTCCGGAATCCTGAGCGTGGGGAGGTTCCACCAACGGTCGGCAGCGAGTGGGCTCTAACGGAATGCCTAAGCTAGTCTCCCCTGAGGGTTTTCCTAATGTCTCTGTGCCAGGGAATGCTAGGGGGGTTTGCAGGAAGTTCCAGGGACAGAGGCTGCCTCCCCACGGTAAGGGAAGTTATTTCTCGGACTTCCCTGGACAGGGAACACCTGTGACTGAAGAGAGCTGCGTGGAGTTGTCTCTCCACCTCCCCGACGCACTGACAATGGTTCCGGAATCCTGACGGTGGGGAGGTTCCACCAACGGTGGGCAGCGAGTGGGTTCTAACGGAATTGCAAAGCTCGTCTCCCCTGAGTGTTTTCCTAATGTCTCTGTACCAGGGAATACTAGGGGGGTTTGAAGGAAGTTCCAGTGGCAGAGGCTGCCTCCCCAAGGTCAGGAAAGGTATTTCTCAGACTTCCCCGGACAGGGAACACCTGTGACTGAAGAGAGCTGCGTGGAGTTGTCTCTCGAGCTCCCCCACGCAATGAAAATGGTTCCGGAATCCTTACCGTGGGGAGGTACCTCCATTGGTCGGCAGCGCGTGGGTTCTAACGGAATGCCTTAGCTCGTCTCCCCTGAGGGTTTTCCTAATGTCTCTGTGCCAGGGAATGGTAGGGGGGTTTGCAGGAAGTCCCAGGGACAGAGGCTGCCTCCCCAAGCTCAGGGAAGGTATTTCTCGGACTTCCCCGAACAGGGAACACCTGTGACTGAAGAGAGCTGCGTGGAGTTGTCTCTCCACCTCCCCGACGCACTGACAATGTTTCCGGAATCCTGATGGTTTTGGAGGTTCCACCAACAGTCGGCAGCGAGTGGGTTCTAACGGAATTGCAAAGCCCGTCTCCCCTGAGTGTTTTCCTAATGTCTCTGTGCCAGGGAATGCTAGGGGGGTTTGAAGGAATTCCCAGTGGCAGAGGCTGCCTCCCCAACGTCAGGGAAAGTATTTCTCGGACTTCCCCGAACAGGGAACACCTGTGACTGAAGAGAGCTGCGTGGAGTTGTCTCTCGAGCTCCCCCACGCGCTGACAATGTTTCCGGAATCCTGAGCGTGGGGAGGTTCCACCAACGGTCGGCAGCGCGTGGGTTCTAACGGAATGCCTTAGCTCGTCCCCCCTGAGGGTTTTCCTAATGTCTCTGTGCCAGGGAATGCTAGGGGGGTTTGCAGGAATTCCCAGGGACAGAGGCTGCCTCCCCAAGGTCAGGGAAGATTTTTCTCGGACTTCCCCGTACAGGGAACACCTGTGACTGAAGAGAGCTGCGTGGAGTTGTCTCTCGATCTCCCCCACGCACTGACAATGGTTCCGGAATCCTGAGCGTGGGGAGGTTCCACCAACGGTCGGCAGTGCGTGGGTTCTAATGGAATGCCTAAGCTCGTCTCCCCTGAGGGTTTTCCTAATGTCTCTGTGCCAGGGAATGCTAGGGGGGTTTGCAGGAAGTCCCAGGGACAGAGGCTGCCTCCCCAATGTCAGGAAAGGTATTTCTCGGACTACCCCGTGCAGGGAACACCTGTGACTGAAGAGAGCTGCGTGGAGTTGTCTCACGAGCCCCCCCACGCGCTGACAATGGTTCCGGAATCCTGAGCGTGGGGAGGTTCCACCAACGGTCGGCAGCGCGTGGGTTCTAACGGAATGCCTTAGCTCGTCTCCCCTGAGGGTTTTTCTAATATCACTGTGCCAGGGAATTCAAGGGGGGTTTGCAGGAAGTCCCAGGGACAGAGGCTGCCTCCCCAAGTCAGGGAAGATTTTTCTCGGACTTCCACGAACAGGGAACACCTGTGAATGAAGAGAGCTGCGTGGAGTTGTCTCTCGAGCTCCCCCACGCGCTGACAATGTTTCCGGAATCTTGAGCGTGGGGAGGTTCCACCAACGGTCGGCAGCGCGTGGGTTCAAACGGAATGCCTAAGCTCGTCTCCCCTGAGGGTTTTCCTAATATCTCTGTGCCAGGGAATGCTAGGGGGGTTTGCAGGAAGTCCCAGGGACAGAGGCTGCTTCCCCAAGGTCATGGAATGTATTTCTCGTTCTTCCCCGAGCAGGGAACACCTGTTACTTAAGAGAGCTGCGTGGAGTTGTCTCTCGAGCTCCCCCACGCGCTGAAAATAATTCCGGAATCCTGAGCGTGGGGAGGTTCCACCAACGGTCGGCAGCGCGTTGGTTCTAACGGAATGCCTTAGCTTGTCTCCCCTGAGGGCTTTCCTAATATCTCTGTGCCAGGGAATGCTAGGGGGGTTTGCAGGAAGTCCCAGGAACTGAGGCTGCCTCCCAAGGTCAGGGAAGGTATTTCTCGGACTTCCCCGAACAGGAACACTTGTGGCTGAAGAGAGCTGCGTGGAGTTGTCTCTCGAGCTCCCCCACGCACTGACAATGGTTCCGGAATCCTGAGCGTGGGGAGGTACCACCAATGGTCGGCAGTGCGTGGGTTCTAATGGAATGCCTAAGCTCGTCTCCCCTGTGGGTTTTCCTAATATCTCTGTGCCAGGGAATGCTAGGGGGGTTTGCAGGAATTCCCACTGACTGAGGCTGCCTCCCTAAGGTCAGGGAATGTATTTCTCGGACTTCCCGTGCAGGGAACACCTGTGACTGAAGAGGACTGCGTGTAGTTGTCTCTCGAGCTCCCCCACGCGCTGAAAATTGTTCCAGAATCCTGAGCGTGGGGAGGTTCCACCAACGGTCGGCAGCGCGTGGGTTCTAACGGAATGCCTAAGCTCGTCTCCCCTGAGGGTTTTCCTAATGTCTCTGTGCCAGGGAATGCTAGGGGGGTTTGCAGGAAGTCCCAGGGACAGAGGCTGCCTCCCCAAGTTCAGGGAAGGTATTTCTCGGACTTCCCCGAACAGGGAACAGCTGTGACTGAAGAGAGCTGCGTGGAGTTTCTCTCCACCTCCCCGACGCACTGACAATTTTTCCGGAATCCTGAGCGTGGGGAGGTTCCACCAACGGTCGGCAGCGCGTGGGTTCTAATGGAATGCCTAAGCTCGTCTCGCCTGAGGATTTTCCTAATGTCTCTGTGCCAGGGAAGGCTAGGGGTGTTTGCAGGAAGTCCCAGTGACAGAGGCTGCCTCCCCAAGGTCAGGGAAGTTATTTCTCCGACTTCCCTGAGCATTGAACCCCCGTGACTGAAGAGAGCTGCGTGGAGTTGTCTCTCGAGCTCCCCCACGCACTGACAATGGTTCCGAAATCCTGAGCGTGGGGAGGTTCCACCAATGGTCGGCAGCGCGTGGGTTCTAACGGAATGCCTTAGCTCGTCTCCCCTGAGGGTTTTCCTAATGTCTCTGTGCCAGGGAATGCTAGGGGGGTTTGCAGGAAATCACAGGGAAAGAGGCTGCCTCCCCAAGGTCAATGAAGGTATTTCTCGGACTTCCCCGGACAGGGAAAACCTGTGAATGAAGAGAGCTGCGTGGAGTTTTCTCTCGAGCTCCCCCACGCACTGACAATGTTTCTGCAATCCTGAGCGTGGGGAGGTTCCACCAACGGTCGGCAGCGCGTGGGTTCTAACGGAATGCCTAAGCTCGTCTCCCCTGAGTGTTTTCCTAATGTCTCTGTGCCAGGGAATGCTAGGGGGATTTGCAGGAAGTCCCAGGGACAGAGGCTGCCTCCACAAGGTCAGAGAAGGTCTTTTTCGGACTTCCCCGAACAGGGAACACCTGTGACTGAAGAGAGCTGCGTGGAGATATCTCTCGTGCTCCTCCACGCGCTGACAATGGTTCCGGAATCCTGAGCGTGGGGACGTTCCACCAATGGTCGGCAGCGCGTGGGTTCTAACGGAAAGCCTAATCTCGTTTCCCCTGAGGGTTTTCCTAATGTCTCTGTGCCAGGGAATGCTAGGGGGGTTTGCAGGATGTCCCAGGAACTGAGGCTGCCTCCCAAGGTCAGGGAAGGTATTTCTCGGACTTCCCCGAACAGGGAACACTTGTGGCTGAAGAGAGCTGCGTGGAGTTGTCTCTCGAGCTCCCCCACGCACTGACAATGGTTCCGGAATCCTGAGCGTGGGGAGGTACCACCAATGGTCGGCAGTGCGTGGGTTCAAATGGAATGCCTAAGCTCGTCTCCCCTGAGGGTTTTCCTAATATCTCTGTGCCAGGGAATGCTAGGGGGGCTTGCATGAATTCCCACTGACAGAGGCTGCCTCCCCAAGGTCAGGGAATGTATTTCTCGGACTTCCCGTGCAGGGAACACCTGTGACTGAAGAGGACTGCGTGGAGTTGTCTCTCGAGCTCCCCCAAGTACTGACAATGGTTCCGGAAGCCTAAGCGTGGGGAGGTTCCACCAACGGTCGGCAGCGCGTGGGTTCTAACGGAATGCCTAAGCTCGTCTCCACTGAGGGTTTTCCTAATGTCTCTGTACCAGGGAATGCTAGGGGTTTGAAGGAAGTCCCAGTGGCAGAGGCTGCCTCACCAAGGTCAGGAAAGGTATTTCTCGGACTTCCCCGGACAGGGAACACCTGTGACTGAGGAGAGCTGCGTGGAGTTGTCTCTCGAGCTCACCCACGCAATGATAATGGTTCCGGAATCCTTACCGTTTGGAGGTACCTCCATTGGTCGGCAGCGCGTGGGTTCTAACGGAATGCCTAAGCTCGTCTCCCCTGAGAATTTTCCTAATGTCTCTGTGCCAGGGAAACTTGAGGGATTTGCAGGAATTCCCAGTGTCAGAGGCTGCCTCCCCAATGTCAGGGAAGTTATTTCTCGGACTTCCCCAAACAGGGAACACCTGTGACTGAAGAGAGCTGCGTGGAGTTGTCTGTCGATTTCCCCTATGCACTGAAAATGTTTCTGGAATCCTGAGCGTGCGGAGGTTCCACCAACGGTCGGCAGCGTGTGGGTTCTAACGGAATGCCTAAGCTCGTCTCCCCTGAGGGTTTTTCTAATGTCTCTGTGCCAGGGAATGCTTGGGGGGTTTGCAGGAAGACCCAGGGACAGAGGCTGCCTCCCCAAGGTCAGGGAAGTTATTTCTCGGACTTCCCCGAACAGGGAGCACCTGTGACTGAGGAGAGCTGCGTGGAGTTGTCTCTCGAGCTCCCCCACGCACTGACAATGCTTCCGGAATCCTGAGCGTTGGGAGGTTCCACCAACCTTCGGCAGCGCGTGGGTTTTAACGGAATGCCTTAGCTCATCTCCCCTGAGGGTTTTCCTAATATCTCTGTGCCAGGGAATGCTAGGGGGGTTTGCAGGAATTCCCAGGGACAGAGTCTGACTCCCCAAGGTCAGGGAAGGTTTTTCTCGGACTTCCCCGAACAGGGAACACCTTTGACTGAAGAGAGCTGCGTGGAGTTTTCTCTCCACTTCCCCGACGCACTGAAAATGGTTCCGCAATGCTGACGGTGGGGAGGTTCCACCAACGGTGGGCAGCGAGTGGGTTCTAACGGAACTGAAATGCTCGTTTCCCCTGAGAGATTTCCAAGTGTCTCTATGCCCGGGAAGTCTAGGGGGGTTTGCAGGAAGTCCCAGGGACAGAGGCTGCAACCCCAAGGTCAGGGAAGGTATTTCTCGGACTTCCCCGAACAGGGAACACCTGTGAATGAAGAGAGCTGCGTGGAGTTGTCTCTCGAGCTCCCCCACGCGCTGACAATGGTTCCGGAATCCTGAGCGTGGGGAGGTTCCACCAACGTTCGGCAGCGCATGGGTTCTAACGGAAAGCTTTAGCTCGTCTCCCCTGAGGGTTTTCCTAGTGTTTCTGTGCCAGGGAATGCTAGGGGGGTTTGCAGGAAGTCCCAGGGACAGAGGCTGCCTACCCAAGGTAAGGGAAGATTTTTCTCGGACTTCCCTGAACAGGGAACACCTGTGACTGAAGAGAGCTGCATGGAGTTGTCTCTCGAGGTCCCCCACGCACTGACAATGGTTCTGGAATCCTGAGCGTGGGGAGGTTCCACCAACGGTCGGCAGCGCGTGGGTTCTAACGGAATGCCTAAGCTCGTCTCCCCTGAGTCTTTTCCTAATGTCTCTGTGCCAGGGAATGCTAGGGTTTTTGCAGGAAATCCCAGGGACAGAGGCTGCCTCCCCAAGGTCAGGGAAGTTATTTCTCGGACTTCCCCGGACAGGGAGCACCTGTGACTGAGGAGAGCTGCGTGGAGTTTTCTCTCGAGCTCCCCCACGCACTGACAATGCTTCCGGAATCCTGAGCGTTGGGAGGTTCCACCAACGGTGGGCAGCGTGTGGGTTCTAACGGAACTGCAATGCTCGTCTCCCCTGAGGCTTTTCCAAGTGTCTCTATGCCCGGGAATTCTAGGGGGGTTTGCAGGAAATCCCAGGGACATAGGTTGCCTCCCAAGGTCAGGGAAGGTATTTCACGGACTTCCCCGAACAGGGAACACCAGTGACTGAAGAGAGCTGCGTGGAGTTGTCTGTCGATCTCCCCTATGCACTGAAAATGTTTCTGGAATCCTGAGCGTGGGGAGGTTCCACCAATGGTCGGCAGCGTGTGGGTTCTAACGGAATGCCTTAGCTCGTCTCCCCTGAGGGTTTTCCTAATGTCTCTGTGCCAGGCAATGCTAGGGTTTTTGAAGGAAGTCCCAGGGACAGAGGCTGCCTCCCCAAGGTCAGGGAAGTTATTTCTCGGACTTCCCCGAACAGGGAACACCTGTGACTGAAGAGAGCTGCGTGGAGTTGTCTCTCGAGCTCCCCCACGCACTGACAATGGTTCCGGATTCCTGAGCGTGGGGAGGTTCCACCAACTGTCGGCAGTGCGTGTGTTCTAACGGAATGCCTAAGCTCGTCTCCCCTGAGGGTTTTCCTAATGTCTCTGTGCCAGGGAATGCTAGGGGGGTTTGCAGGTTGTCCCAGGGACAGAGGCTGCCTCCCCAAGGTCAGGGAAGGTATTTCTCGGACTTCCCCGAACAAGGAACACCTGTGAATGAAGAGAGCTGCGTGGAGTTGTCTCTCCACCTCCCCGACGCACTGACAATGGTTCCGGAATCCTGAGCGTGGGGAGGTTCCACCAACGGTCGGCAGCGCGTGGGTTTTAACAGAATTGCAAAGCTCGTCTCCCCTGAGGTTTTTCCTAATGTCTCTGTGCCAGGGAAGGCTAGGGGGGTTTGCAGGATGTCCCAGGGACAGAGGCTGCCTCCCCAAGGTTAGGGAAGTTATTTCTCGGACTTCCCCGAGCAGGGAACACCTGTGACTGAAGAGAGCTGCGTGGAGTTGTCTCTCGAGCTCCCCGACGCGCTGACAATGATTCCGGAATCCTGAGCGCGGGGAGGTACCACCAATGGTCGGCAGTGCATGGGTTCTAATGGAATGCCTAAGCTCGTCTCCCCTGAGGGTTTTCCTAATATCTCTCTGCCAGGAAATGCTAGGGGGGTTTGCAGGAATTCCCAGTGACAGAGGCTGACTCCCCAAGGTCAGGGAAGGTGTTTCTCGGACTTCCCCGTGCAGGGAACACCTGTGACTGAAGAGGACTGCGTGGAGTTATCTCTCGATCTCCCACACGCACTGACAATGTTTCCGGAAGCCTGAGCGTGGGGAGGTTCCACTAACGGTCTGCAGCGCGTGGGTTCTAACGGAATGCCTAAGATCGTCTCCCCTGAGGGTTTTCCTAAATTCTCTGTGCCAGGGAATGCTAGGGGGGTTTGCAGGAAGTCCCAGGGACAGAGGCTGCCTCCCCAAGGTCAGGGAAGATTTTTCTCGGACTTCCCCGAACAGGGAACACCTGTGACTGAAGAGAGCTGCGTGGAGTTGTCTCTCGAGCTCCCCCACGCACTGACAATGGTTCCGGAATCCTGAGCGTGGGGAGGTTCCACCAACGGTCGGCAGCGCGTGGGTTCTAATGGAATTGCAAAGCTCGCCTCCCCTGAGTGTATTCCTAATGTCTCTGTGCCAGGGAATGCTAGGGGGATTTGAAGGAATTCCCAGTGACAGAGGCTGCCTCCCCAAGGTCAGGAAAGGTATTTCTCGGACTTCCCCGGACAGGGAACACCTGTGAATGAAGAGAGCTGCGTGGAGTTGTCTCTCCACCTCCCCGACGCACTGACAATGGTTCCGGAATCCTGAGCGTGGGGAGGTTCCACCAACGGTCGGCAGCGCGTGTGTTCTAACGGAATGCCTAAGCTCGTCTCCCCTGAGGGTTTTCCTAATGTCTCTGTGCCAGGGAATGCTAGGGGGGTTTGCAGGAAGTCCCAGGGACAGAGGCTGCCTCCCCATGGTCAGGGAAGGTATTTCTCGGACTTCCCCGAACAGGGAACACCTGTGACTGAAGAGAGCTGCCTGGAGTTGTCTCTCAAGGTCCCCCACGCGCTGACAATGGTTCCGGAATCCTGAGCGTGGGGAGGTTCCACCAACGGTCGGCAGCGCGTGGGTTCTAACGGAATGCCTTAGCTCGACTCCCCTGAGGGTTTTTCTAATGTCTCTGTGCCAGGGAATGCTAGGGGGGTTTGCAGGAAATCCCAGGGACAGAGGCTGCCTCCCCAAAGTCAGGGAAGATTTTTCTCGGACTTCCCCGAACAGGGAACACCTGTGACTGAAGAGAGCTGCGTGGAGTTGTCTCTCGAGCTCCCCCACGCAATGATAATGGTTCCGGAATCCTTACCGTGGGGACGTATCTCCATTGGTCGGCAGCGCGTGGGTTCTAACGGAATTGCAAAGCTCGGCTCCCCTGAGGGTTTTCCTACTGTCTCTGTGCCAGGGAAAGCTTGGGGGATGTGCAGGAATTCCCAGTGTCAGACGCTGCCTCCCCAATGTCAGGGAAGTTATTTCGCGGAATTTCCCAAACAGGGAACACATGTGACTGAAGAGAGCTGCGTGGAGTTGTCTCTCGAGCTCCCCCACGCACTGACAATGTTTCCTGGAGCCTGAGCGTGGGGAGGTTCCACCAACGGTCGGCAGCGTGTGGGTTCTAACGGAATGCCTAAGCTCGTCTCCCCTGAGGGTTTCCTAATGTCTGTGTGCCAGGCATGGCTAGGGTTTTTGCAGGAAGTCCCAGGGACAGAGGCTGCCTCCCCAAGGTCAGGGAAGTTATTTCTCGGACTTCCCCGAACAGGGAACACCTGTGACTGAAGAGAGCTGCGTGGAGTTGTCTCTCGAGCTCCCCCACGCACTGACAATGTTTCCTGGAGCCTGAGCGTGGGGAGGTTCCACCAACGGTCGGCAGCGCGTGGGTTCTAAGGAATGCCTAAGCTCGTCTCCCCTGAGGGTTTTCCTAATGTCTATGTGCCAGGGAATGCTAGGGGGGTTTGCAGGAAGTCCCAGGGACAGAGGCTGCCTCCCCAAGATCAGGGAAGGTATTTCTCGGACTTCCCCGAACAAGGAACACCTGTGAATGAAGAGAGCTGCGTGGAGTTGTCTCTCCACCTCCCCGACGCACTGACAATGGTTCCGGAATCCTGAGCGTGGGGAGGTACCACCAATGGTCGGCAGTGCGTGGGTTCTAATGGAATGCCTAAGCTCGTCTCCCCTGAGGTTTTTCCTTATATCTCTGTGCCAGGGAATGCAAGGGGGGTTTGCAGGAGTTCCCTGTGACAGAAGTTGCCTCCCCAAGGTCAGGGAAGGTATTTCTCGGACTTCCCCAAACAGGGAACACCTGTGACTGAAGAGAGCTGCGTGGAGTTGTCTGTCGATCTCCCCTACGCACTGAAAATGTTTCTGGAATCCTGAGCGTGGGGAGGTTCCACCAACGTTCGGCAGCGTGTGGGTTCTAACGGAATGCCTAAGCTCGTCTATCCTGAGGGTTTTCCTAATGTATCTGTGCCAGGGAATGCTAGGGGGATTTGAAGGAAGTCCCAGTGGCAGCGGCTGCCTCCCCAAGGTCAGGGAAGGTATTTCTCGGACTTCCCCGAACAGGGAACACCTGTGACTGAAGAGAGCTGCGTGGAGTTGTCTCTGGCGATCCCCCACGCACTGACAATTTTTCCGGAATCCTGACGGTGGGGAGGTTCCACCAACGGTGGGCAGCGAGTGGGTTCTAACGGAATTGCAAAGCTCGTCTCCCCTTAGGGTTTTCCAAGTGTCTCTATGCCCGGGAAGGCTAGGGGTGTTTGCAGGAAGTCCCAGGGACAGAGGTTACCTCCCAAGGTCAGGGAAGGTATTTCTCGGACTTCCCCGAAGAGGGAACACCTGTGACTGAAGAGAGATGCGTGGAGTTGTCTCTCGAGCTCCCCCACGCGCTGTCAATGGTTCCGGAATCCAGAGCTTTGGGAGGTTCCGCCAACGGTCGGCAGCGCGTGGGTTCTAACGGAATGCCTTAGCTCGTCTCCCCTGAGGGTTTTCCTAATGTTTCTGTTCCAGGAAATGCTAGGGGAGTTTGCAGGAAATCCCAGGGACAGAGGCTGCCACCCCAAGATCTGGGATGATTTTTCTCGGACTTCCCCGAACAGGGAACACCTGTGACTGAAGAGAGCTGCGTGGAGTTGTCTCTCGAGCTCCCCCACGCACTGACAATGGTTCCGGAATCCTGAGCGTGGGGAGGTTCCACCAACGGTCGGCAGCGCTTGGGAGCTACCGGAATTGCAAAGCTCGTCTCCCCTGAGGGTTTTCCTAATGTCTCTGTACCAGGGAATCCTAAGGGGATTTGAAGGAAGTCCCAGTGGCAGAGGCTGCCTCCCCAAATTCAGGAAAGGTTTTTCTCGGACTTCCCCGGACAGGGAACACCTGTGACTGAAGAGAGCTGCGTGGAGTTGTCTCTCGAGCTCCCCCACGTAATGATAATGGTTCCGGAATCCTTTCCGTGGGGAGGTACCTCCATTGGTCGGCAGCGCGTGGGTTCTAACGGAATGCCTTAGCCCGTCTCCCCTGAGGGTTTTCCTAATGTCTCTGTGCCAGGGAATGGTAGGGGGGTTTGCAGGAAGTCCCAGGGACAGAGGCTGCCTCCCCAAGCTCAGGGAAGTTATTTCTCGGACTTCCCCGAACAGGGAACACCTGTGACTGAAGAGAGCTGCGTGGAGTTGTCTCTCCACCTCCCCGACGCACTGACAATGTTTCCGGAATCCTGATGGTTTTGGAGGTTCCACCAACGGTCGGCAGCGAGTGGGTTCTAACGGAATTGGAAAGCCCGTCTCCCCTGAGTGTTTTGCTAATGTCTCTGTGCCAGGGAATGCTAGGGGGGTTTGAAGGAATTCCCAGTGGCAGAGGCTGCCTCCCCAAGGTCAGGGAAGGTTTTTCTCGGACTTCCCCGAGCAGGGAACACCTGTGACTGAAGAGAGCTGCGTGGAGTTGTCTGTCGATCTCCCCTACGCACTGAAATTGTTTCTGGAAATCTTAACGTGGGGAGGTTCCACCAACGGTCGGCAGCGCGTGGGTTCTAACGGAATTCCTTAGCTCGTCTCCCATGAGGGTTTTTCTAATGTCTTTGTGCCAGGGAATGCTAGGGGGGTTTGCAGGAAGTCCCAGGGACAGAGGCTGCCTCACCAAGGTCAGGGAAGCTTTTTCTCGGACTTCCGCGAACAGGGAACACCTGTGACTGAAGAGAGCTGCGTGGAGTTGTCTCTCGTGCTCCCCCACGCACTGACAATGGTTCCGGAATCCTGAGCGTGGGGAGGTTCCACCAACGGTCGGCAGCGCGTGGGATCTAACGGAATTGCAAAGCTCGTCTCCCCTGAGGGTATTCCTAATATCTCTGTGCCAGGGAATGCTAGGGGTGTTTGCAGGAAATCCCAGTGGCAGAGGCTGCCTCCCCAAGATCAGGAAAGATTTTTCTCGGACTTCCCCGGACAGGGAACACCTGTGACTGAGGAGAGATATGTGGAGTTGTCTCTCGAGCACCCCCACGCACTGACAATTTTTCCGGAATCCTGACGGTGGGGAGGTTCCACCAACGCTGGGCAGCGAGTGGGTTCTAACGGAATTGCAATGCTCGTCTCCCCTGAGGGTTTTCCAAGTGTCTCTATGCCCGGGAAGGCTTGGGGGGTTTGCAGGAATTCCCAGGGAAAGAGGTTGCCTCCCAATGTCAAAGAAGGTATTTCTCGGACTTCCCCGAGCAGGGAACACCTGTGACTGAAGAGAGCTGCGTGGAGTTGTCTCTCGAGCTCCCCCACGCAATGATAATGGTTCCGGAATCCTTACCGTGGGGAGTTACCTCCATTGGTCTGCAGCGCGTGGGTTCTAACGGAATGCCTAAACTCGTCTCCCCTGAGAATTTTCCTAATGTCTCTGTGCCAGGGAAAGCTTGGGGTATTTTCAGGAATTCCCAGTGTCAGAGGCTGCCTCCCCAATGTCAGGGAAGTTATTTCTCGGACTTCCCCAAACAGGGAACACCTGTGACTGAAGAGAGCTGCGTGGAGTTGTCTGTCGATCTCCCCTACGCACTGAAAATGTTTCTGGAATCCTGAGCGTGGGGAGGTTCCACCAACGGTCGGCAGCGTGTGGGTTCTAACGGAATGCCTAAGCTCGTCTCCCCTGAGGGTTTTCCTAATATCTCTGTGCCAGGGAATGCTAGGGTTTTGCAGGAAGTCCCAGGGACAGAGGCTGCCTCCCCAAGGTCAGGGAAGTTATTTCTCGGACTTCCCCGTACAGGGAACACTTGTGACTGAAGAGAGCTGCTTGGAGTTGTCTCTCGAGCTCCCCCACGCACTGACAATGTTTCCGGAATCCTTACCGTGGGGAGGTTCTTCCATAGGTCGGCAGCGCGTGGGTTCTAACGGAATGCCTAAGCTGGTCTCCCCTGAGGGTTTTCCTAATGTCTCTGTGCCAGGGAATGCTAGGGTTTTTGCAGGAAGTCCCAGGGACAGAAGCTGCCTCCTCAAGGTCAGGGAAGGTATTTCTCGGACTTCCCCGAACAGGGAACACCTGTGACTGAAGAGAGATGCGTGGAGTTGTCTCTCGAGCTCCCCCATGCACTGAGAATGGTTCCGGAATCCTGAGCGTGGGGAGGTACCACCAATGGTCGGCAGCGCGTGGGTTCTAACGGAATTCCAAATCTCGTCTCCCCTGAGGGTTTTCCAAATGTCTCTGTGCCAGGGAATGCTAGGGGGGTTTGCAGGAAATCCCAGGGACAGAGGCTGCCTCCCAAAGGTCAAGGAAGGTGTTTCTCGGACTTCCCCGAACAGGGAACACCTGTGACTGAAGACAGCTGCGTGGAGTTGTCTCTCGAGCTCCCCCACGAACTGACAATGGTTCCGGAATCCTGAGCATGTGGAGGTTCCCCAACGGTCGGCAGCGCGTGGGTTTTAACGGAATGCCTAAGCTCGTCTCCCCTGAGGGTTTTCCTAATGTCTCTCTGCCAGGGAATGCTAGGGTTTTTGCAGGAAGTCCCAGGGACAGAGCGCTGCCTCCCCAAGGTCAGGGAAGGTATTTCTCGGACTTCCCTGAACAGGGAACACCTGTGACTGAAGAGAGCTGCGTGGAGTTGTCTCTCGAGCTCCCCCATGCACTGACAACGGTTCCGGAATCCTGAGCGTGGGGAGGTTCCACCAACGGTCGGCAGCGCGTGGGTTCTAACGGAATGCCTAAGCTCGTCTCCCCTGAGGGTTTTCCAAACATCTCTGTGCCAGGGAATGCTAGGGGTGTTTGCAGGAAGTCCCAGGGACAGAGGCTGCCTCCCCAATGTCAGAGAAAGTATTTCTCGGTCTTCCCCGAACAGGGAACACCTGTGACTGAAGAGAGCTGCGTGGAGTTGTCTCTCGAGCTCCCCCAAGCACTGACAATTGTTCCGGAATCCTGAGCGTGGGGAGGTTCCACCAACGGTCGGCAGCGAGTGGGTTCTAACGGAATGCCTATGCTCGTCTCCCCTGAGGGTTTTCCTAATGTCTCTGTGCCAGGGAAGGCTAGGGGGGTTTGCAGGAAGTCCCAGGGACAGAGGCTGCTTCCCCAAGGTCAGGGAAGTTTTTTCTCGGACTTCCCCGAACAGGGAACACCTGTGACTGAAGAGAGCTGAGTGGAGATGTCTCTCGAGCTCCCCCACGCACTGACAATTGTTCCGGAATCCTGAGCGTGGGGAGGTTCCACCAACGGTCGGCAGCGCGTGGGCTCTAACGGAATGCCAAAGCTCGTCTCCCCTGAGGGTTTTCCTAATGTCTCTGTGCCAGGGAATGCTAGGGGGGTTTGCAGGAAGTCCCAGGGTCAGAGGCTGCCTCACCAAGGTCAGGGAAGGTATTTCTCGGACTTCCCCGTACAGGGAACACCTGTGACTGAAGAGATCTGCGTGGAGTTGTGTCTCGAGCTCCCCCACGCACTGACAATGCTTCCGGAATCCTGAGCGTGCGGAGGTTCCACCAACTGTCGGCAGCGCGTGGGTTCTAACGGAATGCCTAAGCTCGTCTCCCCTGAGGGTTTTCCTAATGTCTCTGTGCCAGGGAATGCTAGGGGTGTTTGCAGGAAATCCCAGGGACAGAGGCTGCCTCCCCAAGGTCAGAGAAATATTTCCCGGTCTTCCCCGAACAGGGAACACCTGTGACTGAAGAGAGCTGCGTGGAGTTCTTTCTCGAGCTCCCCCACGCCCTGACAATTTTTCCGGAATCCTGAGCGTGGGGAGGTTCCACCAACGGTCGGCAGCACGTGGGTTCTAACAGAATTGCAAAGCTTGTCTCCCCTGAGGGTTTTCCTAATGTCTCTGTGCCAGGGAAGGCTAGGGGGATTTGCAGGAAGTCCCAGTGACAGAGACTGCCTCCCCATGGTCAGGGAAGTTATTTCTCGGACTTCCATGAGCATTGAACAGCTGTGACTGAAGAGAGCTGCGTGGAGTTGTCTCTCGAGCTCCCCCACGCACTGACAATGGTTCCAGAATCCTGAGCGTGGGGAGGTTCCACCAACGGTCGGCAGCGCGTGGGTTCTAACGGAATACCTAAGCTCGTCTCCCCTGAGGGTTTTCCTAATGTCTCTGTGCCAGGGAATGCTAGGGGGGTTTGCAGGAAGTCCCAGTGACAGAGGCTGCTTCCCCAAGGTCAGGGAAGTTATTTCTCGGACTTCCCTGAGCATTGAACACCTGTGACTGAAGAGAGCTGCGTGGAGTTGTCTCTCGAGCTCCCCCACGCACTGACAATGGTTCCGGAATCCTGAGCGTGGGGAGGTTACACCAACGGTTGGCAGCACGTGGGTTCTAACGGAATGCCTAAGCTCGTCTCCCCTGAGGGTTTTCCTAATGTCTCTGTGCCAGGGAAGGCTAGGGGGGTTTGCAGGAAATCCCAGTGACAGAGGCTGCCTCCCCAAGGTCGGGGAAGTTATTTCTCGGACTTCCCTGAGCATTGAACACCTGTGACTGAAGAGAGCTGCGTGGAGTTGTCTCTCGAGCTCCCCCACGCACTGACAATGTTTCTGGAATCCTGAGCGTGGGGAGGTTCCACCAACGGTCGTCAGCGCGTGGGTTCTAACGGAGTGCCTAAGCTCGTCTCCCCTGAGGGTTTTCCTAATGTCTCTGTGCCAGGGAATGCTGGGGGGGTTTGCAGGAATTCCTAGGGACAGAGGCTGCCTCCCCAAGGTCAGGGAAGGTATTTCTCGGACTTCCCTGAACAGGGAACACCTGTGAATGAGGAGAGCTGCGTGGAGTTTCTCTCGAGCTCCCCCACGCACTGACAATGGTTCCGGAATCCTGAGCGTGGGGAGGTTCCACCAACGGTCGGCAGCGCGTGGGATCTAACGGAATTGCAAATCTCGTCTCCCCTGAGGGTTTGCCTAATGTCTCTGTGCCAGGGAATGCTAGGGGGGTTTGAAGGAAGTCCCAGTGGCAGAGGCTGCCTCCCCAAGGTCAGGAAATGTATTTCTCGGACTTCCCCAGATAGGGAACACCTGTGATTGAAGAGAGCTGCTTGGAGTTGTCTCTCGAGCTCCCCCACGCACTGACAATGGTTCCGGAATCCTTACCGTGGGGAGGTTCTTCCATAGGTCGGCAGCGCTTGGGTTCTAACGGAATGCCTAAGCTCGTCTCCCCTGAGGGTTTTCCTAATGTCTCTGTGCCAGGGAATGCTAGGGTTTTTGCAGGAAGTCCCAGGGACAGAATTTGCCTCCTCAAGGTCAGGGAAGGTATTTCCCGGACTTCCCCGAACAGGGAACACCTGTGACTGAAGAGAGCTGCGTGGAGTTGTCTCTCGAGCTCCCTCATGCACTGACAATGGTTCCGGAATCCTGAGCGTGGGGAGGTACCACCAATGGTCGGCAGCGCGTGGGTTCTAACGGAATTCCAAATCTCGTCTCCCCTGAGGGTTTGCCTAATGTCTCTGTGCCAGGGAATGCTAGGGGGGTTTGAAGGAAGTCCCAGTGGCAGAGGCTGCCTCCCCAAGGTCAGGAAATGTATTTCTCGGACTTCCCCGGATAGGGAACACCTGTGACTGAAGAGAGCTGCGTGGAGTTGTCTCTCGAGCTCCCCCACGCACTGACAATGGTTCCGGAATCCTTACCGTGGGGAGGTTCTTCCATAGGTCGGCAGCGCGTGGGTTCTAACGGAATGCCTAAGCTCGTCTCCCCTGAGGGTTTTCCTAATGTCTCTGTGCCAGGGAATGCTAGGGTTTTTGCAGGAAGTCCCAGGGACAGAAGCTGCCTCCTCAAGGTCAGGGAAGGTATTTCTCGGACTTCCCCGAACAGGGAACACCTGTGAATGAAGAGAGCTGCGTGGAGTTGTCTCTCGAGCTCCCCCATGCACTGACAATGGTTCCGGAATCCTGAGCGTGGGGAGGTACCACCAATGGTCGGCAGCGCGTGGGTTCTAACGGAATTCCAAATCTCGTCTCCCCTGAGGGTTTTCCAAATGTCTCTGTGCCAGGGAATGCTAGGGGGGTTTCCAGGAAGTCCCAGGGTCAGAGGCTGCCTCACCAAGGTCAGGGAAGGTATTTCTCGGACTTCCCCGAACAGGGAACACCTGTGACTGAAGAGAGCTGCGTTGAGTTGTCTCTCGAGATCCCCCACGCTCTGACAATGCTTCCGGAATCCTGAGCGTGCGGAGGTTCCACCAACTGTCGGCAGCGCGTGGGTTCTAACGGAATGCCTAAGCTCGTCTCCCCTGAGGTTTTTCGTAATGTCTCTGTGCCAGGGAATGCTAGGGGTGTTTGCAGGAAATCCCAGGGACAGAGGCTGCCTCCCCAAGGTCAGAGAAATATTTCCCGGTCTTCCCCGAACAGGGAACACCTGTGACTGAAGAGAGCTGCGTGGAGTTCTTTCTCGAGCTCCCCCACGCCCTGACAATGTTTCCGGAATCCTGAGCGTGGGGAGGTTCCACCAACGGTCGGCAGCGAGTGGGTTCTAACAGAATTGCAAAGCTTGTCTCCCCTGAGGGTTTTCCTAATGTCTCTGTGCCAGGGAAGGCTAGGGGGATTTGCAGGAAGTCCCAGTGACAGAGACTGCCTCCCCAAGGTCAGGGAAGTTATTTCTCGGACTTCCATGAGCATTGAACACCTGTGACTGAAGAGAGCTGCGTGGAGTTGTCTCTCGAGCTCCCCCACGCACTGACAATGGTTCCAGAATCCTGAGCGTGCGGAGGTTCCACCAACGGTCGGCAGCGCGTGGGTTCTAACGGAATGCCTAAGCTCGTCTCCCCTGAGGGTTTTCCTAATGTCTCTGTGCCAGGGAATGCTAGGGGGGTTTGCAGGAAGTCCCAGTGACAGAGGCTGCTTCCCCAAGGTCAGGGAAGTTATTTCTCGGACTTCCCTGAGCATTGAACACCTGTGACTGAAGAGAGCTGCGTGGAGTTGTCTCTCGAGCTCCCCAATGCACTGACAATGGTTCCGGAATCCTGAGCGTGGGGAGGTTACACCAACGGTTGGCAGCACGTGGGTTCTAACGGAATGCCTAAGCTCGTCTCCCCTGAGGGTTTTCCTAATGTCTCTGTGCCAGGGAAGGCTAGGGGGGTTTGCAGGAAATCCCAGTGACAGAGGCTGCCTCCCCAAGGTCAGGGAAGTTATTTCTCGGACTTCCCTGAGCATTGAACACCTGTGACTGAAGAGAGCTGCGTGGAGTTGTCTCTCGAGCTCCCCCACGCACTGACAATGGTTCCGGAATCCTGAGCGTGGGGAGATTCCAGCAACGGTCGGAAGCGCGTGGGTTCTAACGGAATGCCTAAGCTCGTCTCCCTTGAGGATTTTCCTAATTTCTCTGTGCCAGGGAATGCTAGGAGGGTTTGCAGGAAGTCCCAGGGACAGAGGCTGCCTCCCCAAGGTCAGGGAAGGTATTTCTCGGACTTCCCCGAACAGGGAACACCTGTGAATGAAGAGAGCTGCTTGGAATTGTCTCTCGAGCTCCCCCACGCACTGACAATGGTTCTGGAATCCTGAGCGTGGGGAGGTTCCACCAACGGTCGGCAGCGCGTGGGTTCTAACGGAATGCCTAAGCTCGTCTCCCCTGAGCTTTTTCGTAATGTCTCTGTGCCAGGGAATGCTAGGGGTGTTTGCAGGAACTCCCAGGGACAGAGTCTGCCTCCACAAGGTCAGAAAGGTATTTCTCGGACTTCCCCGAACATGGAACACCTGTGACTGAAGAGAGCTGCGTGGAGTTGTCTCTCGAGCTCCCCCACGCACTGACAACGGTTCCGGAATCCTGAGCGTGGGGAGGTTCCACCAACGGTCGGCAGCGCGTGGGTTCTAACGGAATGCCTAAGCTCGTCTCCCCTGAGGTTTTTCCAAACGTCTCTGTGCCAGGGAATGCTAGGGGTGTTTGCAGGAAGTCCCAGTGACAGAGGCTGCCTCCCCAAGGTCAGAGAAAGTATTTCTCGGTCTTCCCCGAACAGGGAACACCTGTGACTGAAGAGAGCTGCGTGGAGTTGTCTCTCGAGCTCCCCCAAGCACTGACAATGGTTCCGGAATCCTGAGCGTGGGGAGGTTCCACCAACGGTCGGCAGCGAGTGGGTTCTAACGGAATGCCTATGCTCGTCTCCCCTGAGGGTTTTCCTAATGTCTCTGTGCCAGGGAAGGCTAGTGGGGTTTGCAGGAAGTCCCAGGGACAGAGGCTGCCTCCCCAAGGTCAGGGAAGGTTTTTCTCGGACTTCCCCGAACAGGGAACACCTGTGACTGAAGAGAGCTGAGTGGAGATGTCTCTCGAGCTCCCCCACGCACTGACAATGGTTCCGGAATCCTGAGCGTGGGGAGGTTCCACCAACGGTCGGCAGCGCGTGGGCTCTAACGGAATGCCTAAGCTCGTCTCCCCTGAGGGTTTTCCTAATGTCTCTGTGCCAGGGAATGCTAGGGGGGTTTGCAGGAAGTCCCAGGGTCAGAGGCTGCCTCACCAAGGTCAGGGAAGGTATTTCTCGGACTTCCCCGAACAGGGAACACCTGTGACTGAAGAGAGCTGCGTGGAGTTATCTCTTGAGCTCCATCACGCGCTGACAATGCTTCCGGAATCCTGAGCGTGCGGAGGTTCCACCAACTGTCGGCAGCGCGTGGGTTCTAACGGAATGCCTAAGCTAGTCTCCCCTGAGGGTTTTCGTAATGTCTCTGTGCCAGGGAATGCTAGGGGTGTTTGCAGGAAATCCCAGGGACAGAGGCTGCCTCCCCAAGGTCAGAGAAATATTTCCCGGTCTTCCCCGAACAGGGAACACCTGTGACTGAAGAGAGCTGCGTGGAGTTCTTTCTCGAGCTCCCCCACGCCCTGACAATGTTTCCAGAATCCTGAGCGTGGGGAGGTTCCACCAACGGTCGGCAGCACGTGGGATCTAACGGAATGCCTAAGCTCGTCTCCCCTGCGGATTTTCCTAATGTCTCTCTGCCAGGGAATGCTAGGGGGTTTTGCAGGAAGTCCCAGGGACAGAGGCTGCCTCCCCAAGGTCAGAGAAGGTATTTTTCGGACTTCCCCGAACAGGGAACACCTGTGACTGAAGAGAGCTGCGTGGAGTTGTCTCTCGAGCTCCCCCACGCTCTGACAACGGTTCCGGTATCCTGAGCGTGGGGAGGTTCCACAAATCGTCGGCAGCGCTTTGGTTGTAACGGAATGCCTAAGCTCGTCTCCCCTGAGTGTTTTCCTAATATTTCTGTGCCAGGGAATGCTAGGGGGGTTTGCAGGAAGTCCCAGGGACTGAGGCTGCCTCCCCAAGGTCAGGGAAGGTATTTCTCAGACTTCCCCGAACAGGGAACACCTGTGACTGAAGAGAGCTGCGTGGAGTTGTCTCTCGAGCTCCCCCACGCAATGACAACGGTTCCGGAATCCTGAGCGTGGGGAGGTTCCACCAACGGTCGGCAGCGCGTGGGTTCTAACGGAATGCCTAAGCTCATCTCCCCTGAGGGTTTTCCTAATGTCTCTGTGCCAGGGAATGCTAGGGGGGTTTGCAGGAAGTCCCAGGGACTGAGGCTGCCTCCCCAAGTTCAGGGAAGGTATTTCTCAGACTTCCCCCAATAAGGAACACCTATGAATGAAGAGAGCTGCGTGGAGTTGTCTCTCGAGCTCCCCCACGCAATGACATCGGTTCCGGAATCCTGAGCGTGGGGAGGTTCCACCAACGGTCGGCAGCACGTGGGTTCTAACGGAATTCCTTAGCTCATCTCCCCTGAGGATTTTCCTAATATCTCTGTGCCAGGGAATGCTAGGGGTGTTTGCAGGAAGTCCCAGGGACAGAGGCTGCCTCCCCAAGGTCAGGGAATGTATTTCTCGGACTTCCCCGAACAGGGAACACCTGTGAATGAAGAGAGCTGCGTGGAGTTGTCTCTGGAGCTCCCCCACGCACTGACAATGTTTCCGGAATCCTGAGCGTGGGGAGGTTCCACCAAAGGTCGGCAGCGCGTTGGTTGTAACCGAATGCCTAAGCTCGTCTCCCCTGAGGGTTTTCCTAATATCTCTGTGCCAGGGAATGCTAGGGGGGTTTGCTGGAAGTCCCAGGGACAGAGGCTGCCTCCCCAAGGTCAGGGAAGGTATTTCTCGGACTTCCCCGAACAGGGAACCCCTGTGACTGAAGAGAGCTGCATGGAGTTTTCTCTCGAGGTCCCCCACGCACTGACAACGTTTCCGGAATCCTTAGCGTGGGGAAGTTCCACCAACGGTCGGCAGCGCGTGGGTTCTAACGGAATGCCTAAGCTCGTCTCCCCTGAGGGTTTTCCTAATGTCTCTGTGCCAGGGAATGCTAGGGGTGTTTGCAGGAAATCCCAGGGACTGAGGCTGCCTCCCCAAGGTCAGGGAAGGTGTTTCTCAGACTTCCCCGAACAGGGAACACCTATGACTGAAGAGAGCTGCGTAGAGTTGTCTCTCGAACTCCCCACGCAATGACAACGGTTCCGGAATCCTGAGCGTGGGGAGGTTCCACCAACGGTCGGCAGCGCGTGGGTTCTAACGGAATGCCTAAGCTCGTCTCCTCTGAGGCTTTTCCTAATGTCTCTGTGCCAGGGAATGCTAGGGGGGTTTGCAGGAAGTCCCAGGGACAGAGGCTGTTTCGCCAAGGTCAGGTAAGGTATTTCTCGGACTTCCCCGAACAGGGAACACCTGTGAGTGAAGAGAGCTGCGTGGAGTTGTCTCTCGAGCTCCCCCACGCACAGACAATGTTTCCGGAATCCTGAGCGTGGGGAGGTTCCACCAACGGTCGGCAGCGCGTTGGTTCTAACGGAATGCCTAAGCTGGCCTCCCCTGAGGGTTTTCCTAATGTCTTTGTGCCAGGGAATGCTAGGGGGGTTTGCAGGAATTCCCAGGGTCTGAGGCTGCCTCCCCATGTTCAAGGAAGTTATTTCTCAGACTTCCCCGAACAGGGACCACCTATGACTGAAGAGAGCTGCGTGGAGTTGTCTCTCGAGCTCCCCCACGCAATGACAACGGTTCCGGAATCCTGAGCGTGGGGAGGTTCCACCAACGGTCGGCAGCGCGTGGGTTCTAACGGAATGCCTAAGCTCGTCTCCCCTGAGTATTTACCTAATGTCTCTGTGCCAGGGAATGCTAGGGGTGTTTGCAGGAAGTCCCAGGGACAGAGGCTGCCTCCCCAAGGTCAGGGAAGGTATTTCTCGGACTTCCCCGAACAGGGAACACCTGTGACTGAAGAGAGCTGCGTGGAGTTGTCTCTCGAGCTCCCCCACGCACTGACAATGTTTCCGGAATCCTGAGCGTGGGGAGGTTCCACCAAAGGTCGGCAGCGCGTTGGTTGTAACGGAATGCCTAAGCTCGTCTCCCCTGAGGGTTTTCCTAATATCTCTGTGCCAGGGAATGCTAGGGGTGTTTGCAGGAATCCCAGGGACTGAGGCTGCCTCCCCAAGGTCAGGGAAGGTATTTCTCAGACTTCCCCGAACAGGGAACACCTATGACTGAAGAGAGCTGCGTGGAGTTGTCTCTCGAGATCCCCCACGCAATGACAACGGTTCCGGAATCCTGAGCGTGGGGAGGTTCCACGAACGGTCGGCAGCGCGTTGGTTGTAACGGAATGCCTAAGCTCGTCTCCCCTGAGGGTTTTCCTAATATCTCTGTGCCAGGGAATGCTAGGGGGTTTTGCTGGAAGTCCCAGGGACAGAGGCTGCCTCCCCAAGGTCAGGGAAGGTATTTCTCGGACTTCCCCGAACAGGGAACCCCTGTGACTGAAGAGAGCTGCATGGAGTTTTCTCTCGAAGTCCCCCACGCACTGACAACGTTTCCGGAATCCTTAGCGTGGGGAGGTTCCACCAACGGTCGGCAGCGCGTGGGATCTAACGGAATGCCTAAGCTCATCTCCCCTGAGGGTTTTCCTAATGTCTCTGTGCCAGGGATTGCTAGGGGTGTTTGCAGGAACTCCCAGGGACAGAGGCTGCCTCCCCAAGGTCAGGGAATGTATTTCTCGGACTTCCCCGAACAGGGAACACCTGTGGCTGAAGAGAGTTGCGTAGAGTTGTCTCTCGACCTCCCCACGCAATGACAACGGTTCCGGAATCCTGAGCGTTGGGAGGTTCCACCAACGGTCGGCAGCGCGTGGGTTCTAACGGAATGCCTAAGCTCGTCTCCTCTGAGGCTTTTCCTAATGTCTCTGTGCCAGGGAATGCTAGGGGGGTTTGCAGGAAGTCTCAGGGACAGAGGCTGTTTCGCCAAGGTCAGGTAAGGTATTTCTCGGACTTCCCCGAACAGGGAACACCTGTGAGTGAAGAGAGCTGCGTGGAGTTGTCTCTCGAGCTCCCCCACGCACAGACAATGTTTCCGGAATCCTGAGCGTGGGGAGGTTCCACCAACGGTCGGCAGCGCGTTGGTTCTAACGGAATGCCTAAGCTGGCCTCCCCTGAGGGTTTTCCTAATGTCTTTGTGCCAGGGAATGCTAGGGGGGTTTGCAGGAAGTCCCAGGGACTGAGGCTGCCTCCCCATGTTCAAGGAAGTTATTTCTCAGACTTCCCCGAACTGGGACCACCTATGACTGAAGAGAGCTGCGTGGAGTTGTCTCTCGCGCTCCCCCACGCAATGGCAATGGTTCCGGAATCCTGAGCGTGGGGAGGTTCCACCAACGGTCGGCAGCGCGTGGGTTCTAACGGAATGCCTAAGCTCGTCTCCCCTGAGGGTTTTCCTAATGTCTCTGTCCCACGGAATGCTACGGGTGTTTACAGGAAGTCCCAGGGTCAGAGGCTGCCTCCCCAAGGTCAGGGAAGTTATTTCTCGGACTTCCTCAAACAGGGAAAACCTGTGGCTGAAGAGAGCTTCGTGGAGTTTTCTCTCGAGCTCCCCCACGCAATGACAACGGTTCCGGAATCCTGATGGTGGGGAGGTTCCAACAACGATCGGCAGCGAGTGGGTTCTAACAGAATTGCAAAGCTCGTCTCCCCTGAGGGTTTTCCAAGTGTCTCTATGCCCGGGAAGGCTAGGAGGGTTTGCAGGAAGTCCCAGGGACAGAGGTTGCCTCCAAAGGTCAGGGAAGGTATTTCTCGGACTTCCCCGAACAGGGAACACCTGTGAGTGAAGAGAGCTTCGTGGAGTTGTCTCTCGAGCTCCCCCACGTGCTGACAATGGTTCCGGAATCCTGAGCGTGCGGAGGTTCCACCAACGGTCGGCAGCGCGTGGGATCTAACGGAATTGCAAAGCTCGGCTCCCCTGAGGGTTTTCCTAATATCTCTCTGCCAGGAAATGCTAGGGGGGTTTGCAGGAATTCCCAGTGACAGAGGCTGACTCCCCAAGGTCAGGGAAGGTGTTTCTCGGACTTCCCCGTGCAGGGAACACCTGTGACTGAAGAGGACTGCGTGGAGTTATCTCTCGATCTCCCACACGCACTGACAATGTTTCCGGAAGCCTGAGCGTGGGGAGGTTCCACTAACGGTCTGCAGCGCGTGGGTTCTAACGGAATGCCTAAGATCGTCTCCCCTGAGGGTTTTCCTAAATTCTCTGTGCCAGGGAATGCTAGGGGGGTTTGCAGGAAGTCCCAGGGACAGAGGCTGCCTCCCCAAGGTCAGGGAAGATTTTTCTCGGACTTCCCCGAACAGGGAACACCTGTGACTGAAGAGAGCTGCGTGGAGTTGTCTCTCGAGCTCCCCCACGCACTGACAATGGTTCCGGAATCCTGAGCGTGGGGAGGTTCCACCAACGGTCGGCAGCGCGTGGGTTCTAATGGAATTGCAAAGCTCGCCTCCCCTGAGTGTATTCCTAATGTCTCTGTGCCAGGGAATGCTAGGGGGATTTGAAGGAATTCCCAGTGACAGAGGCTGCCTCCCCAAGGTCAGGAAAGGTATTTCTCGGACTTCCCCGGACAGGGAACACCTGTGAATGAAGAGAGCTGCGTGGAGTTGTCTCTCCACCTCCCCGACGCACTGACAATGGTTCCGGAATCCTGAGCGTGGGGAGGTTCCACCAACGGTCGGCAGCGCGTGTGTTCTAACGGAATGCCTAAGCTCGTCTCCCCTGAGGGTTTTCCTAATGTCTCTGTGCCAGGGAATGCTAGGGGGGTTTGCAGGAAGTCCCAGGGACAGAGGCTGCCTCCCCATGGTCAGGGAAGGTATTTCTCGGACTTCCCCGAACAGGGAACACCTGTGACTGAAGAGAGCTGCCTGGAGTTGTCTCTCAAGGTCCCCCACGCGCTGACAATGGTTCCGGAATCCTGAGCGTGGGGAGGTTCCACCAACGGTCGGCAGCGAGTGGGTTCTAACGGAATTGCAATGCCCGTCTCCCCTGAGTGTTTTCCAAGTGTCTCTATGCCCGGGAAGTCTAGGGGTTTTTGCAGGAAGTCCCAGGGACAGAGGTGGCCTCCCAAGGTCAGGGAAGGTATTTCTCGGACTTCCCGGAACAGGGAACACCTGTGACTGAAGAGAGCTGCGTGGAGTTGTCTCTCGAGCTCCCCCACGCACTGATAATGGTTCCGGGATCCTGAGCTTGGGGAGGTTTCACCAACGGTCGGCAGTGCGTGGGTTCTAATGGAATGCCTAAGCTCGTCTCCCCTGAGGGTTTTCCTAATATCTCTGTGCCAGGGAATGCTAGGGGGGTTTGCAGGAAGTCCCAGGGTCAGAGGCTGACGCCTCAAGGTCAGGGAAGGTATTTCTCGGACTTCCCCGAACAGGGAACAACTGTGACTGAAGAGAGCTGCGTGGAGTTGTCTCTCGAGCTCCCCCACGCACTGACAATGGTTCCGGAATACTGAGCGTGGGGAGGTTCCACCAACGGTCGGCAGCGCATGGGATATAACGGAGTTGCAAAGCTCGTCTCCCCTGAGGGTTTTCCTAATGTCTCTGTGCCAGGGAATGCTAGGGGGGTTTGAAGGAAGTCCCAGTGGCAGAGGCTGCCTCCCCAAATTCAGGAAAGGTTTTTCTCGGACTTCCCCGGACAGGGAACACCTGTGACTGAAGAGAGCTGCGTGGAGTTGTCTGTCGATCTCCCCTACGCACTGAAAATGTTTCTGGAATCCTGAGCGTGGGGAGGTTCCACCAACGTTCGGCAGCGTGTGGGTTCTAACGGAATGCCTAAGCTCGTCTCCCCTGAGGGTTTTCCTAATATCTCTGTGCCAGGGAATGCTAGGGTTTTTGCAGGAAGTCCCAGGGAAAGAGGCTGCCTCCCCAAGGTCAGGGAAGTTATTTCTCGGACTTCCCCAAACAGGGAACACCTGTGACTGAAGAGAGCTGCGTGGAGTTGTCTGTCGATCTCCCCTACGCACTGAAAATGTTTCTGGAATCCTGAGCGTGGGGAGGTTCCACCAACGTTCGGCAGCGCGTTGGTTCTAACGGAATGCCTAAGCTCGTCTCCCCTGAGGGTTTTCCTAATATCTCTGTGCCAGGGAATGCTAGGTTTTTTGCAGGGATTCCCAGGGAAAGAGGCTGCCTCCCCAAGGTCAGGGAAGTTATTTCTCGGACTTCCCCGAACAGGGAACACTTGTGAATGAAGAGAGCTGCGTGGAGTTGTCTCTTGAGCTCCCCCACGCACTGACAATGGTTCCGGAATCCTGAGCGTGGGGAGGTACCACCAATGGTCGGCAGTGCGTGGGTTCTAATGGAACGCCTAAGCTCGTCTCCCCTGAGGGCTTTCCTAATATCTCTGTGCCAGGGAATGCAAGGGGGGTTTGCAGGAAGTCCCTGTGTCAGAGGTTGCCTCCCCAAGGTCAGGGAAGATATTTCTCGGACTTCCCCGAGCAGGGAACACTGTGACTGAAGAGAGCTGCGTGGAGTTGTCTCTCGAGTTCCCCACGCGCTGACAATGGTTCCGGAATCCTGAGCGTGGGGAGGTTCCACCAACGATCGGCAGCGCGTGGGTTCTAACGGAATGCCTTAGCTCGACTCCCCTGAGGGTTTTTCTAATGTCTCTGTGCCAGGGAATGCTAGGGGGGTTTGCAGGAAGTCCCAGGGACAGAGGCTGCCTCCCCAAAGTCAGGGAAGATTTTTCTCGGACTTCCCCAAACAGGGAACACCTGTGACTGAAGAGAGCTGCGTGGAGTTGTCTCTCGAGCTCCCCCACGCAATGATAATGGTTCCGGAATCCTTACCGTGGGGACGTATCTCCATTGGTCGGCAGCGCGTGGGTTCTAACGGAATTGCAAAGCTCGGCTCCCCTGAGGGTTTTCCTACTGTCTCTGTGCCAGGGAAAGCTTGGGGGATGTGCAGGAATTCCCAGTGTCAGACGCTGCCTCCCCAATGTCAGGGAAGTTATTTCGCGGAATTTCCCAAACAGGGAACACATGTGACTGAAGAGAGCTGCGTGGAGTTGTCTCTCGAGCTCCCCCACGCACTGACAATGTTTCCTGGAGCCTGAGCGTGGGGAGGTTCCACCAACGGTCGGCAGCGTGTGGGTTCTAACGGAATGCCTAAGCTCGTCTCCCCTGAGGGTTTCCTAATGTCTCTGTGCCAGGCAATGCTAGGGTTTTTGCAGGAAGTCCCAGGGACAGAGGCTGCCTCCCCAAGGTCAGGGAAGTTATTTCTCGGACTTCCCCGAACAGGGAACACCTGTGACTGAAGAGAGCTGCGTGGAGTTGTCTCTCGAGCTCCCCCACGCACTGACAATGTTTCCTGGAGCCTGAGCGTGGGGAGGTTCCACCAACGGTCGGCAGCGCGTGGGTTCTAAGGAATGCCTAAGCTCGTCTCCCCTGAGGGTTTTCCTAATGTCTATGTGCCAGGGAATGCTAGGGGGGTTTGCAGGAAGTCCCAGGGACAGAGGCTGCCTCCCCAAGATCAGGGAAGGTATTTCTCGGACTTCCCCGAACAAGGAACACCTGTGAATGAAGAGAGCTGCGTGGAGTTGTCTCTCCACCTCCCCGACGCACTGACAATGGTTCCGGAATCCTGAGCGTGGGGAGGTACCACCAATGGTCGGCAGTGCGTGGGTTCTAATGGAATGCCTAAGCTCGTCTCCCCTGAGGTTTTTCCTTATATCTCTGTGCCAGGGAATGCAAGGGGGGTTTGCAGGAGTTCCCTGTGACAGAGGTTGCCTCCCCAAGGTCAGGGAAGGTATTTCTCGGACTTCCCCAAACAGGGAACACCTGTGACTGAAGAGAGCTGCGTGGAGTTGTCTGTCGATCTCCCCTACGCACTGAAAATGTTTCTGGAATCCTGAGCGTGGGGAGGTTCCACCAACGTTCGGCAGCGTGTGGGTTCTAACGGAATGCCTAAGCTCGTCTATCCTGAGGGTTTTCCTAATGTATCTGTGCCAGGGAATGCTAGGGGGATTTGAAGGAAGTCCCAGTGGCAGCGGCTGCCTCCCCAAGGTCAGGGAAGGTATTTCTCGGACTTCCCCGAACAGGGAACACCTGTGACTGAAGAGAGCTGCGTGGAGTTGTCTCTGGCGATCCCCCACGCACTGACAATTTTTCCGGAATCCTGACGGTGGGGAGGTTCCACCAACGGTGGGCAGCGAGTGGGTTCTAACGGAATTGCAAAGCTCGTCTCCCCTTAGGGTTTTCCAAGTGTCTCTATGCCCGGGAAGGCTAGGGGTGTTTGCAGGAAGTCCCAGGGACAGAGGTTACCTCCCAAGGTCAGGGAAGGTATTTCTCGGACTTCCCCGAAGAGGGAACACCTGTGACTGAAGAGAGATGCGTGGAGTTGTCTCTCGAGCTCCCCCACGCGCTGTCAATGGTTCCGGAATCCAGAGCTTTGGGAGGTTCCGCCAACGGTCGGCAGCGCGTGGGTTCTAACGGAATGCCTTAGCTCGTCTCCCCTGAGGGTTTTCCTAATGTTTCTGTTCCAGGAAATGCTAGGGGAGTTTGCAGGAAATCCCAGGGACAGAGGCTGCCACCCCAAGATCTGGGATGATTTTTCTCGGACTTCCCCGAACAGGGAACACCTGTGACTGAAGAGAGCTGCGTGGAGTTGTCTCTCGAGCTCCCCCACGCACTGACAATGGTTCCGGAATCCTGAGCGTGGGGAGGTTCCACCAACGGTCGGCAGCGCTTGGGAGCTACCGGAATTGCAAAGCTCGTCTCCCCTGAGGGTTTTCCTAATGTCTCTGTACCAGGGAATCCTAAGGGGATTTGAAGGAAGTCCCAGTGGCAGAGGCTGCCTCCCCAAGGTCAGGAAAGGTTTTTCTCGGACTTCCCCGGACAGGGAACACCTGTGACTGAAGAGAGCTGCGTGGAGTTGTCTCTCGAGCTCCCCCACGTAATGATAATGGTTCCGGAATCCTTTCCGTGGGGAGGTACCTCCATTGGTCGGCAGCGCGTGGGTTCTAACGGAATGCCTTAGCCCGTCTCCCCTGAGGGTTTTCCTAATGTCTCTGTGCCAGGGAATGGTAGGGGGGTTTGCAGGAAGTCCCAGGGACAGAGGCTGCCTCCCCAAGCTCAGGGAAGTTATTTCTCGGACTTCCCCGAACAGGGAACACCTGTGACTGAAGAGAGCTGCGTGGAGTTGTCTCTCCACCTCCCCGACGCACTGACAATGTTTCCGGAATCCTGATGGTTTTGGAGGTTCCACCAACGGTCGGCAGCGAGTGGGTTCTAACGGAATTGGAAAGCCCGTCTCCCCTGAGTGTTTTGCTAATGTCTCTGTGCCAGGGAATGCTAGGGGGGTTTGAAGGAATTCCCAGTGGCAGAGGCTGCCTCCCCAAGGTCAGGGAAGGTTTTTCTCGGACTTCCCCGAGCAGGGAACACCTGTGACTGAAGAGAGCTGCGTGGAGTTGTCTGTCGATCTCCCCTACGCACTGAAATTGTTTCTGGAAATCTTAACGTGGGGAGGTTCCACCAACGGTCGGCAGCGCGTGGGTTCTAACGGAATTCCTTAGCTCGTCTCCCATGAGGGTTTTTCTAATGTCTTTGTGCCAGGGAATGCTAGGGGGGTTTGCAGGAAGTCCCAGGGACAGAGGCTGCCTCACCAAGGTCAGGGAAGCTTTTTCTCGGACTTCCGCGAACAGGGAACACCTGTGACTGAAGAGAGCTGCGTGGAGTTGTCTCTCGTGCTCCCCCACGCACTGACAATGGTTCCGGAATCCTGAGCGTGGGGAGGTTCCACCAACGGTCGGCAGCGCGTGGGATCTAACGGAATTGCAAAGCTCGTCTCCCCTGAGGGTATTCCTAATATCTCTGTGCCAGGGAATGCTAGGGGTGTTTGCAGGAAATCCCAGTGGCAGAGGCTGCCTCCCCAAGATCAGGAAAGATTTTTCTCGGACTTCCCCGGACAGGGAACACCTGTGACTGAGGAGAGATATGTGGAGTTGTCTCTCGAGCACCCCCACGCACTGACAATTTTTCCGGAATCCTGACGGTGGGGAGGTTCCACCAACGCTGGGCAGCGAGTGGGTTCTAACGGAATTGCAATGCTCGTCTCCCCTGAGGGTTTTCCAAGTGTCTCTATGCCCGGGAAGGCTTGGGGGGTTTGCAGGAATTCCCAGGGAAAGAGGTTGCCTCCCAATGTCAAAGAAGGTATTTCTCGGACTTCCCCGAGCAGGGAACACCTGTGACTGAAGAGAGCTGCGTGGAGTTGTCTCTCGAGCTCCCCCACGCAATGATAATGGTTCCGGAATCCTTACCGTGGGGAGTTACCTCCATTGGTCTGCAGCGCGTGGGTTCTAACGGAATGCCTAAACTCGTCTCCCCTGAGAATTTTCCTAATGTCTCTGTGCCAGGGAAAGCTTGGGGTATTTTCAGGAATTCCCAGTGTCAGAGGCTGCCTCCCCAATGTCAGGGAAGTTATTTCTCGGACTTCCCCAAACAGGGAACACCTGTGACTGAAGAGAGCTGCGTGGAGTTGTCTGTCGATCTCCCCTACGCACTGAAAATGTTTCTGGAATCCTGAGCGTGGGGAGGTTCCACCAACGGTCGGCAGCGTGTGGGTTCTAACAGAATGCCTAAGCTCGTCTCCCCTGAGGGTTTTCCTAATATCTCTGTGCCAGGGAATGCTAGGGTTTTGCAGGAAGTCCCAGGGACAGAGGCTGCCTCCCCAAGGTCAGGGAAGTTATTTCTCGGACTTCCCCGTACAGGGAACACTTGTGACTGAAGAGAGCTACGTGGAGTTGTCTCTCGAGCTCCCCCACGCACTGAAAATGGTTCCGGAATCCTGAGCGTGGGGAGGTACCACCAACGGTCGGCAGTGCGTGGGTTCTAATGGAATGCCTAAGCTCGTCTCCCCTGAGCGTTTTCCTAATCTCTCTGTGCCAGGGAATGCTAGGGGGTTTGCAGGAATTCCCAGTGACAGAGGCTGCCTCCCCAAGGTCAGGGAAGGTATTTCTCGGACTTCCCCGAACAGGGAACACCTGTGACTGAAGAGGACTGCGTGGAGTTGTCTCTCGAGCTCCCCCACGCACTGACAATGGTTCCGGAAGCCTGAGCGTGGGGAGGTTCCACCAACGGTCGGCAGCGCGTGGGTTCTAACGGAATGCCTAAGCTCGTCTCCCCTGAGAATTTTCCTAATAACTCTGTGCCAGGGAAAGCTTCGGGGGTTTGCAGGAAGTCCCTGTGGCAGAGGCTGCCTCCCCAAAGTCAGGGAAGGTATTTTTCGGACTTCCCCGAAGAGGGAAGACCTGTGACTGAAGAGAGCTGCGTGGAGTTGTCTCTCGAGCTCCCCCACGCACTGATAATGGTTCCGAAATCCTTACTGTGGGGAGGTTCTTCCATAGGTCGGCAGCGCGTGGGTTCTAACGGAATGCCTAAGCTCGTCTCCCCTGAGGGTTTTCCTAATGTCTCTGGGCCAGGGAATTCTAGGGTTTTTGCAGGAAGTCCCAGGGACAGAGGCTGCCTCCCAAAGGTCAAGGAAGGTATTTCTCGGACTTCCCCGAACAGGGAACACCTGTGACTGAAGAGAGCTTCGTGGAGTTGTCTGTCGATCTCCCCTACGCACTGAAAATGTTTCTGGAATCCTGAGCGTTGGGAGGTTCCACCAACGGTCGGCAGCGCGTGGGTTCTAACGGAATGCCTAAGCTCGTCTCCCCTGAGTGTTTTCCTAATGTCTCTGTGCCAGGGAATGCTAGGGTTTTTGCAGGAAGTCCCTGGGACAGAGGCTGTCTCCCAAAGGACAAGGAAGGTATTTCTCGGACTTCCCCGAACAGGGAACACCTGTGACTGAAGAGAGCTGCGTGGAGTTGTCTCTCGAGCTCCCCCACGCACTGACAATGGTTCCGGAATCCTGAGCGTGGGGAGCTTCCACGAACGGTCGGCAGCGCGTGGGTTCTAACGGAATGCCTAAGCTCGTCTCCCCTGAGGGTTTTCCTAATGTCTCTGTGCCAGGGAATGCTAGGGTTTTGCAGGAAGTCCCAGGGACAGAGGCTGCCTCCCCAAGGTCAGGGAAGGTATTTCTCGGACTTCCCCGAACAGGGAACACCTGTGACTGAAGAGAGCTGCGTGGAGTTGTCTCTCCACATCCTCGACGCACTAACAATGGTTCCGGGATCCTGAGCGTGGGGAGGTTCCACCAACGGTCGGCAGCGCGTGGGTTCTAACGGAATGCCTAAGCTCGTCTCCCCTGAGAATTTTCCTAATATCTCTATGCCAGGGAAAGCTTCGGGGGTTTGCAGGAATTCCCTGTGGCAGAGGCTGCCTCCCCAAGGTCAGAGAAGGTATTTTTCGGACTTCCCCGAAGAGGGAAGGCCTGTGACTGAAGAGAGCTGCGTGGAGTTGTCTCTCGAGCTCCCCCACGCACTGATAATGGTTCCGAAATCCTTACTGTGGGGAGGTTCTTCCATAGGTCGGCAGCGCGTGGATTCTAACGGAATGCCTAAGCTCGTCTCCCCTGAGGGTTTTCCTAATGTCTCTGGGCCAGGGAATGCTAGGGTTTTTGCAGGAAGTCCCAGGGACAGAGGCTGCCTCCCAAAGGTCAAGGAAGGTATTTCTAGGACTTCCCCGAACAGGGAACACCTGTGACTGAAGAGAGCTGCGTGGAGTTGTCTGTCGATCTCCCCTACGCACTGAAAATGTTTCTGGAATCCTGAGCGTTGGGAGGTTCCACCAACGGTCGGCAGCGCGTGGGTTCTAACGGAATGCCTAAGCTCGTCTCCCCTGAGTGTTTTCCTAATGTCTCTGTGCCAGGGAATGCTAGGGTTTTTGCAGGAAGTCCCAGGGACAGAGGCTGTCTCCCAAAGGTCAAGGAAGGTATTTCTCGGACTTCCCCGAACAGGGAACACCTGTGACTGAAGAGAGCTGCGTGGAGTTGTCTCTCGAGCTCCCCCACGCACTGACAATGGTTCCGGAATCCTGAGGGTGGGGAGGTTCCACCAACGGTCGGCAGCGCGTGGGTTCTAACGGAATGCCTTAGCTCGTCTCCCCTGAGGGTTTTCCTAATGTCTCTGTGCCAGGGAATGCTAGGGTTTTGCAGGAAGTCCCAGGGACAGAGGCTGCCTCCCAAAGGTCAGGGAAGGTATTTCTCGGACTTCCCCGAACAGGGAACACCTGTGACTGAAGAGAGCTGCGTGGAGTTGTCTCTCGAGCTCCCAAACGCACTGACAATGGTTCCGGAATCCTGAGCGTGGGGAGGTTCCACCAATGGTCGGCAGCGCGTGGGTTCTAACGGAATGCCTAAGCTCGTCTCCCCTGAGAATTTTCCTAATATCTCTGTGCATGGGAAAGCTTCGGGGGTTTGCAGGAAGTCCCTGTGGCAGAGGCTGCCTCCCCAAGGTCAGGGAAGGTATTTTTCGGACTTCCCCGAAGAGGGAACACCTGTGACTGAAGAGAGCTGCGTGGAGTTGTCTGTCGATCTCCCCTACGCACTGAAATTGTTTCTGGAAATCTTAACGTGGGGAGGTTCCACCAACGGTCGGCAGCGCGTGGGTTCTAACGGAATTCCTTAGCTCGTCTCCCATGAGGGTTTTTCTAATGTCTTTGTGCCAGGGAATGCTAGGGGGGTTTGCAGGAAGTCCCAGGGACAGAGGCTGCCTCACCAAGGTCAGGGAAGCTTTTTCTCGGACTTCCGCGAACAGGGAACACCTGTGACTGAAGAGAGCTGCGTGGAGTTGTCTCTCGTGCTCCCCCACGCACTGACAATGGTTCCGGAATCCTGAGCGTGGGGAGGTTCCACCAACGGTCGGCAGCGCGTGGGATCTAACGGAATTGCAAAGCTCGTCTCCCCTGAGGGTATTCCTAATATCTCTGTGCCAGGGAATGCTAGGGGTGTTTGCAGGAAATCCCAGTGGCAGAGGCTGCCTCCCCAAGATCAGGAAAGATTTTTCTCGGACTTCCCCGGACAGGGAACACCTGTGACTGAGGAGAGATATGTGGAGTTGTCTCTCGAGCACCCCCACGCACTGACAATTTTTCCGGAATCCTGACGGTGGGGAGGTTCCACCAACGCTGGGCAGCGAGTGGGTTCTAACGGAATTGCAATGCTCGTCTCCCCTGAGGGTTTTCCAAGTGTCTCTATGCCCGGGAAGGCTTGGGGGGTTTGCAGGAATTCCCAGGGAAAGAGGTTGCCTCCCAATGTCAAAGAAGGTATTTCTCGGACTTCCCCGAGCAGGGAACACCTGTGACTGAAGAGAGCTGCGTGGAGTTGTCTCTCGAGCTCCCCCACGCAATGATAATGGTTCCGGAATCCTTACCGTGGGGAGTTACCTCCATTGGTCTGCAGCGCGTGGGTTCTAACGGAATGCCTAAACTCGTCTCCCCTGAGAATTTTCCTAATGTCTCTGTGCCAGGGAAAGCTTGGGGTATTTTCAGGAATTCCCAGTGTCAGAGGCTGCCTCCCCAATGTCAGGGAAGTTATTTCTCGGACTTCCCCAAACAGGGAACACCTGTGACTGAAGAGAGCTGCGTGGAGTTGTCTGTCGATCTCCCCTACGCACTGAAAATGTTTCTGGAATCCTGAGCGTGGGGAGGTTCCACCAACGGTCGGCAGCGTGTGGGTTCTAACGGAATGCCTAAGCTCGTCTCCCCTGAGGGTTTTCCTAATATCTCTGTGCCAGGGAATGCTAGGGTTTTGCAGGAAGTCCCAGGGACAGAGGCTGCCTCCCCAAGGTCAGGGAAGTTATTTCTCGGACTTCCCCGTACAGGGAACACTTGTGACTGAAGAGAGCTACGTGGAGTTGTCTCTCGAGCTCCCCCACGCACTGAAAATGGTTCCGGAATCCTGAGCGTGGGGAGGTACCACCAACGGTCGGCAGTGCGTGGGTTCTAATGGAATGCCTAAGCTCGTCTCCCCTGAGCGTTTTCCTAATCTCTCTGTGCCAGGGAATGCTAGGGGGTTTGCAGGAATTCCCAGTGACAGAGGCTGCCTCCCCAAGGTCAGGGAAGGTATTTCTCGGACTTCCCCGAACAGGGAACACCTGTGACTGAAGAGGACTGCGTGGAGTTGTCTCTCGAGCTCCCCCACGCACTGACAATGGTTCCGGAAGCCTGAGCGTGGGGAGGTTCCACCAACGGTCGGCAGCGCGTGGGTTCTAACGGAATGCCTAAGCTCGTCTCCCCTGAGAATTTTCCTAATATCTCTATGCCAGGGAAAGCTTCGGGGGTTTGCAGGAATTCCCTGTGGCAGAGGCTGCCTCCCCAAGGTCAGAGAAGGTATTTTTCGGACTTCCCCGAAGAGGGAAGGCCTGTGACTGAAGAGAGCTGCGTGGAGTTGTCTCTCGAGCTCCCCCACGCACTGATAATGGTTCCGAAATCCTTACTGTGGGGAGGTTCTTCCATAGGTCGGCAGCGCGTGGATTCTAACGGAATGCCTAAGCTCGTCTCCCCTGAGGGTTTTCCTAATGTCTCTGGGCCAGGGAATGCTAGGGTTTTTGCAGGAAGTCCCAGGGACAGAGGCTGCCTCCCAAAGGTCAAGGAAGGTATTTCTCGGACTTCCCCGAACAGGGAACACCTGTGACTGAAGAGAGCTGCGTGGAGTTGTCTGTCGATCTCCCCTACGCACTGAAAATGTTTCTGGAATCCTGAGCGTTGGGAGGTTCCACCAACGGTCGGCAGCGCGTGGGTTCTAACGGAATGCCTAAGCTCGTCTCCCCTGAGGGTTTTCCTAATGTCTCTGTGCCAGGGAATGCTAGGGTTTTTGCAGGAAGTCCCAGGGACAGAGGCTGCCTCCCAAAGGTCAAGGAAGGTATTTCTCGGACTTCCCCGAACAGGGAACACCTGTGACTGAAGAGAGCTGGGTGGAGTTGTCTCTCGATCTCCCCACGCACTGACAATGTTTCCGGAATCCTGAGCGTGGGGAGGTTCCACCAACGGTCGGCAGCGCGTGGGTTCTAACGGAATGCTTAAGCTCGTCTCCCCTGAGGGTTTTCCTAATGTCTCTGTGCCAGGGAATGCTAGGGGGGTTTGCAGGAATTCCCAGGGACAGAGGCTGCCTCCCCAAGGTCAGGGAAGTTATTTCTCGGACTTCCCTGAACAGGGAACACCTGTGACTGAAGAGAGCTGCGTGGAGTTGTCTCTCGAGCTCCCAAACGCACTAACAATGGTTCCGGAATCCTGAGCGTGGAGAGGTTCCACCAATGGTCGGCAGCGCGTGGGTTCTAACACAATGCCTAATCTCGTCTCCCCTGAGGGCTTTCCTAATGTCTCTGTGCCAGGGAATGCTAGGGTTTTTGCAGGAAGTCCCTGGGAATGAGGCTGCCTCCCAAAGGTCAAGGAAGGTATTTCTCGGACTTCCCCGGACAGGGAACACATTTGAATGAAGAGAGCTGCGTGGAGTTTTCTCTCGAGCTCCCCCACGCACTGACAATGGTTCCGGAATCCTGAGCGTGGGGAGGTTCCACCAACGGTCGGCAGCGTGTGGGTTCTAACGGAATGCCTAAGCTCGTCTCCCCTGAGGGTTTTCCTAATGTCTCTGTGCCAGGGAATGCTAGGGGGGTTTGCAGGAAGTCCCAGGGACAGAGGATGCCTCCCCAAGGTCAGGGAAGGTATTTCTCGGACTTCCCCGAACAGGGAACACCTGTGACTGAAGAGATCTGCGTGGAGTTGTCTCTCGAGCTCACCCACGCAATGACAATGGTTCCGGAATCCTTACGGTGGGGAGGTACCTCAATTGGTCGGCAGCGCGTGGGTTCTAACGGAATGCCTAACCTCGTCTCCCCTGAGAATTTTCCTAATGTCTCTGTGCCAGGGAATGCTAGGGGGGTTTGCAGGAAATCCCAGGGACAGAGGCTGCCTCCCCAAGGTCAGGGAAGGTAGTTCTCGGACTTCCCTGAACAGGGAACACCTGTGAATGAGGAGAGCTGTGTGGAGTTTCTCTCGAGCTCCCCCAAGCACTGACAATGGTTCCGGAATCCTGAGCGTGGGGAGGTTCCACCAACGGTCGGCAGCGCGTGGGATCTAACGGAATTGCAAATCTCGTCTCCCCTGAGGGTTTGCCTAATGTCTCTGTGCCAGGGAATGCTAGGGGGGTTTGAAGGAAGTCCCAGTGGCAGAGGCTGCCTCCCCAAGGTCAGGAAATGTATTTCTCGGACTTCCCCGGATAGGGAACACCTGTGATTGAAGAGAGCTGCTTGGAGTTGTCTCTCGAGCTCCCCCACGCACTGACAATGGTTCCGGAATCCTTACCGTGGGGAGGTTTTTCCATAGGTCGGCAGCGCGTGGGTTCTAACGGAATGCCTAAGCTCGTCTCCCCTGAGGGTTTTCCTAATGTCTCTGTGCCAGGGAATGCTAGGGGTTTTGCAGGAAGTCCCAGGTACAGAAGCTGCCTCCTCAAGGTCAGGGAAGGTATTTCTCGGACTTCCCCGAACAGGGAACACCTGTGACTGAAGAGAGCTGCGTGGAGTTGTCTCTCGAGCTCCCCCATGCACTGACAATGGTTCCGGAATCCTGAGCGTGGGGAGGTACCACCAATGGTCGGCAGCGCGTGGGTTCTAACGGAATTCCAAATCTCGTCTCCCCTGAGGGTTTGCCAAATGTCTCTGTGCCAGGGAATGCTAGGGGGGTTTGAAGGAAGTCCCAGTGGCAGAGGCTGCCTCCCCAAGGTCAGGAAATGTATTTCTCGGACTTCCCCGGATAGGGAACACCTGTGATTGAAGAGAGCTGCTTGGAGTTGTCTCTCGAGCTCCCCCACGCACTGACAATGTTTCCGGAATCCTTACCGTGGGGAGGTTCTTCCATAGGTCGGCAGCGCGTGGGTTCTAACGGAATGCCTAAGCTGGTCTCCCCTGAGGGTTTTCCTAATGTCTCTGTGCCAGGGAATGCTAGGGTTTTTGCAGGAAGTCCCAGGGACAGAAGCTGCCTCCTCAAGGTCAGGGAAGGTATTTCTCGGACTTCCCCGAACAGGGAACACCTGTGACTGAAGAGAGATGCGTGGAGTTGTCTCTCGAGCTCCCCCATGCACTGAGAATGGTTCCGGAATCCTGAGCGTGGGGAGGTACCACCAATGGTCGGCAGCGCGTGGGTTCTAACGGAATTCCAAATCTCGTCTCCCCTGAGGGTTTTCCAAATGTCTCTGTGCCAGGGAATGCTAGGGGGGTTTGCAGGAAATCCCAGGGACAGAGGCTGCCTCCCAAAGGTCAAGGAAGGTGTTTCTCGGACTTCCCCGAACAGGGAACACCTGTGACTGAAGACAGCTGCGTGGAGTTGTCTCTCGAGCTCCCCCACGAACTGACAATGGTTCCGGAATCCTGAGCATGTGGAGGTTCCCCAACGGTCGGCAGCGCGTGGGTTTTAACGGAATGCCTAAGCTCGTCTCCCCTGAGGGTTTTCCTAATGTCTCTCTGCCAGGGAATGCTAGGGTTTTTGCAGGAAGTCCCAGGGACAGAGCGCTGCCTCCCCAAGGTCAGGGAAGGTATTTCTCGGACTTCCCTGAACAGGGAACACCTGTGACTGAAGAGAGCTGCTTGGAATTGTCTCTCGAGCTCCCCCACGCACTGACAATGGTTCCGGAATCCTGAGCGTGGGGAGGTTCCACCAACGGTCGGCAGCGCGTGGGTTCTAACGGAATGCCTAAGCTCGTCTCCCCTGAGGGTTTTCGTAATGTCTCTGTGCCAGGGAATGCTAGGGGTGTTTGCAGGAACTCCCAGGGTCAGAGTCTGCCTCCCCAAGGTCAGGGAAGTTTTTTCTCGGACTTCCCCGAACAGGGAACACCTGTGACTGAAGAGAGCTGAGTGGAGATGTCTCTCGAGCTCCCCCACGCACTGACAATTGTTCCGGAATCCTGAGCGTGGGGAGGTTCCACCAACGGTCGGCAGCGCGTGGGCTCTAACGGAATGCCAAAGCTCGTCTCCCCTGAGGGTTTTCCTAATGTCTCTGTGCCAGGGAATGCTAGGGGGGTTTGCAGGAAGTCCCAGGGTCAGAGGCTGCCTCACCAAGGTCAGGGAAGGTATTTCTCGGACTTCCCCGTACAGGGAACACCTGTGACTGAAGAGATCTGCGTGGAGTTGTGTCTCGAGCTCCCCCACGCACTGACAATGCTTCCGGAATCCTGAGCGTGCGGAGGTTCCACCAACTGTCGGCAGCGCGTGGGTTCTAACGGAATGCCTAAGCTCGTCTCCCCTGAGGGTTTTCCTAATGTCTCTGTGCCAGGGAATGCTAGGGGTGTTTGCAGGAAATCCCAGGGACAGAGGCTGCCTCCCCAAGGTCAGAGAAATATTTCCCGGTCTTCCCCGAACAGGGAACACCTGTGACTGAAGAGAGCTGCGTGGAGTTCTTTCTCGAACTCCCCCACGCCCTGACAATTTTTCCGGAATCCTGAGCGTGGGGAGGTTCCACCAACGGTCGGCAGCACGTGGGTTCTAACAGAATTGCAAAGCTTGTCTCCCCTGAGGGTTTTCCTAATGTCTCTGTGCCAGGGAAGGCTAGGGGGATTTGCAGGAAGTCCCAGTGACAGAGACTGCCTCCCCAAGGTCAGGGAAGTTATTTCTCGGACTTCCATGAGCATTGAACACTTGTGACTGAAGAGAGCTGCGTGGAGTTGTCTCTCGAGCTCCCCCACGCACTGACAATTGTTCCAGAATCCTGAGCGTGGGGAGGTTCCACCAACGGTCGGCAGCGCGTGGGTTCTAACGGAATGCCTAAGCTCGTCTCCCCTGAGGGTTTTCCTAATGTCTCTGTGCCAGGGAATGCTAGGGGGGTTTGCAGGAAGTCCCAGTGACAGAGGCTGCTTCCCCAAGGTCAGGGAAGTTATCTCTCGGACTTCCCTGAGCATTGAACACCTGTGACTGAAGAGAGCTGCGTGGAGTTGTCTCTCGAGCTCCCCCACGCACTGACAATGGTTCCGGAATCCTGAGCGTGGGGAGGTTACACCAACGGTTGGCAGCACGTGGGTTCTAACGGAATGCCTAAGCTCGTCTCCCCTGAGGGTTTTCCTAATGTCTCTGTGCCAGGGAAGGCTGGGGGGGTTTGCAGGAAATCCCAGTGACAGCGGCTGCCTCCCCAAGGTCAGGGAAGTTATTTCTCGGACTTCCCTGAGCATTGAACACCTGTGACTGAAGAGAGCTGCGTGGAGTTGTCTCTCGAGCTCCCCCAAGCACTGACAATGTTTCTGGAATCCTGAGCGTGGGAAGGTTCCACCAACGGTCGTCAGCGCGTGGGATCTAACGGAATGCCTAAGCTCGTCTCCCCTGAGGGTTTTCCTAATGTCTCTGTGCCAGGGAATGCTAGGGTTTTTGCAGGAAGTCCCAGGGACAGAAGCTGCCTCCTCAAGTTCAGGGAAGGTATTTCTCGGACTTCCCCGAACAGGGAACACCTGTGACTGAAGAGAGCTGCGTGGAGTTGTCTCTCGAGCTCCCCCAAGCACTGACAATTGTTCCGGAATCCTGAGCGTGGGGAGGTTCCACCAACGGTCGGCAGCGCGTGGGTTCTAACGGAATGCCTAAGCTCGTCTCCCCTGAGGGTTTTCGTAATGTCTCTGTGCCACGGAATGCTAGGGGTGTTTGCAGGAACTCCCAGGGACAGAGTCTGCCTCCACAAGGTCAGAAAGGTATTTCTCGGACTTCCCCGAACATGGAACACCTGTGACTGAAGAGAGCTGCGTGGAGTTGTCTCTCGAGCTCCCCCACGCACTGACAACGGTTCCGGAATCCTGAGCGTGGGGAGATTCCACCAACGGTCGGCAGCGCGTGGGTTCTAACGGAATGCCTAAGCTCGTCTCCCCTGAGGGTTTTCCAAACGTCTCTGTGCCAGGGAATGCTAGGGGTGTTTGCAGGAAGTCCCAGGGACAGAGGCTGCCTCCCCAAGGTCAGAGAAAGTATTTCTCGGTCTTACCCGAACAGGGAACACCTGTAACTGAAGAGAGCTGCGTGGAGTTGTCTCTCGAGCTCCCCCAAGCACTGACAATTGTTCCGGAATCCTGAGCGTGGGGAGGTTCCACCAACGGTCGGCAGCGAGTGGGTTCTAACGGAATGCCTATGCTCGTCTCCCCTGAGGGTTTTCCTAATGTCTCTGTGCCAGGGAAGGCTAGGGGGGTTTGCAGGATGTCCCAGGGACAGAGGCTGCCTCCCCAAAGTCAGGGAAGGTTTTTCTCGGACTTCCCCGAACAGGGAACACCTGTGACTGAAGAGAGCTGAGTGGAGATGTCTCTCGAGCTCCCCCACGCACTGACAATGGTTCCGGAATCCTGAGCGTGGGGAAGTTCCACCAACGGTCGGCAGCGCGTGGGTTCTAACGGAATGCCTAAGCTCGTCTCCCCTGAGGGTTTTCCTAATGTCTCTGTGCCAGGGAATGCTAGGGGTGTTTGCAGGAAATCCCAGGGACAGAGGCTGCCTCCCCATGGTCAGAGAAATATTTCCCGGTCTTCCCCGAACAGGGAACACCTGTGACTGAAGAGAGCTGCGTGGAGTTCTTTCTCGAGCTCCCCCACGCCCTGACAATGTTTCCGGAATCCTGAGCGTGGGGAGGTTCCACCAACGGTCGGCAGCGAGTGGGTTCTAACAGAATTGCAAAGCTTGTCTCCCCTGAGGGATTTCCTAATGTCTCTGTGCCAGGGAAGGCTAGGGGGATTTGCAGGAAGTCCCAGTGACAGAGACTGCCTCCCCAAGGTCAGGGAAGTTATTTCTCGGACTTCCATGAGCATTGAACAGCTGTGACTGAAGAGAGCTGCGTGGAGTTGTCTCTCGAGCTCCCCCACGCACTGACAATGGTTCCAGAATCCTGAGCGTGGGGAGGTTCCACCAACGGTCGGCAGCGCGTGGGTTCTAACGGAATACCTAAGCTCGTCTCCCCTGAGGGTTTTCCTAATGTCTCTGTGCCAGGGAATGCTAGGGGGGTTTGCAGGAAGTCCCAGTGACAGAGGCTGCTTCCCCAAGGTCAGGGAAGTTATTTCTCGGACTTCCCTGAGCATTGAACACCTGTGACTGAAGAGAGCTGCGTGGAGTTGTCTCTCGAGCTCCCCCACGCACTGACAATGGTTCCGGAATCCTGAGCGTGGGGAGGTTACACCAACGGTTGGCAGCACGTGGGTTCTAACGGAATGCCTAAGGTCGTCTCCCCTGAGGGTTTTCCTAATGTCTCTGTGCCAGGGAAGGCTAGGGGGGTTTGCAGGAAATCCCAGTGACAGAGGCTGCCTCCCCAAGGTCGGGGAAGTTATTTCTCGGACTTCCCTGAGCATTGAACACCTGTGACTGAAGAGAGCTGCGTGGAGTTGTCTCTCGAGCTCCCCCACGCACTGACAATGTTTCTGGAATCCTGAGCGTGGGGAGGTTCCACCAACGGTCGTCAGCGCGTGGGTTCTAACGGAGTGCCTAAGCTCGTCTCCCCTGAGGGTTTTCCTAATGTCTCTGTGCCAGGGAATGCTGGGGGGGTTTGCAGGAATTCCTAGGGACAGAGGCTGCCTCCCCAAGGTCAGGGAAGGTATTTCTCGGACTTCCCTGAACAGGGAACACCTGTGAATGAGGAGAGCTGCGTGGAGTTTCTCTCGAGCTCCCCCACGCACTGACAATGGTTCCGGAATCCTGAGCGTGGGGAGGTTCCACCAACGGTCGGCAGCGCGTGGGATCTAACGGAATTGCAAATCTCGTCTCCCCTGAGGGTTTGCCTAATGTCTCTGTGCCAGGGAATGCTAGGGGGGTTTGAAGGAAGTCCCAGTGGCAGAGGCTGCCTCCCCAAGGTCAGAAAATGTATTTCTCGGACTTCCCCAGATAGGGAACACCTGTGATTGAAGAGAGCTGCTTGGAGTTGTCTCTCGAGCTCCCCCACGCACTGACAATGGTTCCGGAATCCTTACCGTGGGGAGGTTCTTCCATAGGTCGGCAGAGCTTGGGTTCTAACGGAATGCCTAAGCTCGTCTCCCCTGAGGGTTTTCCTAATGTCTCTGTGCCAGGGAATGCTAGGGTTTTTGCAGGAAGTCCCAGGGACAGAATTTGCCTCCTCAAGGTCAGGGAAGGTATTTCCCGGACTTCCCCGAACAGGGAACACCTGTGACTGAAGAGAGCTGCGTGGAGTTGTCTCTCGAGCTCCCTCATGCACTGACAATGGTTCCGGAATCCTGAGCGTGGGGAGGTACCACCAATGGTCGGCAGCGCGTGGGTTCTAACGGAATTCCAAATCTCGTCTCCCCTGAGGGTTTGCCTAATGTCTCTGTGCCAGGGAATGCTAGGGGGGTTTGAAGGAAGTCCCAGTGGCAGAGGCTGCCTCCCCAAGGTCAGGAAATGTATTTCTCGGACTTCCCCGGATAGGGAACACCTGTGATTGAAGAGAGCTGCTTGGAGTTGTCTCTCGAGCTCCCCCACGCACTGACAATGGTTCCGGAATCCTTACCGTGGGGAGGTTCTTCCATAGGTCGGCAGCGCGTGGGTTCTAACGGAATGCCTAAGCTCGTCTCCCCTGAGGGTTTTCCTAATGTCTCTGTGCCAGGGAATGCTAGGGTTTTTGCAGGAAGTCCCAGGGACAGAAGCTGCCTCCTCAAGGTCAGGGAAGGTATTTCTCGGACTTCCCCGAACAGGGAACACCTGTGAATGAAGAGAGCTGCGTGGAGTTGTCTCTCGAGCTCCCCCATGCACTGACAATGGTTCCGGAATCCTGAGCGTGGGGAGGTACCACCAATGGTCGGCAGCGCGTGGGTTCTAACGGAATTCCAAATCTCGTCTCCCCTGAGGGTTTTCCAAATGTCTCTGTGCCAGGGAATGCTAGGGGGGTTTCCAGGAAGTCCCAGGGTCAGAGGCTGCCTCACCAAGGTCAGGGAAGGTATTTCTCGGACTTCCCCGAACAGGGAACACCTGTGACTGAAGAGAGCTGCGTTGAGTTGTCTCTCGAGATCCCCCACGCTCTGACAATGCTTCCGGAATCCTGAGCGTGCGGAGGTTCCACCAACTGTCGGCAGCGCGTGGGTTCTAACGGAATGCCTAAGCTCGTCTCCCCTGAGGTTTTTCGTAATGTCTCTGTGCCAGGGAATGCTAGGGGTGTTTGCAGGAAATCCCAGGGACAGAGGCTGCCTCCCCAAGGTCAGAGAAATATTTCCCGGTCTTCCCCGAACAGGGAACACCTGTGACTGAAGAGAGCTGCGTGGAGTTCTTTCTCGAGCTCCCCCACGCCCTGACAATGTTTCCGGAATCCTGAGCGTGGGGAGGTTCCACCAACGGTCGGCAGCGAGTGGGTTCTAACAGAATTGCAAAGCTTGTCTCCCCTGAGGGTTTTCCTAATGTCTCTGTGCCAGGGAAGGCTAGGGGGATTTGCAGGAAGTCCCAGTGACAGAGACTGCCTCCCCAAGGTCAGGGAAGTTATTTCTCGGACTTCCATGAGCATTGAACACCTGTGACTGAAGAGAGCTGCGTGGAGTTGTCTCTCGAGCTCCCCCACGCACTGACAATGGTTCCAGAATCCTGAGCGTGCGGAGGTTCCACCAACGGTCGGCAGCGCGTGGGTTCTAACGGAATGCCTAAGCTCGTCTCCCCTGAGGGTTTTCCTAATGTCTCTGTGCCAGGGAATGCTAGGGGGGTTTGCAGGAAGTCCCAGTGACAGAGGCTGCTTCCCCAAGGTCAGGGAAGTTATTTCTCGGACTTCCCTGAGCATTGAACACCTGTGACTGAAGAGAGCTGCGTGGAGTTGTCTCTCGAGCTCCCCAATGCACTGACAATGGTTCCGGAATCCTGAGCGTGGGGAGGTTACACCAACGGTTGGCAGCACGTGGGTTCTAACGGAATGCCTAAGCTCGTCTCCCCTGAGGGTTTTCCTAATGTCTCTGTGCCAGGGAAGGCTAGGGGGGTTTGCAGGAAATCCCAGTGACAGAGGCTGCCTCCCCAAGGTCAGGGAAGTTATTTCTCGGACTTCCCTGAGCATTGAACACCTGTGACTGAAGAGAGCTGCGTGGAGTTGTCTCTCGAGCTCCCCCACGCACTGACAATGGTTCCGGAATCCTGAGCGTGGGGAGATTCCAGCAACGGTCGGAAGCGCGTGGGTTCTAACGGAATGCCTAAGCTCGTCTCCCTTGAGGATTTTCCTAATTTCTCTGTGCCAGGGAATGCTAGGAGGGTTTGCAGGAAGTCCCAGGGACAGAGGCTGCCTCCCCAAGGTCAGGGAAGGTATTTCTCGGACTTCCCCGAACAGGGAACACCTGTGAATGAAGAGAGCTGCTTGGAATTGTCTCTCGAGCTCCCCCACGCACTGACAATGGTTCTGGAATCCTGAGCGTGGGGAGGTTCCACCAACGGTCGGCAGCGCGTGGGTTCTAACGGAATGCCTAAGCTCGTCTCCCCTGAGCTTTTTCGTAATGTCTCTGTGCCAGGGAATGCTAGGGGTGTTTGCAGGAACTCCCAGGGACAGAGTCTGCCTCCACAAGGTCAGAAAGGTATTTCTCGGACTTCCCCGAACATGGAACACCTGTGACTGAAGAGAGCTGCGTGGAGTTGTCTCTCGAGCTCCCCCACGCACTGACAACGGTTCCGGAATCCTGAGCGTGGGGAGGTTCCACCAACGGTCGGCAGCGCGTGGGTTCTAACGGAATGCCTAAGCTCGTCTCCCCTGAGGTTTTTCCAAACGTCTCTGTGCCAGGGAATGCTAGGGGTGTTTGCAGGAAGTCCCAGTGACAGAGGCTGCCTCCCCAAGGTCAGAGAAAGTATTTCTCGGTCTTCCCCGAACAGGGAACACCTGTGACTGAAGAGAGCTGCGTGGAGTTGTCTCTCGAGCTCCCCCAAGCACTGACAATGGTTCCGGAATCCTGAGCGTGGGGAGGTTCCACCAACGGTCGGCAGCGAGTGGGTTCTAACGGAATGCCTATGCTCGTCTCCCCTGAGGGTTTTCCTAATGTCTCTGTGCCAGGGAAGGCTAGTGGGGTTTGCAGGAAGTCCCAGGGACAGAGGCTGCCTCCCCAAGGTCAGGGAAGGTTTTTCTCGGACTTCCCCGAACAGGGAACACCTGTGACTGAAGAGAGCTGAGTGGAGATGTCTCTCGAGCTCCCCCACGCACTGACAATGGTTCCGGAATCCTGAGCGTGGGGAGGTTCCACCAACGGTCGGCAGCGCGTGGGCTCTAACGGAATGCCTAAGCTCGTCTCCCCTGAGGGTTTTCCTAATGTCTCTGTGCCAGGGAATGCTAGGGGGGTTTGCAGGAAGTCCCAGGGTCAGAGGCTGCCTCACCAAGGTCAGGGAAGGTATTTCTCGGACTTCCCCGAACAGGGAACACCTGTGACTGAAGAGAGCTGCGTGGAGTTATCTCTTGAGCTCCATCACGCGCTGACAATGCTTCCGGAATCCTGAGCGTGCGGAGGTTCCACCAACTGTCGGCAGCGCGTGGGTTCTAACGGAATGCCTAAGCTAGTCTCCCCTGAGGGTTTTCGTAATGTCTCTGTGCCAGGGAATGCTAGGGGTGTTTGCAGGAAATCCCAGGGACAGAGGCTGCCTCCCCAAGGTCAGAGAAATATTTCCCGGTCTTCCCCGAACAGGGAACACCTGTGACTGAAGAGAGCTGCGTGGAGTTCTTTCTCGAGCTCCCCCACGCCCTGACAATTTTTCCAGAATCCTGAGCGTGGGGAGGTTCCACCAACGGTCGGCAGCACGTGGGATCTAACGGAATGCCTAAGCTCGTCTCCCCTGCGGATTTTCCTAATGTCTCTCTGCCAGGGAATGCTAGGGGGTTTTGCAGGAAGTCCCAGGGACAGAGGCTGCCTCCCCAAGGTCAGAGAAGATATTTTTCGGACTTCCCCGAACAGGGAACACCTGTGACTGAAGAGAGCTGCGTGGAGTTGTCTCTCGAGCTCCCCCACGCTCTGACAACGGTTCCGGTATCCTGAGCGTGGGGAGGTTCCACAAATCGTCGGCAGCGCTTTGGTTGTAACGGAATGCCTAAGCTCGTCTCCCCTGAGTGTTTTCCTAATATTTCTGTGCCAGGGAATGCTAGGGGGGTTTGCAGGAAGTCCCAGGGACTGAGGCTGCCTCCCCAAGGTCAGGGAAGGTATTTCTCAGACTTCCCCGAACAGGGAACACCTGTGACTGAAGAGAGCTGCGTGGAGTTGTCTCTCGAGCTCCCCCACGCAATGACAACGGTTCCGGAATCCTGAGCGTGGGGAGGTTCCACCAACGGTCGGCAGCGCGTGGGTTCTAACGGAATGCCTAAGCTCATCTCCCCTGAGGGTTTTCCTAATGTCTCTGTGCCAGGGAATGCTAGGGGGGTTTGCAGGAAGTCCCAGGGACTGAGGCTGCCTCCCCAAGTTCAGGGAAGGTATTTCTCAGACTTCCCCCAATAAGGAACACCTATGAATGAAGAGAGCTGCGTGGAGTTGTCTCTCGAGCTCCCCCACGCAATGACATCGGTTCCGGAATCCTGAGCGTGGGGAGGTTCCACCAACGGTCGGCAGCACGTGGGTTCTAACGGAATGCCTTAGCTCATCTCCCCTGAGGATTTTCCTAATATCTCTGTGCCAGGGAATGCTAGGGGTGTTTGCAGGAAGTCCCAGGGACAGAGGCTGCCTCCCCAAGGTCAGGGAATGTATTTCTCGGACTTCCCCGAACAGGGAACACCTGTGAATGAAGAGAGCTGCGTGGAGTTGTCTCTGGAGCTCCCCCACGCACTGACAATGTTTCCGGAATCCTGAGCGTGGGGAGGTTCCACCAAAGGTCGGCAGCGCGTTGGTTGTAACCGAATGCCTAAGCTCGTCTCCCCTGAGGGTTTTCCTAATATCTCTGTGCCAGGGAATGCTAGGGGGGTTTGCTGGAAGTCCCAGGGACAGAGGCTGCCTCCCCAAGGTCAGGGAAGGTATTTCTCGGACTTCCCCGAACAGGGAACCCCTGTGACTGAAGAGAGCTGCATGGAGTTTTCTCTCGAGGTCCCCCACGCACTGACAACGTTTCCGGAATCCTTAGCGTGGGGAAGTTCCACCAACGGTCGGCAGCGCGTGGGTTCTAACGGAATGCCTAAGCTCGTCTCCCCTGAGGGTTTTCCTAATGTCTCTGTGCCAGGGAATGCTAGGGGTGTTTGCAGGAAATCCCAGGGACTGAGGCTGCCTCCCCAAGGTCAGGGAAGGTGTTTCTCAGACTTCCCCGAACAGGGAACACCTATGACTGAAGAGAGCTGCGTAGAGTTGTCTCTCGAACTCCCCACGCAATGACAACGGTTCCGGAATCCTGAGCGTGGGGAGGTTCCACCAACGGTCGGCAGCGCGTGGGTTCTAACGGAATGCCTAAGCTCGTCTCCTCTGAGGCTTTTCCTAATGTCTCTGTGCCAGGGAATGCTAGGGGGGTTTGCAGGAAGTCCCAGGGACAGAGGCTGTTTCGCCAAGGTCAGGTAAGGTATTTCTCGGACTTCCCCGAACAGGGAACACCTGTGAGTGAAGAGAGCTGCGTGGAGTTGTCTCTCGAGCTCCCCCACGCACAGACAATGTTTCCGGAATCCTGAGCGTGGGGAGGTTCCACCAAATGTCGGCAGCGCGTTGGTTCTAACGGAATGCCTAAGCTGGCCTCCCCTGAGGGTTTTCCTAATGTCTTTGTGCCAGGGAATGCTAGGGGGGTTTGCAGGAATTCCCAGGGTCTGAGGCTGCCTCCCCATGTTCAAGGAAGTTATTTCTCAGACTTCCCCGAACAGGGACCACCTATGACTGAAGAGAGCTGCGTGGAGTTGTCTCTCGAGCTCCCCCACGCAATGACAACGGTTCCGGAATCCTGAGCGTGGGGAGGTTCCACCAACGGTCGGCAGCGCGTGGGTTCTAACGGAATGCCTAAGCTCGTCTCCCCTGAGTATTTACCTAATGTCTCTGTGCCAGGGAATGCTAGGGGTGTTTGCAGGAAGTCCCAGGGACAGAGGCTGCCTCCCCAAGGTCAGGGAAGGTATTTCTCGGACTTCCCCGAACAGGGAACACCTGTGACTGAAGAGAGCTGCGTGGAGTTGTCTCTCGAGCTCCCCCACGCACTGACAATGTTTCCGGAATCCTGAGCGTGGGGAGGTTCCACCAAAGGTCGGCAGCGCGTTGGTTGTAACGGAATGCCTAAGCTCGTCTCCCCTGAGGGTTTTCCTAATATCTCTGTGCCAGGGAATGCTAGGGGTGTTTGCAGGAATCCCAGGGACTGAGGCTGCCTCCCCAAGGTCAGGGAAGGTATTTCTCAGACTTCCCCGAACAGGGAACACCTATGACTGAAGAGAGCTGCGTGGAGTTGTCTCTCGAGATCCCCCACGCAATGACAACGGTTCCGGAATCCTGAGCGTGGGGAGGTTCCACGAACGGTCGGCAGCGCGTTGGTTGTAACGGAATGCCTAAGCTCGTCTCCCCTGAGGGTTTTCCTAATATCTCTGTGCCAGGGAATGCTAGGGGGTTTTGCTGGAAGTCCCAGGGACAGAGGCTGCCTCCCCAAGGTCAGGGAAGGTATTTCTCGGACTTCCCCGAACAGGGAACCCCTGTGACTGAAGAGAGCTGCATGGAGTTTTCTCTCGAAGTCCCCCACGCACTGACAACGTTTCCGGAATCCTTAGCGTGGGGAGGTTCCACCAACGGTCGGCAGCGCGTGGGATCTAACGGAATGCCTAAGCTCATCTCCCCTGAGGGTTTTCCTAATGTCTCTGTGCCAGGGATTGCTAGGGGTGTTTGCAGGAACTCCCAGGGACAGAGGCTGCCTCCCCAAGGTCAGGGAATGTATTTCTCGGACTTCCCCGAACAGGGAACACCTGTGGCTGAAGAGAGTTGCGTAGAGTTGTCTCTCGACCTCCCCACGCAATGACAACGGTTCCGGAATCCTGAGCGTTGGGAGGTTCCACCAACGGTCGGCAGCGCGTGGGTTCTAACGGAATGCCTAAGCTCGTCTCCTCTGAGGCTTTTCCTAATGTCTCTGTGCCAGGGAATGCTAGGGGGGTTTGCAGGAAGTCTCAGGGACAGAGGCTGTTTCGCCAAGGTCAGGTAAGGTATTTCTCGGACTTCCCCGAACAGGGAACACCTGTGAGTGAAGAGAGCTGCGTGGAGTTGTCTCTCGAGCTCCCCCACGCACAGACAATGTTTCCGGAATCCTGAGCGTGGGGAGGTTCCACCAACGGTCGGCAGCGCGTTGGTTCTAACTGAATGCCTAAGCTGGCCTCCCCTGAGGGTTTTCCTAATGTCTTTGTGCCAGGGAATGCTAGGGGGGTTTGCAGGAAGTCCCAGGGACTGAGGCTGCCTCCCCATGTTCAAGGAAGTTATTTCTCAGACTTCCCCGAACTGGGACCACCTATGACTGAAGAGAGCTGCGTGGAGTTGTCTCTCGCGCTCCCCCACGCAATGGCAATGGTTCCGGAATCCTGAGCGTGGGGAGGTTCCACCAACGGTCGGCAGCGCGTGGGTTCTAACGGAATGCCTAAGCTCGTCTCCCCTGAGGGTTTTCCTAATGTCTCTGTCCCACGGAATGCTACGGGTGTTTACAGGAAGTCCCAGGGTCAGAGGCTGCCTCCCCAAGGTCAGGGAAGTTATTTCTCGGACTTCCTCAAACAGGGAAAACCTGTGGCTGAAGAGAGCTTCGTGGAGTTTTCTCTCGAGCTCCCCCACGCAATGACAACGGTTCCGTAATCCTGAGCGTGGGGAGGTTCCACCAACGGTCGGCAGCGCGTGGGTTCTAACGGAATGCCTATGCTCGTCTCCCCTGAGGATTTTCCTAATGTCTCTGTGCCAGGGAATGCTAGGGGTGTTTGCAGGAATTCCCAGGGACAGAGGCTGCCTCCCCAAGGTCAGGGAAGGTATTTCTCGGACTTCCCCGAACAGGAAACACCTGTGACTGAAGAGAGCTGCGTTGTGTTGTCTCTCGAGCTCCCCCACGCACTGACAACGGTTCCGGAATCCTGAGCGTTTGGAGGTTCCACCAACGGTCGGCAGCGCGTGGGTTCTAACGGAATGCCTAAGCTCGTCTCCCCTGAGGGTTTTCCTAATGTCTCTGTGCCAGGGAATGCTAGGGGTGTTTGCAGGAAGTCCCAGGGACAGAGGCTGCCTCCCCAATGTCAGGGAAGGTATTTCTCGGACTTCCCCAAACAAGGAACACCTGTGGCTGAAGAGAGCTGCGTGGAGTTGTCTCTCGAGCTCCCCCACGCAATGACATCGGTTCCGGAATCCTGAGCGTGGGGAGGTTCCACCAACGGTCGGCAGCACGTGGGTTCTAACGGAATGCCTTAGCTCATCTCCCCTGAGGATTTTCCTAATATCTGTGTGCCAGGGAATGCTAGGGGTGTTTGCAGGAAGTCCCAGGGACAGAGGCTGCCTCCCCAAGGTCAGGGAATGTATTTCTCGGACTTCCCCGAACAGGGAACACCTGTGAATGAAGAGAGCTGCGTGGAGTTGTCTCTCGAGCTCCCCCACGCACTGACAATGTTTCCGGAATCCTGAGCGTGGGGAGGTTCCACCAAAGGTCGGCAGCGCGTTGGTTGTAACGGAATGCCTAAGCTCGTCTCCCCTGAGGGTTTTCCTAATATCTCTGTGCCAGGGAATGCTAGGGGGGTTTGCAGGAATCCCAGGGACTGAGGCTGCCTCCCCAAGGTCAGGGAAGGTATTTCTCAGACTTCCCCGAACAGGGAACACCTATGACTGAAGAGAGCTGCGTGGAGTTGTCTCTCGAGCTCCCCCACGCAATGACAACGGTTCCGGAATCCTGAGCGTGGGGAGTTTCCACCAACGGTCGGCAGCGCGTTGGTTCTAACGGAATGCCTAAGCTGGCCTCCCCTGAGGGTTTTCCTAATGTCTTTGTGCCAGGGAATGCTAGGGGGGTTTGCAGGAAGTCCCAGGGTCTGAGGCTGCCTCCCCATGTTCAAGGAAGTTATTTCTCAGACTTCCCCGAACAGGGACCACCTATGACTGAAGAGAGCTGCGTGGAGTTGTCTCTCGAGCTCCCCCACGCAATGACAACGGTTCCGGAATCCTGAGCGTGGGGAGGTTCCACCAACGGTCGGCAGCGCGTGGGTTCTAACGGAATGCCTAAGCTCGTCTCCCCTGAGTATTTACCTAATGTCTCTGTGCCAGGGAATGCTAGGGGTGTTTGCAGGAAGTCCCAGGGACAGAGGCTGCCTCCCCAAGGTCAGGGAAGGTATTTCTCGGACTTCCCCGAACAGGGAACACCTGTGACTGAAGAGAGCTGCGTGGAGTTGTCTCTCGAGCTCCCCCACGCACTGACAGTGTTTCCGGAATCCTGAGCGTGGGGAGGTTCCACCAACGGTCGGCAGCGCGTTGGTTCTAACGGAATGCCTAAGCTCGTCTCCCCTGAGGGTTTTCCTAATGTCTCTGGGCCAGGGAATGCTAGGGGTGTTTGCAGGAAATCCCAGGGACTGAGGCTGCCTCCCCAAGGTCAGGGAAGGTGTTTCTCAGACTTCCCCGAACAGGGAACACCTATGACTGAAGAGAGCTGCGTAGAGTTGTCTCTCGACCTCCCCACGCAATGACAACGGTTCCGGAATCCTGAGCGTGGGGAGGTTCCACCAACGGTCGGCAGCGCGTGGGTTCTAACGGAATGCCTAAGCTCGTCTCCTCTGAGGCTTTTCCTAATGTCTCTGTGCCAGGGAATGCTAGGGGGGTTTGCAGGAAGTCCCAGGGACAGAGGCTGTTTCGCCAAGGTCAGGTAAGGTATTTCTCGGACTTCCCCGAACAGGGAACACCTGTGAGTGAAGAGAGCTGCGTGGAGTTGTCTCTCGAGCTCCCCCACGCACAGACAATGTTTCCGGAATCCTGAGCGTGGGGAGGTTCCACCAACGGTCGGCAGCGCGTTGGTTCTAACGGAATGCCTAAGCTGGCCTCCCCTGAGGGTTTTCCTAATGTCTTTGTGCCAGGGAATGCTAGGGGGGTTTGCAGGAAGTCCCAGGGACTGAGGCTGCCTCCCCATGTTCAAGGAAGTTATTTCTCAGACTTCCCCGAACAGGGACCACCTATGACTGAAGAGAGCTGCGTGGAGTTGTCTCTCGAGCTCCCCCACGCAATGACAACGGTTCCGGAATCCTGAGCGTGGGGAGGTTCCACCAACGGTCGGCAGCGCGTGGGTTCTAACGGAATGCCTAAGCTCGTCTCCCCTGAGGGTTTTCCTAATGTCTCTGTCCCAGGGAATGCTACGGGTGTTTACAGGAAGTCCCAGGGTCAGAGGCTGCCTCCCCAAGGTCAGGGAAGTTATTTCTCGGACTTCCTCAAACAGGGAAAACCTGTGGCTGAAGAGAGCTGCGTGGAGTTGTCTCTCGAGCTCCCACACGCAATGACAACGGTTCCGGAATCCTGAGCGTGGGGAGGTTCCACCAACGGTCGGCAGCGCGTGGGTTCTAACGGAATGCCTAAGCTCGTCTCCCCTGAGGATTTTCCTAATGTCTCTGTGCCAGGGAATGCTGGGGGGGTTTGCAGGAAGTCCCAGGGACAGAGGCTGCCTCCCCAAGGTCAGGGAAGGTATTTCTCGGACTTCCCCGAACAGGAAACACCTGTGACTGAAGAGAGCTGCGTTGTGTTGTCTCTCGAGCTCCCCCACGCACTGACAACGGTTCCGGAATCCTGAGCGTGGGGAGGTTCCACCAACGGTCGGCAGCGCGTGGGTTCTAACGGAATGCCTAAGCTCGTCTCCCCTGAGGGTTTTCCTAATGTCTCTGTGCCAGGGAATGCTAGGGGTGTTTGCAGGAAGTCCCAGGGACAGAGGCTGCCTCCCCAAGGTCAGGGAAGGTATTTCTCGGACTTCCCCAAACAAGGAACACCTGTGGCTGAAGAGAGCTGCGTGGAGTTGTCTCTCGAGCTCCCCCACGCACTGACAATGTTCCGGAATCCTGAGCGTGAGGAGGTTCCACCAACGGTCGTCAGCGCATTGGTTCTAACGGAATGCCTAAGCTCGTCTCCCCTGAGGGTTTTCCTAATGTCTCTGTGCCAGGGAATGCTAGGGGTGTTTGCAGGAAATCCCAGGGACAGAGGATGCCTCCCCAAGGTCAGAGAAATATTTCCCGGTCTTCCCCAAACAGGGAACACCTGTGACTGAAGAGAGCTGCGTGGAGTTCTTTCTCGAGCTCCCCCACGCCCTGACAATGTTTCCGGAATCCTGAGCGTGGGGAGGTTCCACCAACGGTCGGCAGCGAGTGGGTTCTAACAGAATTGCAAAGCTTGTCTCCCCTGAGGGTTTTCCTAATGTCTCTGTGCCAGGGAAGGCTAGGGGGATTTGCAGGAAGTCCCAGTGACAGAGACTGCCTCCCCAAGGTCAGGGAAGTTATTTCTCGGACTTCCATGAGCATTGAACACCTGTGACTGAAGAGAGCTGCGTGGAGTTGTCTCTCGAGCTCCCCCACGCACTGACAATGGTTCCAGAATCCTGAGCGTGGGGAGGTTCCACCAAAGGTCGGCAGCGCTTGGGTTCTAACGGAATGCCTAAGCTCGTCTCAACTGAGGGTTTTCCTAATGTCTCTGTGCCAGGGAATGCTAGGGGGGTTTGCAGGAAGTCCCAGTGACAGAGGCTGCCTCCCCAAGGTCAGAGAAGGTATTTTTCGGACTTCCCCGAACAGGGAACACCTGTGACTGAAGAGAGCTGCGTGGAGTTGTCTCTCGAGCTCCCCCACGCTCTGACAACGGTTCCGGTATCCTGAGCGTGGGGAGGTTCCACAAATGGTCGGCAGCGCTTTGGTTGTAACGGAATGCCTAAGCTCGTCTCCCCTGAGTGTTTTCCTAATATTTCTGTGCCAGGGAATGCTAGGGGGGTTTGCAGGAAGTCCCAGGGACTGAGGCTGCCTCCCCAAGGTCAGGGAAGGTATTTCTCAGACTTCCCCGAACAGGGAACACCTGTGACTGAAGAGAGCTGCGTGGAGTTGTCTCTCGAGCTCCCCCACGCAATGACAACGGTTCCGGAATCCTGAGCGTGGGGAGGTTCCACCAACGGTCGGCAGCGCGTAGGTTCTAACGGAATGCCTAAGCTCATCTCCCCTGAGGGTTTTCCTAATGTCTCTGTGCCAGGGAATGCTAGGGGGGTTTGCAGGAAGTCCCAGGGACTGAGGCTGCCTCCCCAAGTTCAGGGAAGGTATTTCTCAGACTTCCCCCAATAAGGAACACCTATGAATGAAGAGAGCTGCGTGGAGTTGTCTCTCGAGCTCCCCCACGCAATGACATCGGTTCCGGAATCCTGAGCGTGGGGAGGTTCCACCAACGGTCGGCAGCACGTGGGTTCTAACGGAATGCCTTAGCTCATCTCCCCTGAGGATTTTCCTAATATCTCTGTGCCAGGGAATGCTAGGGGTGTTTGCAGGAAGTCCCAGGGACAGAGGCTGCCTCCCCAAGGTCAGGGAATGTATTTCTCGGACTTCCCCGAACAGGGAACACCTGTGAATGAAGAGAGCTGCGTGGAGTTGTCTCTGGAGCTCCCCCACGCACTGACAATGTTTCCGGAATCCTGAGCGTGGGGAGGTTCCACCAAAGGTCGGCAGCGCGTTGGTTGTAACGGAATGCCTAAGCTCGTCTCCCCTGAGGATTTTCCTAATATCTCTGTGCCAGGGAATGCTAGGGGTGTTTGCAGGAATCCCAGGGACTGAGGCTGCCTCCCCAAGGTCAGGGAAGGTATTTCTCGGACTTCCCCAAACAAGGAACACCTGTGGCTGAAGAGAGCTGCGTGGAGTTGTCTCTCGAGCTCCCCCACGCACTGACAATGTTCCGGAATCCTGAGCGTGAGGAGGTTCCACCAACGGTCGGCAGCGCATTGGTTCTAACGGAATGCCTAAGCTGGTCTCCCCTGAGGGTTTTCCTAATGTCTCTGTGCCAGGGAATGCTAGGGGGGTTTGCAGGAACTCCCAGGGACAGAGGATGCCTCCCCAAGGTCAGGGAAGGTATTTCTCGGACTTCCCCGAACAGGGAACACCTGTGACTGAAGAGAGCTGCATGGAGTTGTCTCTCGAGCTCCCACACGCACTGACAACGGTTCCGGATTCCTGAGCGTGGGGAGGTTCGACCAACGGACGGCAGCGCGTGGGTTCTAACGGACTGCCTAAGCTCGTCTCCCCTGAGGGTTTTGCTAATGTCTCTGTGCCAGGGAATGCTAGGGGTGTTTGCAGGAAGTCCCAGGGACAGAGGCTGCCTCCCCAAGGTCATGGAAGGTATTTCTCGGACTTACCCAAACAGGGAACACCTGTGGCTGAAGAGAGCTGCGTGGAGTTGTCTCTCGAGCTCCCCCACGCACTGACAATGGTTCCGGAATACTGAGCGATGGGAGGTTCCACCAACGGTCGACAGCGCGTGGGTTCTAACGGAATGCCTAAGCTCATCACCCCTGAGGGTTTTCCTAATGTCTCTGTGCCAGGGAATGCTAGGGGTGGTTGCAGGAAATCTCAGGGACAGAGGCTGCCTCCCCAAGGTCAGAGAAGGTATTTCTCGGACTTCCCCTAACAGGGAACACCTGTGACTGAAGAGAGCTGCGTGGAGTTGTCTCCCGAGCTCCCCCACGCACTGACAATGGTTCCGGAATCCTGAGCGTGGGGAGGTTCCACCAACTGTCGGCAGCGCGTGGGTTCTAACGGAATGCCTAAGCTCGTCTCCCCTGAGGTTTTTCCTAATGTCTCTGTGCCAGGGAATGCTAGGGGGTCTTGCAGGAAGTCCCAGGGACAGAGGCTGCCTCCCCAAGGTCAGGGAAGGTTTTTCTCAGACTTCCCCGTTCAGGGAACACCTATGACTGAAGAGAGCTGCGTGGAGTTTTCTCTCGAACTCCCCCACGCAATGACAACGGTTCCGGAATCCTGAGCGTGGGGAGGTTCCACTTACGGTCGGCAGCGCGTGGGTTCCAACGGAATGCCTAAGCTCGTCTCCCCTAAGGGTTTTCCTAATGTCTCTGTGCCAGAGAATGCTAGGGGTGTTTGCAGGAACTCCCAGGGACAGAAGCTGCCTCCCCAAGGTCAGAGAAGGTATTCCTCAGACTTCCCCGAACAGGGAACACCTGTGACTGAAGAGAGCTGCGTGGAGTTGTCTCTCGTGCTCCCCCACGCACTGACAATCGTTCCGGAATCCTGAGCGTGGGGAGGTTCCACCAACGGTCGGCAGCGCGTGGGTTCTAACGGAATGCCTAAGCTCGTCTCCCCTGAGGGTTTTCCTAATGTCTCTGTGCCAGGGAATGCTAGGGGGGTTTGCAGGAAGTCCCAGGCACTGAGGCTGCCTCCCCAAGGTCAGGGAAGTTATTTCTCAGACTTCCCCGAACAGGGAACACCTGTGAATGAAGAGAGCTGCGTGGAGTTGTCTCTGGAGCTCCCCCACGCACTAACAATGTTTTCGGAATCCTGAGCATTGGGAGGTTCCACCAAATGTCGGCAGCGGGTTCGTTGAAACGGAATGCCTAAGCTCATCTCCCCTGAGGGTTTTCCTAATATCTCTGAGCCAGGGAATGCTTGGGGGGTTTGCAGGAAGTCCCAGGGAGTGAGGCTGCCTCCCCAAGGTCAGGGAAGGTATTTCTCGGACTTCCCCGAACAGGGAACCCCTGTGACTGAAGAGAGCTGCGTGGAGTTGTCTCTCGAGCTCCCCCACGCACTGACAACGGTTCCGGAATCCTGAGCGTGGGGAGGTTCCACCAACGGTCGGCAGCGCGTGGGTTCTAACGGAATGCCTAAGCTCGTCTCCCCTGAGGGTTTTCCTAATGTCTCTGTGCCAGGGAATGCTAGGGGGGTTTGCAGGAATTCCCAGGGGCAGAGGCTGCCTCCCCAAGGTCAGGGAAGATATTTCTCGGACTTCCCCGAACAGGGAACACATGTGACTGAAGAGAGCTGCGTGGAGTTGTCTCTCGAGCTCCCCCACGCACTGACAACGGTTCCGGAATCCTGAGCGTGAGGAGGTTCCACCAACGGTCGGCACGCGTGGGTTCTAACGGAATGCCTAAGCTTTTCTCCCCTGAGTGTTTTCCTAATGTCTCTGTGCCAGGGAATGCTAGGGGGGTTTGCAGGAAGTCCCAGGGACAGAGGCTGCCTCCCCAAGGTCAGGGAAGGTATTTCTCGGACTTCCCCGAACAGGGAACACCTGTGACTGAAGAGAGCTGCGTGGAGTTCTCTCTCGAGCTCCCCCACGCACTGACAATGGTTCTGGAATCCTGAGGATGGGGAGGTTCCACCAACGGTCGGCAGCGCTTGGGTTCTAACGGAATGCCTAAGCTCATCTCCCCTGAGGGTTTTCCTAATGTCTCTGTGCCAGGGAATGCTTGGGGGGTCTGCAGGAAGTCCCAGGGACAGAGGCTGCCTCCCCAAGTTCAGGGAAGTTATTTCTCGGACTTCCCCGAACAGGGAACACCTGTGACTGAAGAGAGCTGCGTGGAGTTGTCTCTCGAGCTCCCCAACGCACTGACAATGGTTCCGGAATCCTGAGCGTGGGGAGGTTCCACCAACGGTCGGCAGCGCGTGGGTTCTATCGGAATGCCTAAGCTCGTATCCCCTGAGGGTTTTCCTAATGTCTCTGTGCCAGGGAATGCTAGGGGGGTTTGCAGGAATTCCCAGGGACAGAGGCTGCGTCCCCAAGGTCAGGGAAGTTATTTCTCGGACTCCCCGAACAGGGAACACCTTTGACTGAAGAGAGCTGCGTGGAGTTGTCTCTCGAGCTCCCCCACGCACTGACAATGTTTCCGGAATCCTGAGCGTGGGGAAGTTCCACCAACGGTCGGCAGCGCGTGGGTTCTAACGGAATGCCTAAGCTCGTCTCCCCTGAGCGTTTTCCTAATGTCTCTGTGCCAGGAAATGCTAGGGGTGTTTGCAGGAAGTCCCAGGGATAGAAGCTGCCTCCCCAAGGGCAGGGAAGGTTTTTCTCGGACTTCCCCGAACAGGGAACACCTGTGACTGAAGAGAGCTGCGTGGAGTTGTCTCTCGAGCTCCCCCACGCACTGACAACGGTTCCGGAATCCTGAGCGTTGGGAGGTTCCACCAACGGTCGGCAGCGCGTGGGTTCTAACGGAATGCCTAAGCTCGTCTCCCCTGAGGGTTTTCCTAATATCTCTGTGCCAGGGAATGCTAGGGGGGTTTGCAGGAAGTCCCAGGGACAGAGGCTGCCTCCCCAAGGTCAGGGAAGGTATTTCTCGGACTTCCCCGAACAGGGAACACCTGTGACTGAAGAGAGCTGCGTGGAGTTGTCTCTCGAGCTCCCCCACGCACTGACAATGGTTCTGGAATCCTGAGCATGGGGAGGTTCCACCAACGGTCGGCAGCGCGTGGGTTCTAACGGAATGCCTAAGCTCGTCTCCCCTGAGGGTTTTCCTAATGTCTCTGTGCCAGGGAATGCTTGGGGGGTCTGCAGGAAGTCCCAGGGACAGAGCCTGCTTCCCCAAGTTCAGGGAAGGTATTTCTCGGACTTCCCCGAACAGGGAACACATGTGACTGAAGAGAGCTGCGTGGAGTTGTCTCTCGAGCTCCCCCACGCACTGACAATGTTTCCGGAATCCTGAGCGTGGGGAGGTTCCACCAACGGTCGGCAGCGCGTGGGTTCTAACGGAATGCCTAAGCTCGTCTCCCCTGAGGGTTTTCCTAATGTCTCTGTGCCAGGGAATGCTAGGGGTGTTTGCAGGAAGTCCCAGGGACAGAGGCTGCCTCCCCAAGGTCAGGGAAGGTATTTCTCGGACTTCCACGAACAGGGAACACCTTTGACTGAAGAGAGCTGCGTGGAGTTGTCTCTCGAGCTCCCCCACGCACTGACAATGTTTCCGGAATCCTGAGCGTGGGGAGGTTCCACGAACGGTCGGCAGCGCGTGGGTTCTAACGGAATGCCTAAGCTCGTCTCCCCTGAGCGTTTTCCTAATGTCTCTGTGCCAGGAAATGCTAGGGGTGTTTGCAGGAAGTCCCAGGGATAGAAGCTGCCTCCCCAAGGGCAGGGAAGGTTTTTCTCGGACTTCCCCGAAGAGGGAACAACATTGACTGAAGAGAGCTGCGTGGAGTTGTCTCTCGAGCTCCCCCACGCACTGACAATGGTTCCGGAATCCTGAGCGTGGGGAGGTTCCACCAACGGTCGGCAGCGCGTTGGTTCTAACGGAATGCCTAAGCTAGTCTCCTCTGAGGGTTTTCCTAATGTCTCTGTGCCAGGGAATGCTAGGGGGGTTTGCAGGAAGTCCCAGGGACAGAGGCTGCCTCCCCAAGGTCAGGGAAGGTATTACTCAGACTTCCCCGAACAGGGAAAACCTATGACTGAAGAGAGCTGCGTGGAGTTGTCTCTCGAGCTCCCCCACGCAATGACAACGTTTCCGGAAACCTGAGCGTGGGGAGGTTCCACCAACGGTCGGCAGCGCGTGGGTTCTAACGGAATGCCTAAGCTCGTCTCCCCTGAGGCTTTTCCTAATGTCTCTGTGCCAGGGAATGCTAGGGGGGTTTGCAGGAAGTCCCAGGGACAGAGGCTGCCTCCCCAAGGTCAGGGAAGGTATTCCTCGGACTTCCCCGAACAGGGAACACCTGTGACTGAAGAGAGCTGCGTGGAGTTGTCTCTCGAGCTCCCCCACGCACTGACAACGGTTCCGGAATCCTGAGCATTGGGAGGTTCCACCAACGGTCGGCAGCGCGTGGGTTCTAACGGAATGCCTAAGCTCGTCTCCCCTGAGGGTTTTCCTAATGTCTCTGTGCCAGGGAATGCTAGGGGGGTTTGCAGGAATTCCCAGGGACAGAGGCTGCCTCCCCAAGGTCAGGGAAGGTATTTCTCGGACTTCCCCGAACAGGGAACACATGTGACTGAAGAGAGCTGCGTGGAGTTGTCTCTCGAGCTCCCCCACGCACTGACAACGGTTCCGGAATCCTGAGCGTGAGGAGGTTCCACCAACGGTCGGCTGCGCGTGGGTTATAACGGAATGCCTAAGCTTTTCTCCCCTGAGTGTTTTCCTAATATCTCTGTGCGAGGGAATGCTAGGGGGGTCTGCAGGAATTCCCAGGGACAGAGGCTGCCTCCCCAAGGTCAGGGAAGGTATTTCTCGGACTTCCCCGAACAGGGAACACCTGTGACTGAAGAGAGCTGCGTGGAGTTGTCTCTCGAGCTCCCCAACGCACTGACAATTGTTCCGGAATCGTGAGCGTGGGGAGGTTCCACCAACGGTCGGCAGCGCGTGGGTTCTAACGGAATGCCTAAGCTCGTCTCCCCTGAGGGTTTTCCTAATGTCTCTGTGCCAGGGAATGCTAGGGGGGTTTGCAGGAATTCCCAGGGACAGAGGCTGCCTCCCCAAGGTCAGGGAAGGTATTTCTCGGACTTCCCCGAACAGGGAACACATGTGACTGAAGAGAGCTGCGTGGAGTTGTCTCTCGAGCTCCCCCACGCACTGACAATGGTTCCGGAATCCTGAGCGTGGGGAGGTTCCACCAACGGTCGGCAGCGCGTGGGTTCTAACGGAATGCCTAAGCTCGTCTCCCCTGAGGGTTTTCCTAATGTCTCTGTGCCAGGGAATTCTAGGGGTGTTTGCAGGAAGTCCCAGGGACAGAGGCTGCCTCCCCAAGGTCAGGGAAGTTATTTCTCGGACTTCCCCGAACAGGGAACACCTTTGACTGAAGAGAGCTGCGTGGAGTTGTCTCTCGAGCTCCCCCACGCACTGACAATGTTTCCGGAATCCTGAGCGTGGGGAGGTTCCACCAACGGTCGGCAGCGCGTGGGTTCTAATGGAATGCATAAGCTCGTCTCCCCTGAGGGTTTTCCTAATGTCTCTGTGCCAGGAAATGCTAGGGGTGTTTGCAGGAATTCCCAGGGACAGAAGCTGCCTCCCCAAGGGAAGGGAAGTTATTTCTCGGACTTCCCCGAAGAGGGAACAACATTGACTGAAGAGAGCTGCGTGGAGTTGTCTCTCGAGCTCCCCCACGCACTGACAATGGTTCCGGAATCCTGAGCGTGGGGAGGTTCCACCAACGGTCGGCAGCGCGTAGGTTCTAACGGAATGCCTAAGCTAGTCTCCCCTGAGGGTTTTCCTAATGTCTCTGTGCCAGGGAATGCTAGGGGGGTTTACAGGAAGTCCCAGGGACAGAGGCTGCCTCCCCAAGGTCAGGGAATGTATTTCTCGGACTTCCCCGAACAGGGAACTCCTGTGACTGAAGAGAGCTGCGTGGAGTTGTCTCTCGAGCTCCCCCACGCACTGACAATGGTTCCGGAATCCTGAGCGTGGGGAGGTTCCACCAACGGTCGGCAGCGTGTGGGTTCTAACGGAATGCCTAAGCTCGTCTCCCCTGAGGGTTTTCCTAATGTCTCTGTGCAAGGGAATGCTAGGGGGGTTTGCAGGAAGTCCCAGGGACAGAGGCTGCCTCCCCACGGTCAGGGAAGGTATTTTTCGGACTTCCCCGAACAGGGAACACCTGTGACTGAAGACAGCTGCGTGGAGTTGTCTCTCGAGCTCCCCCACGCACTGACAATGGTTCCGGAATCCTGCGCGTGGGGAGGTTCCACCAACGGTCGGCAGCGCGTGGGTTCTAACGGAATGCCTAAGCTCGTCTCCCCTGAGGGTTTTCCTAATGTCTCTGTGCCAGGGAATGCTAGGGGTGTCTGCAGGAAGTCCCAGGGAGAGAGGCTGCCTCCCCAAGGTCAGGGAAGTTATTTCTCGGACTTGCCCGAACAGGGAACACCTTTGACTGAAGAGAGCTGCGTGGAGTTGTCTCTCGAGCTCCCCCACGCACTGACAATGGTTCCGGAATCCTGAGCGTGGGGAGGTTCCACCAACGGTCGGCAGCGCGTGGGTTCTAACGGAATGCCTAAGCTCGTCTCCCCTGAGGGTTTTCCTAATGTCTCTGTGCCAGGAAATGCTAGGGGGGTTTGCAGGAAGTCCCAGGGACAGAAGCTGCCTCCCCAAGGGAAGAGAAAGTATTTCTCGGACTTCCCCGAAGAGGGAACAACATTGACTGAAGAGAGCTGCGTGGAGTTGTCTCTCGAGCTCCCCCACGCACTGACAATGGTTCCGGAATCCTGAGCGTGGGGAGGTTCCACCAACGGTCGGCAGCGCGTAGGTTCAAACGGAATGCCTAAGCTGGCCTCCCCTGAGGGTTTTCCTAATGTCTCTGTGCCAGGGAATGCTAGGGGGGTTTACAGGAAGTCCCAGGGACAGAGGCTGCCTCCCCAAGGTCAGGGAATGTATTTCTCGGACTTCCCCGAACAGGGAACACCTGTGACTGAAGAGAGCTGCGTGGAGTTGTCTCTCGAGCTCCCCCACGCACTGACAATGGTTCCGGAATCCTGAGCGTGGGGAGGTTCCACCAACGGTCGGCAGTGTGTGGGTTCTAACGGAATGCCTAAGCTCGTCTCCCCTGAGGGTTTTCCTAATGTCTCTGTGCCAGGGAATGCTAGGGGGGTTTGGAGGAAGTCCCAGGGACAGAGGCTGCCTCCCCAAGGTCAGGGAAGGTATTTCTCGGACTTCCCCGAACAGGGAACACCTGTGACTGAAGAGAGCTGCGTGGAGTTGTCTCTCGAGCTCCCCCACGCACTGACAATGTTTCCGGAATCCTGAGCGTGTTGAGGTTCCACCAACGGTCGGCAGCGCGTGGGTTCTAACGGAATGCCTAAGCTCGTCTCCCCTGAGGGTTTTCCTAATGTCTCTGTGCCAGGAAATGCTAGGGGTGTTTGCAGGAATTCCCAGGGACAGAGGCTGCCTCCCCAATGTCAGGGAAGTTATTTCTCGGACTTCCCCGAAGAGGGAACAACATTGACTGAAGAGAGCTGCGTGGAGTTGTCTCTCGAGCTCCCCCACGCACTGACAATGGTTCCGGAATCCTGAGCGTGGGGAGGTTCCACCAACGGTCGGCAGCGCGTGGGTTCTAACGGAATGCCTAAGCTCGTCTCCCCTGAGGGTTTTCCTAATGTCTCTGTGCCAGGGAATTCTAGGGGTGTTTGCAGGAATTCCCAGGGACAGAGGCTGCCTCCCCAAGGTTAGGGAAGGTATTTCTCGGACTTCCCCGAACAGGGAACACCTTTGACTGAAGAGAGCTGCGTGGAGTTGTCTCTCGAGCTCCCCCACGCACTGACAATGGTTCCGGAATCCTGAGCGTGGTGAAGTTCCACCAACGGTCGGCAGCGCGTGGGTTCTAACGGAATGCCTAACCTCGTCTCCCATGAGGGTTTTCCTAATGTCTCTGTGCCAGGAAATGCTAGGGGTGTTTGCAGGAAGTCCCAGGGACAGAAGCTGCCTCCCCAAGGGAAGGGAAGGTATTTCTCGGACTTCCCCGAAGAGGGAACAACATTGACTGAAGAGAGCTGCGTGGAGTTGTCTCTCGAGATCCCCCACGCACTGACAATGGTTCCGGAATCCTGAGCGTGGGGAGGTTCCACCAACGGTCGGCAGCGCGTAGGTTCTAACGGAATGCCTAAGCTAGTCTCCCCTGAGGGTTTTCCTAATGTCTCTGTGCCAGGGAATGCTAGGGGGGTTTACAGGAAGTCCCAGGGACAGAGGCTGCCTCCCCAAGGTCAGGGAATGTATTTCTCGGACTTCCCCGAACAGGGAACACCTGTGACTGAAGAGAGCTGCGTGGAGTTGTCTCTCGAGCTCCCCCACGCACTGACAATGTTTCCGGAATCCTGAGCGTGGGGAGGTTCCACCAACGGTCGGCAGCGTGTGGGTTCTAACGGAATGCCTAAGCTCGTCTCCCCTGAGGGTTTTCCTAATGTCTCTGTGCCAGGGAATGCTAGGGGGGTTTGCAGGAAGTCCCAGGGACAGAGGCTGCCTCCCCAAGGTCAGGGAAGGTATTTCTCGGACTTCCCCGAACAGGGAACACCTGTGACTGAAGAGAGCTGCGTGGAGTTGTCTCTCGAGCTCCCCCACGCACTGACAATGGTTCCGGAATCCTGAGCGTAGGGAGGTTCCACCAACGGTCGGCAGCGCGTGGGTTCTAACGGAATGCCTAAGCTCGTCTCCCCTGAGGGTTTTCCTAATGTCTCTGTGCCAGGAAATGCTAGGGGTGTTTGCAGGAAGTCCCAGGGACAGAGGCTGCCTCCCCAAGGTCAGGGAAGGTATTTCTCGGACTTCCCCGAAGAGGGAATAACATTGACTGAAGAGAGCTGCGTGGAGTTGTCTCTCGAGCTCCCCCACGCACTGACAATGGTTCCGGAATCCTGAGCGTGGGGAGGTTCCACCAACGGTCGGCAGCGCGTGGGTTCTAACGGAATGCCTAAGCTAGTCTCCCCTGAGGGTTTTCCTAATGTCTCTGTGCCAGGGAATGCTAGGGGGGTTTGCAGGAAGTCCCAGGGACAGATGCTGCGTCCCCAAGGTCAGGGAATGTATTTCTCGGACTTCCCCGAACAGGGAACACCTGTTACTGAAGAGAGCTGCGTGGAGTTGTCTCTCGAGCTCCCCCACGCACTGACAATGTTTCCGGAATCCTGAGCGTGGGGAGGTTCCACCAACGGTCGGCAGCGCGTGGGTTCTAACGGAATGCCTAAGCTCGTCTCCCCTGAGGGTTTTCCTAATTTCTCTGTGCCAGGGAATGCTAGGGGGGTTTGCAGGAATTCCCAGGGACAGAGGCTGCCTCCCCAAGGTCAGGGAAGGTATTTCTCGAACTTCCCCGAACAGGGAACACCTGTGACTGAAGAGAGCTGCGTGGAGTTGTCTCTCGAGCTCCCACACGCACTGACAATGGTTCCGGAATCCTGAGCGTGGGGAGGTTCCACCAACGGTCCGCAGCGCGTGGGATCTAACGGAATGCCTAAGCTCGTCTCCCCTGAGTGTTTTCCTAATGTCCCTGTGCCAGGGAATGCTAGGGATGTTTGCAGGAAGTCCCAGGGCAGAGGCTGCCTCTCCAATGTCAGGGAAGATATTTCTCGGACTTCCCAGAACATGGAACACCTGTGACTGAAGAGAGCTGCGTGGAGTTGTCTCTCGAGCTCCCCCACGCACTGACAATGGTTCTGGAATCCTGAGCATGGGGAGGTTCCACCAACGGGCGGCAGCGCGTGGGTTCTAACGGAATGCCTAAGCTCGTCTCCCCTGAGTGTTTTCCTAATGTCTCTGTGCCAGGGAATGCTAGGGGTGTTTGCAGGAAGTCCCAGGGACAGAGGCTGCCTCCCCAAGGTCAGGGAAGGTATTTCTCGGACTTCCCCGAACAGGGAACACCTGTGACTGAAAAGAGCTGCGTGGAGTTGTCTCTCGAGATCCCCAACGCACTGACAATGGTTCCGGAATCCTGAGCGTGGGGAGGTTCCACCAACGGTCGGCAGCGCGTGGGTTCTAACGGAATGCCTAAGCTAGTCTCCCCTGAGGGTTTTCCTAATGTCTCTGTGCCAGGGATTGCTAGGGGTGTTTGCAGGAATTCCCAGGGACAGAGGATGCCTCCCCAAGGTCAGGGAAGTTATTTCTCCGACTTCCCCGAACAGGGAACACATGTGACTGAAGAGAGCTGCGTGGAGTTGTCTCTCGAGCTCCCCCACGCACTGACAATGGTTCCGGAATCCTGAGCGTGGGGAGGTTCCACCAACGGTCGGCAGCGCGTGGGTTCTAACGGAATGCCTAAGCTCGTCTCCCCTGAGGGTTTTCCTAATTTCTCTGTGCCAGGGAATGCTATGGGTGTTTGCAGGAATTCCCAGGGTCAGAGACTGCCTCCCCAACGTCAGAGAAGATGTTTCTCGGACTTCCCCGAACAGGGAACACCTGTGACTGAAGAGAGCTGCGTGGAGTTGTCTCTCGAGCTCCCCCGCGCACTGAAAATGGTTCCGGAATCCTGAGCGTGGGGAGGTTCCACCAACGGTCGGCAGCGTGTGGGTTGTAACGGATGCCTAAGCTCGTCTCCCCTGAGGGTTTTCCTAATGTCTCTGTGCCAGGGAATGCTAGGGCAGTTTGCAGGAAGTTCCAGGGTCAGAGGCTGCCTCCCCAAGGTCAGGGAAGCTATTTGTCGGACTTCCCCGAACAGGGAACACCTGTGACTGAAGAGAGCTTCGTGGTGTTGTCTCTCGAGCTCCCCCACGCACTGACAATGGTTCTGGAATCCTGAGCGTGGGGAGGTTCCACCAACGGTCGGCAGCGCGTGGGTTCTAACGGAATGCCTAAGCTCGTCTCCCCTGAGTGTTTTCCTAACGTCTCTGTGCCAGGGAATGCTAGGGGTGTTTGCAGGAATTCCCAGGGAAAGAGGCTGCCTACCCAAGATCAGAGAAGTTATTTATCGGACTTCCCCGAACAGGGAACACCTGTGACTGAAGAGAGCTGCGTGGAGTTGTCTCTCGAGCTCCCCCACGCACTGACAATGGTTCCGGAATCCTGAGCGTGGGAGGTTCCACCAACGGTCGGCAGCGCGTGGGTTCTAACGGAATGCCTAAGCTCGTCTCAACTAAGGGTTTTCCTAATGTCTCTGTGCCAGGGAATGCTAGGGGTGTTTGCAGGAAGTCCCAGGGACAGAGGCTGCCTCCCCAAGGTCAGGGAAGTTATTTCTCGGACTTCCCCGAACAGGGAACACCTGTGACTGAAGAGAGCTGCGTGGAGTTGTCTCTCGAGCTCCCACACGCACTGACAATGGTTCCGGAATCCTGAGCGTGGGAGGTTCCACCAACGGTCCGCAGCGCGTGGGTTCTAACGGAATGCCTAAGCTCGTCTCAACTAAGGGTTTTCCTAATGTCTCTGTGCCAGGGAATGCTAGGGGTGTTTGCAGGAAGTCCCAGGGACAGAGGCTGCCTCCCCAAGGTCAGGGAAGTTATTTCTCGGACTTCCCCGAACAGGGAACACCTGTGACTGAAGAGAGCTGCGTGGAGTTGTCTCTCGAGCTCCCACACGCACTGACAATGGTTCCGGAATCCTGAGTGTGGGGAGGTTCCACCAACGGTCGGCACCGCGTGGGTTCTAACGGAATGCCTAAGCTCGTCTCCCCTGAGGGTTTTCCTAATGTCTCTGTGCCAGAGAATGCTAGGGGTGTTTGCAGGAAATCCCAGGGACAGAGGCTGCCTCTCCAAGGTCAGAGAAGGTATTTCTCGGACTTCCCCGAACAGGGAACACCTGTGACTGAAGAGAGCTGCGTGGAGTTGTCTCTCGAGCTCCCCCACGCACTGACAATGGTTCCGGAATCCTGAGCGTGGGGAGGTTCCACCAACGGTCGGCAGCACGTGGGTTCTAACGGAATGCCTAAGCTCGTCTCCCCTGAGGGTTTTCCTAATGTCTCTGTGCCAGGGAATGCTAGGGGTGTTTGCAGGAAGTCCCAGAGACAGAGGGTGCCTCCCCAAGGTCAGAGAAGTTATTTCTCGAACTTCCCTGAACAGGGAACACCTGTGACTGAAGAGAGCTGCGTGGAGTTGTCTCTCGAGCTCCCCCACGCACTGACAATGGTTCCAGAATCCTGAGCGTGATGAGGTTTTCACCAACGGTCGGCAGCGCGTGGGTTCTAACGGAATGCCTAAGCTCGTCTCCCCTGAGGGTTTTCCTAATGTCTCTGTGCCAGGGAATGCTAGGGGTGTTTGCAGGAAGTCCCAGGGCAGAGGCTGCCTCTCCAATGTCAGGGAAGGTATTTCTCGGACTTCCCCGAACAGGGAACACCTGTGACTGAAGAGAGCTGCGTGGAGTTGTCTCTCGAGCTCCCCCACGCACTGACAATGGTTCCGGAATCCTGAGCTTGGGAAGGTTCCACCAACGGTCGGCAGCGCGTGGGTTCTAACGGAATGCCTAAGCTCGTCTCCCCTGAGGGTTTTCCTAATGTCTCTGTGCCAGGGAATGCTAGGGGGGTTTGCAGGAAGTCCCAGGGACAGAGGCTGCCTCCCCAAGGTCAGGGAAGTTATTTCTCGGACTTCCCCGAACAGGGAACACCTGTGACTGAAGAGAGCTGCGTGGAGTTGTCTCTCGAGCTCCCCCACGCGCTGACAATGGTTCCGGAATCCTGAGCGCGGGGAGGTTCCACCAACGGTCGGCAGCGCGTGGGTTCTAACGGAATGCCTAAGCTCGTCTCCCCTGAGGGTTTTCCTAATGTCTCTGTGCCAGGGAATGCTAGGGGGGTTTGCAGGAAGTCCCAGGGACAGAGGCTGCCTCCCCAAGGTCAGGGAAGGTATTACTCAGACTTCCCCGAACAGGGAAAACCTATGACTGAAGAGAGCTGCGTGGAGTTGTCTCTCGAGCTCCCCCACGCAATGACAACGTTTCCGGAAACCTGAGCGTGGGGAGGTTCCACCAACGGTCGGCAGCGCGTGGGTTCTAACGGAATGCCTAAGCTCGTCTCCCCTGAGGCTTTTCCTAATGTCTCTGTGCCAGGGAATGCTAGGGGGGTTTGCAGGAAGTCCCAGGGACAGAGGCTGCCTCCCCAAGGTCAGGGAAGGTATTCCTCGGACTTCCCCGAACAGGGAACACCTGTGACTGAAGAGAGCTGCGTGGAGTTGTCTCTCGAGCTCCCCCACGCACTGACAACGGTTCCGGAATCCTGAGCATTGGGAGGTTCCACCAACGGTCGGCAGCGCGTGGGTTCTAACGGAATGCCTAAGCTCGTCTCCCCTGAGGGTTTTCCTAATGTCTCTGTGCCAGGGAATGCTAGGGGGGTTTGCAGGAATTCCCAGGGACAGAGGCTGCCTCCCCAAGGTCAGGGAAGGTATTTCTCGGACTTCCCCGAACAGGGAACACATGTGACTGAAGAGAGCTGCGTGGAGTTGTCTCTCGAGCTCCCCCACGCACTGACAACGGTTCCGGAATCCTGAGCGTGAGGAGGTTCCACCAACGGTCGGCTGCGCGTGGGTTATAACGGAATGCCTAAGCTTTTCTCCCCTGAGTGTTTTCCTAATATCTCTGTGCGAGGGAATGCTAGGGGGGTCTGCAGGAATTCCCAGGGACAGAGGCTGCCTCCCCAAGGTCAGGGAAGGTATTTCTCGGACTTCCCCGAACAGGGAACACCTGTGACTGAAGAGAGCTGCGTGGAGTTGTCTCTCGAGCTCCCCAACGCACTGACAATTGTTCCGGAATCGTGAGCGTGGGGAGGTTCCACCAACGGTCGGCAGCGCGTGGGTTCTAACGGAATGCCTAAGCTCGTCTCCCCTGAGGGTTTTCCTAATGTCTCTGTGCCAGGGAATGCTAGGGGGGTTTGCAGGAATTCCCAGGGACAGAGGCTGCCTCCCCAAGGTCAGGGAAGGTATTTCTCGGACTTCCCCGAACAGGGAACACATGTGACTGAAGAGAGCTGCGTGGAGTTGTCTCTCGAGCTCCCCCACGCACTGAAAATGGTTCCGGAATCCTGAGCGTGGGGAGGTTCCACCAACGGTCGGCAGCGCGTGGGTTCTAACGGAATGCCTAAGCTCGTCTCCCCTGAGGGTTTTCCTAATGTCTCTGTGCCAGGGAATTCTAGGGGTGTTTGCAGGAAGTCCCAGGGACAGAGGCTGCCTCCCCAAGGTCAGGGAAGTTATTTCTCGGACTTCCCCGAACAGGGAACACCTTTGACTGAAGAGAGCTGCGTGGAGTTGTCTCTCGAGCTCCCCCACGCACTGACAATGTTTCCGGAATCCTGAGCGTGGGGAGGTTCCACCAACGGTCGGCAGCGCGTGGGTTCTAATGGAATGCATAAGCTCGTCTCCCCTGAGGGTTTTCCTAATGTCTCTGTGCCAGGAAATGCTAGGGGTGTTTGCAGGAATTCCCAGGGACAGAAGCTGCCTCCCCAAGGGAAGGGAAGTTATTTCTCGGACTTCCCCGAAGAGGGAACAACATTGACTGAAGAGAGCTGCGTGGAGTTGTCTCTCGAGCTCCCCCACGCACTGACAATGGTTCCGGAATCCTGAGCGTGGGGAGGTTCCACCAACGGTCGGCAGCGCGTAGGTTCTAACGGAATGCCTAAGCTAGTCTCCCCTGAGGGTTTTCCTAATGTCTCTGTGCCAGGGAATGCTAGGGGGGTTTACAGGAAGTCCCAGGGACAGAGGCTGCCTCCCCAAGGTCAGGGAATGTATTTCTCGGACTTCCCCGAACAGGGAACTCCTGTGACTGAAGAGAGCTGCGTGGAGTTGTCTCTCGAGCTCCCCCACGCACTGACAATGGTTCCGGAATCCTGAGCGTGGGGAGGTTCCACCAACGGTCGGCAGCGTGTGGGTTCTAACGGAATGCCTAAGCTCGTCTCCCCTGAGGGTTTTCCTAATGTCTCTGTGCAAGGGAATGCTAGGGGGGTTTGCAGGAAGTCCCAGGGACAGAGGCTGCCTCCCCACGGTCAGGGAAGGTATTTTTCGGACTTCCCCGAACAGGGAACACCTGTGACTGAAGACAGCTGCGTGGAGTTGTCTCTCGAGCTCCCCCACGCACTGACAATGGTTCCGGAATCCTGCGCGTGGGGAGGTTCCACCAACGGTCGGCAGCGCGTGGGTTCTAACGGAATGCCTAAGCTCGTCTCCCCTGAGGGTTTTCCTAATGTCTCTGTGCCAGGGAATGCTAGGGGTGTCTGCAGGAAGTCCCAGGGAGAGAGGCTGCCTCCCCAAGGTCAGGGAAGGTATTTCTCGGACTTGCCCGAACAGGGAACACCTTTGACTGAAGAGAGCTGCGTGGAGTTGTCTCTCGAGCTCCCCCACGCACTGACAATGGTTCCGGAATCCTGAGCGTGGGGAGGTTCCACCAACGGTCGGCAGCGCGTGGGTTCTAACGGAATGCCTAAGCTCGTCTCCCCTGAGGGTTTTCCTAATGTCTCTGTGCCAGGAAATGCTAGGGGTGTTTGCAGGAAGTCCCAGGGACAGAAGCTGCCTCCCCAAGGGAAGAGAAAGTATTTCTCGGACTTCCCCGAAGAGGGAACAACATTGACTGAAGAGAGCTGCGTGGAGTTGTCTCTCGAGCTCCCCCACGCACTGACAATGGTTCCGGAATCCTGAGCGTGGGGAGGTTCCACCAACGGTCGGCAGCGCGTAGGTTCAAACGGAATGCCTAAGCTGGCCTCCCCTGAGGGTTTTCCTAATGTCTCTGTGCCAGGGAATGCTAGGGGGGTTTACAGGAAGTCCCAGGGTCAGAGGCTGCCTCCCCAAGGTCAGGGAATGTATTTCTCGGACTTCCCCGAACAGGGAACACCTGTGACTGAAGAGAGCTGCGTGGAGTTGTCTCTCGAGCTCCCCCACGCACTGACAATGGTTCCGGAATCCTGAGCGTGGGGAGGTTCCACCAACGGTCGGCAGTGTGTGGGTTCTAACGGAATGCCTAAGCTCGTCTCCCCTGAGGGTTTTCCTAATGTCTCTGTGCCAGGGAATGCTAGGGGGGTTTGGAGGAAGTCCCAGGGACAGAGGCTGCCTCCCCAAGGTCAGGGAAGGTATTTCTCGGACTTCCCCGAACAGGGAACACCTGTGACTGAAGAGAGCTGCGTGGAGTTGTCTCTCGAGCTCCCCCACGCACTGACAATGTTTCCGGAATCCTGAGCGTGTTGAGGTTCCACCAACGGTCGGCAGCGCGTGGGTTCTAACGGAATGCCTAAGCTCGTCTCCCCTGAGGGTTTTCCTAATGTCTCTGTGCCAGGAAATGCTAGGGGTGTTTGCAGGAATTCCCAGGGACAGAGGCTGCCTCCCCAATGTCAGGGAAGTTATTTCTCGGACTTCCCCGAAGAGGGAACAACATTGACTGAAGAGAGCTGCGTGGAGTTGTCTCTCGAGCTCCCCCACGCACTGACAATGGTTCCGGAATCCTGAGCGTGGGGAGGTTCCACCAACGGTCGGCAGCGCGTGGGTTCTAACGGAATGCCTAAGCTCGTCTCCCCTGAGGGTTTTCCTAATGTCTCTGTGCCAGGGAATTCTAGGGGTGTTTGCAGGAATTCCCAGGGACAGAGGCTGCCTCCCCAAGGTTAGGGAAGGTATTTCTCGGACTTCCCCGAACAGGGAACACCTTTGACTGAAGAGAGCTGCGTGGAGTTGTCTCTCGAGCTCCCCCACGCACTGACAATGGTTCCGGAATCCTGAGCGTGGTGAAGTTCCACCAACGGTCGGCAGCGCGTGGGTTCTAACGGAATGCCTAAGCTCGTCTCCCATGAGGGTTTTCCTAATGTCTCTGTGCCAGGAAATGCTAGGGGTGTTTGCAGGAAGTCCCAGGGACAGAAGCTGCCTCCCCAAGGGAAGGGAAGGTATTTCTCGGACTTCCCCGAAGAGGGAACAACATTGACTGAAGAGAGCTGCGTGGAGTTGTCTCTCGAGCTCCCCCACGCACTGACAATGGTTCCGGAATCCTGAGCGTGGGGAGGTTCCACCAACGGTCGGCAGCGCGTAGGTTCTAACGGAATGCCTAAGCTAGTCTCCCCTGAGGGTTTTCCTAATGTCTCTGTGCCAGGGAATGCTAGGGGGGTTTACAGGAAGTCCCAGGGACAGAGGCTGCCTCCCCAAGGTCAGGGAATGTATTTCTCGGACTTCCCCGAACAGGGAACACCTGTGACTGAAGAGAGCTGCGTGGAGTTGTCTCTCGAGCTCCCCCACGCACTGACAATGGTTCCGGAATCCTGAGCGTGGGGAGGTTCCACCAACGGTCGGCAGCGTGTGGGTTCTAACGGAATGCCTAAGCTCGTCTCCCCTGAGGGTTTTCCTAATGTCTCTGTGCCAGGGAATGCTAGGGGGGTTTGCAGGAAGTCCCAGGGACAGAGGCTGCCTCCCCAAGGTCAGGGAAGGTATTTCTCGGACTTCCCCGAACAGGGAACACCTGTGACTGAAGAGAGCTGCGTGGAGTTGTCTCTCGAGCTCCCCCACGCACTGACAATGGTTCCGGAATCCTGAGCGTAGGGAGGTTCCACCAACGGTCGGCAGCGCGTGGGTTCTAACGGAATGCCTAAGCTCGTCTCCCCTGAGGGTTTTCCTAATGTCTCTGTGCCAGGAAATGCTAGGGGTGTTTGCAGGAAGTCCCAGGGACAGAGGCTGCCTCCCCAAGGTCAGGGAAGGTATTTCTCGGACTTCCCCGAAGAGGGAATAACATTGACTGAAGAGAGCTGCGTGGAGTTGTCTCTCGAGCTCCCCCACGCACTGACAATGGTTCCGGAATCCTGAGCGTGGGGAGGTTCCACCAACGGTCGGCAGCGCGTGGGTTCTAACGGAATGCCTAAGCTAGTCTCCCCTGAGGGTTTTCCTAATGTCTCTGTGCCAGGGAATGCTAGGGGGGTTTGCAGGAAGTCCCAGGGACAGATGCTGCGTCCCCAAGGTCAGGGAATGTATTTCTCGGACTTCCCCGAACAGGGAACACCTGTTACTGAAGAGAGCTGCGTGGAGTTGTCTCTCGAGCTCCCCCACGCACTGACAATGTTTCCGGAATCCTGAGCGTGGGGAGGTTCCACCAACGGTCGGCAGCGCGTGGGTTCTAACGGAATGCCTAAGCTCGTCTCCCCTGAGGGTTTTCCTAATTTCTCTGTGCCAGGGAATGCTAGGGGGGTTTGCAGGAATTCCCAGGGACAGAGGCTGCCTCCCCAAGGTCAGGGAAGGTATTTCTCGAACTTCCCCGAACAGGGAACACCTGTGACTGAAGAGAGCTGCGTGGAGTTGTCTCTCGAGCTCCCACACGCACTGACAATGGTTCCGGAATCCTGAGCGTGGGGAGGTTCCACCAACGGTCCGCAGCGCGTGGGATCTAACGGAATGCCTAAGCTCGTCTCCCCTGAGTGTTTTCCTAATGTCCCTGTGCCAGGGAATGCTAGGGATGTTTGCAGGAAGTCCCAGGGCAGAGGCTGCCTCTCCAATGTCAGGGAAGATATTTCTCGGACTTCCCAGAACATGGAACACCTGTGACTGAAGAGAGCTGCGTGGAGTTGTCTCTCGAGCTCCCCCACGCACTGACAATGGTTCTGGAATCCTGAGCATGGGGAGGTTCCACCAACGGGCGGCAGCGCGTGGGTTCTAACGGAATGCCTAAGCTCGTCTCCCCTGAGTGTTTTCCTAATGTCTCTGTGCCAGGGAATGCTAGGGGTGTTTGCAGGAAGTCCCAGGGACAGAGGCTGCCTCCCCAAGGTCAGGGAAGGTATTTCTCGGACTTCCCCGAACAGGGAACACCTGTGACTGAAAAGAGCTGCGTGGAGTTGTCTCTCGAGATCCCCAACGCACTGACAATGGTTCCGGAATCCTGAGCGTGGGGAGGTTCCACCAACGGTCGGCAGCGCGTGGGTTCTAACGGAATGCCTAAGCTAGTCTCCCCTGAGGGTTTTCCTAATGTCTCTGTGCCAGGGATTGCTAGGGGTGTTTGCAGGAATTCCCAGGGACAGAGGATGCCTCCCCAAGGTCAGGGAAGTTATTTCTCCGACTTCCCCGAACAGGGAACACATGTGACTGAAGAGAGCTGCGTGGAGTTGTCTCTCGAGCTCCCCCACGCACTGACAATGGTTCCGGAATCCTGAGCGTGGGGAGGTTCCACCAACGGTCGGCAGCGCGTGGGTTCTAACGGAATGCCTAAGCTCGTCTCCCCTGAGGGTTTTCCTAATTTCTCTGTGCCAGGGAATGCTATGGGTGTTTGCAGGAATTCCCAGGGTCAGAGACTGCCTCCCCAACGTCAGAGAAGATGTTTCTCGGACTTCCCCGAACAGGGAACACCTGTGACTGAAGAGAGCTGCGTGGAGTTGTCTCTCGAGCTCCCCCGCGCACTGAAAATGGTTCCGGAATCCTGAGCGTGGGGAGGTTCCACCAACGGTCGGCAGCGTGTGGGTTGTAACGGATGCCTAAGCTCGTCTCCCCTGAGGGTTTTCCTAATGTCTCTGTGCCAGGGAATGCTAGGGCAGTTTGCAGGAAGTTCCAGGGTCAGAGGCTGCCTCCCCAAGGTCAGGGAAGCTATTTGTCGGACTTCCCCGAACAGGGAACACCTGTGACTGAAGAGAGCTTCGTGGTGTTGTCTCTCGAGCTCCCCCACGCACTGACAATGGTTCTGGAATCCTGAGCGTGGGGAGGTTCCACCAACGGTCGGCAGCGCGTGGGTTCTAACGGAATGCCTAAGCTCGTCTCCCCTGAGTGTTTTCCTAACGTCTCTGTGCCAGGGAATGCTAGGGGTGTTTGCAGGAATTCCCAGGGAAAGAGGCTGCCTACCCAAGATCAGAGAAGTTATTTATCGGACTTCCCCGAACAGGGAACACCTGTGACTGAAGAGAGCTGCGTGGAGTTGTCTCTCGAGCTCCCCCACGCACTGACAATGGTTCCGGAATCCTGAGCGTGGGAGGTTCCACCAACGGTCGGCAGCGCGTGGGTTCTAACGGAATGCCTAAGCTCGTCTCAACTAAGGGTTTTCCTAATGTCTCTGTGCCAGGGAATGCTAGGGGTGTTTGCAGGAAGTCCCAGGGACAGAGGCTGCCTCCCCAAGGTCAGGGAAGTTATTTCTCGGACTTCCCCGAACAGGGAACACCTGTGACTGAAGAGAGCTGCGTGGAGTTGTCTCTCGAGCTCCCACACGCACTGACAATGGTTCCGGAATCCTGAGCGTGGGAGGTTCCACCAACGGTCCGCAGCGCGTGGGTTCTAACGGAATGCCTAAGCTCGTCTCAACTAAGGGTTTTCCTAATGTCTCTGTGCCAGGGAATGCTAGGGGTGTTTGCAGGAAGTCCCAGGGACAGAGGCTGCCTCCCCAAGGTCAGGGAAGTTATTTCTCGGACTTCCCCGAACAGGGAACACCTGTGACTGAAGAGAGCTGCGTGGAGTTGTCTCTCGAGCTCCCACACGCACTGACAATGGTTCCGGAATCCTGAGTGTGGGGAGGTTCCACCAACGGTCGGCACCGCGTGGGTTCTAACGGAATGCCTAAGCTCGTCTCCCCTGAGGGTTTTCCTAATGTCTCTGTGCCAGAGAATGCTAGGGGTGTTTGCAGGAAATCCCAGGGACAGAGGCTGCCTCTCCAAGGTCAGAGAAGGTATTTCTCGGACTTCCCCGAACAGGGAACACCTGTGACTGAAGAGAGCTGCGTGGAGTTGTCTCTCGAGCTCCCCCACGCACTGACAATGGTTCCGGAATCCTGAGCGTGGGGAGGTTCCACCAACGGTCGGCAGCACGTGGGTTCTAACGGAATGCCTAAGCTCGTCTCCCCTGAGGGTTTTCCTAATGTCTCTGTGCCAGGGAATGCTAGGGGTGTTTGCAGGAAGTCCCAGAGACAGAGGGTGCCTCCCCAAGGTCAGAGAAGTTATTTCTCGAACTTCCCTGAACAGGGAACACCTGTGACTGAAGAGAGCTGCGTGGAGTTGTCTCTCGAGCTCCCCCACGCACTGACAATGGTTCCAGAATCCTGAGCGTGATGAGGTTTTCACCAACGGTCGGCAGCGCGTGGGTTCTAACGGAATGCCTAAGCTCGTCTCCCCTGAGGGTTTTCCTAATGTCTCTGTGCCAGGGAATGCTAGGGGTGTTTGCAGGAAGTCCCAGGGCAGAGGCTGCCTCTCCAATGTCAGGGAAGGTATTTCTCGGACTTCCCCGAACAGGGAACACCTGTGACTGAAGAGAGCTGCGTGGAGTTGTCTCTCGAGCTCCCCCACGCACTGACAATGGTTCCGGAATCCTGAGCTTGGGAAGGTTCCACCAACGGTCGGCAGCGCGTGGGTTCTAACGGAATGCCTAAGCTCGTCTCCCCTGAGGGTTTTCCTAATGTCTCTGTGCCAGGGAATGCTAGGGGGGTTTGCAGGAAGTCCCAGGGACAGAGGCTGCCTCCCCAAGGTCAGGGAAGTTATTTCTCGGACTTCCCCGAACAGGGAACACCTGTGACTGAAGAGAGCTGCGTGGAGTTGTCTCTCGAGCTCCCCCACGCGCTGACAATGGTTCCGGAATCCTGAGCGCGGGGAGGTTCCACCAACGGTCGGCAGCGCGTGGGTTCTAACGGAATGCCTAAGCTCGTCTCCCCTGAGGGTTTTCCTAATGTCTCTGTGCCAGGGAATGCTAGGGGTGTTTGCAGGAATTCCCAAGGACAGAGGCTGCCTCCTTAGGTCAGGGAAGTTATTTCTCGGACTTCCCCGAACAGGGAACACATGTGACTGAAGAGAGCTGCGTGGAGTTGTCTCTCGAGCTCCCCAACGCACTGATAATGGTTCCGGAATCCTGAGCGTGGGGAGGTTCCACCAACGGTCGGCAGCGCGTGGGTTCTAACGGAATGCCTAAGCTCGTCTCCCCTGAGTGTTTTCCTAACGTCTCTGTGCCAGGGAATGCTAGGGGTGTTTGCAGGAATTCCCAGGGAAAGAGGCTGCCTACCCAAGGTCAGAGAAGTTATTTATCGGACTTCCCCGAACAGGGAACACCTGTGACTGAAGAGAGCTGCGTGGAGTTGTCTCGCGAGCTCCCCCACGCACTGACAATGGTTTCGGAATCCTGAGCGTGGGGAGGTTCCACCAACGGTCGGCAGCGCGTGGGTCCTAACGGAATGCCTATGCTCGTCTCCCCTGAGGGTTTTCCTAATGTCTCTGTGCCAGGGAATGCTAGGGGGGTTTGCAGGAATTCCCAGGGACAGAGGCTGCCTCCCCAAGGTCAGGGAAGGTATTTCTCGGACTTCCCCCAACAGGGAACACCTGTGACTGAAGAGAGCTGCGTGGAGTTGTCTCTCGAGCTCCCCCACGCACTGACAATGGTTCCGGAATCCTGAGCGTGGGGAGGTTCCACCAACGGTCGGCAGCGTGTGGGTTCTAACGGAATGCCTAAGCTCGTCTCCCCTGAGGGTTTTCCTAATGTCTCTGTGCCAGGGAATGCTAGGGGGGTTTGCAGGAAGTCCCAGGGACAGAGGCTGCCTCCCCAAGGTCAGGGAAGGTATTTCTCGGACTTCCCCGAACAGGGAACACCTGTGACTGAAGAGAGCTGCGTGGAGTTGTCTCTCGAGCTCCCCCACGCACTGACAATGGTTCCGGAATCCTGAGCGTAGGGAGGTTCCACCAACGGTCGGCAGCGCGTGGGTTCTAACGGAATGCCTAAGCTCGTCTCCCCTGAGGGTTTTCCTAATGTCTCTGTGCCAGGAAATGCTAGGGGTGTTTGCAGGAAGTCCCAGGGACAGAGGCTGCCTCCCCAAGGTCAGGGAAGGTATTTCTCGGACTTCCCCGAAGAGGGAATAACATTGACTGAAGAGAGCTGCGTGGAGTTGTCTCTCGAGCTCCCCCACGCACTGACAATGGTTCCGGAATCCTGAGCGTGGGGAGGTTCCACCAACGGTCGGCAGCGCGTGGGTTCTAACGGAATGCCTAAGCTAGTCTCCCCTGAGGGTTTTCCTAATGTCTCTGTGCCAGGGAATGCTAGGGGGGTTTGCAGGAAGTCCCAGGGACAGATGCTGCGTCCCCAAGGTCAGGGAATGTATTTCTCGGACTTCCCCGAACAGGGAACACCTGTTACTGAAGAGAGCTGCGTGGAGTTGTCTCTCGAGCTCCCCCACGCACTGACAATGTTTCCGGAATCCTGAGCGTGGGGAGGTTCCACCAACGGTCGGCAGCGCGTGGGTTCTAACGGAATGCCTAAGCTCGTCTCCCCTGAGGGTTTTCCTAATTTCTCTGTGCCAGGGAATGCTAGGGGGGTTTGCAGGAATTCCCAGGGACAGAGGCTGCCTCCCCAAGGTCAGGGAAGGTATTTCTCGAACTTCCCCGAACAGGGAACACCTGTGACTGAAGAGAGCTGCGTGGAGTTGTCTCTCGAGCTCCCACACGCACTGACAATGGTTCCGGAATCCTGAGCGTGGGGAGGTTCCACCAACGGTCCGCAGCGCGTGGGATCTAACGGAATGCCTAAGCTCGTCTCCCCTGAGTGTTTTCCTAATGTCCCTGTGCCAGGGAATGCTAGGGATGTTTGCAGGAAGTCCCAGGGCAGAGGCTGCCTCTCCAATGTCAGGGAAGATATTTCTCGGACTTCCCAGAACATGGAACACCTGTGACTGAAGAGAGCTGCGTGGAGTTGTCTCTCGAGCTCCCCCACGCACTGACAATGGTTCTGGAATCCTGAGCATGGGGAGGTTCCACCAACGGGCGGCAGCGCGTGGGTTCTAACGGAATGCCTAAGCTCGTCTCCCCTGAGTGTTTTCCTAATGTCTCTGTGCCAGGGAATGCTAGGGGTGTTTGCAGGAAGTCCCAGGGACAGAGGCTGCCTCCCCAAGGTCAGGGAAGGTATTTCTCGGACTTCCCCGAACAGGGAACACCTGTGACTGAAAAGAGCTGCGTGGAGTTGTCTCTCGAGATCCCCAACGCACTGACAATGGTTCCGGAATCCTGAGCGTGGGGAGGTTCCACCAACGGTCGGCAGCGCGTGGGTTCTAACGGAATGCCTAAGCTAGTCTCCCCTGAGGGTTTTCCTAATGTCTCTGTGCCAGGGATTGCTAGGGGTGTTTGCAGGAATTCCCAGGGACAGAGGATGCCTCCCCAAGGTCAGGGAAGTTATTTCTCCGACTTCCCCGAACAGGGAACACATGTGACTGAAGAGAGCTGCGTGGAGTTGTCTCTCGAGCTCCCCCACGCACTGACAATGGTTCCGGAATCCTGAGCGTGGGGAGGTTCCACCAACGGTCGGCAGCGCGTGGGTTCTAACGGAATGCCTAAGCTCGTCTCCCCTGAGGGTTTTCCTAATTTCTCTGTGCCAGGGAATGCTATGGGTGTTTGCAGGAATTCCCAGGGTCAGAGACTGCCTCCCCAACGTCAGAGAAGATGTTTCTCGGACTTCCCCGAACAGGGAACACCTGTGACTGAAGAGAGCTGCGTGGAGTTGTCTCTCGAGCTCCCCCGCGCACTGAAAATGGTTCCGGAATCCTGAGCGTGGGGAGGTTCCACCAACGGTCGGCAGCGTGTGGGTTGTAACGGATGCCTAAGCTCGTCTCCCCTGAGGGTTTTCCTAATGTCTCTGTGCCAGGGAATGCTAGGGCAGTTTGCAGGAAGTTCCAGGGTCAGAGGCTGCCTCCCCAAGGTCAGGGAAGCTATTTGTCGGACTTCCCCGAACAGGGAACACCTGTGACTGAAGAGAGCTTCGTGGTGTTGTCTCTCGAGCTCCCCCACGCACTGACAATGGTTCTGGAATCCTGAGCGTGGGGAGGTTCCACCAACGGTCGGCAGCGCGTGGGTTCTAACGGAATGCCTAAGCTCGTCTCCCCTGAGTGTTTTCCTAACGTCTCTGTGCCAGGGAATGCTAGGGGTGTTTGCAGGAATTCCCAGGGAAAGAGGCTGCCTACCCAAGATCAGAGAAGTTATTTATCGGACTTCCCCGAACAGGGAACACCTGTGACTGAAGAGAGCTGCGTGGAGTTGTCTCTCGAGCTCCCCCACGCACTGACAATGGTTCCGGAATCCTGAGCGTGGGAGGTTCCACCAACGGTCGGCAGCGCGTGGGTTCTAACGGAATGCCTAAGCTCGTCTCAACTAAGGGTTTTCCTAATGTCTCTGTGCCAGGGAATGCTAGGGGTGTTTGCAGGAAGTCCCAGGGACAGAGGCTGCCTCCCCAAGGTCAGGGAAGTTATTTCTCGGACTTCCCCGAACAGGGAACACCTGTGACTGAAGAGAGCTGCGTGGAGTTGTCTCTCGAGCTCCCACACGCACTGACAATGGTTCCGGAATCCTGAGCGTGGGAGGTTCCACCAACGGTCCGCAGCGCGTGGGTTCTAACGGAATGCCTAAGCTCGTCTCAACTAAGGGTTTTCCTAATGTCTCTGTGCCAGGGAATGCTAGGGGTGTTTGCAGGAAGTCCCAGGGACAGAGGCTGCCTCCCCAAGGTCAGGGAAGTTATTTCTCGGACTTCCCCGAACAGGGAACACCTGTGACTGAAGAGAGCTGCGTGGAGTTGTCTCTCGAGCTCCCACACGCACTGACAATGGTTCCGGAATCCTGAGTGTGGGGAGGTTCCACCAACGGTCGGCACCGCGTGGGTTCTAACGGAATGCCTAAGCTCGTCTCCCCTGAGGGTTTTCCTAATGTCTCTGTGCCAGAGAATGCTAGGGGTGTTTGCAGGAAATCCCAGGGACAGAGGCTGCCTCTCCAAGGTCAGAGAAGGTATTTCTCGGACTTCCCCGAACAGGGAACACCTGTGACTGAAGAGAGCTGCGTGGAGTTGTCTCTCGAGCTCCCCCACGCACTGACAATGGTTCCGGAATCCTGAGCGTGGGGAGGTTCCACCAACGGTCGGCAGCACGTGGGTTCTAACGGAATGCCTAAGCTCGTCTCCCCTGAGGGTTTTCCTAATGTCTCTGTGCCAGGGAATGCTAGGGGTGTTTGCAGGAAGTCCCAGAGACAGAGGGTGCCTCCCCAAGGTCAGAGAAGTTATTTCTCGAACTTCCCTGAACAGGGAACACCTGTGACTGAAGAGAGCTGCGTGGAGTTGTCTCTCGAGCTCCCCCACGCACTGACAATGGTTCCAGAATCCTGAGCGTGATGAGGTTTTCACCAACGGTCGGCAGCGCGTGGGTTCTAACGGAATGCCTAAGCTCGTCTCCCCTGAGGGTTTTCCTAATGTCTCTGTGCCAGGGAATGCTAGGGGTGTTTGCAGGAAGTCCCAGGGCAGAGGCTGCCTCTCCAATGTCAGGGAAGGTATTTCTCGGACTTCCCCGAACAGGGAACACCTGTGACTGAAGAGAGCTGCGTGGAGTTGTCTCTCGAGCTCCCCCACGCACTGACAATGGTTCCGGAATCCTGAGCTTGGGAAGGTTCCACCAACGGTCGGCAGCGCGTGGGTTCTAACGGAATGCCTAAGCTCGTCTCCCCTGAGGGTTTTCCTAATGTCTCTGTGCCAGGGAATGCTAGGGGTGTTTGCAGGAAGTCCCAGGGACAGAGGCTGCCTCCCCAAGGTCAGGGAAGTTATTTCTCGGACTTCCCCGAACAGGGAACACCTGTGACTGAAGAGAGCTGCGTGGAGTTGTCTCTCGAGCTCCCCCACGCGCTGACAATGGTTCCGGAATCCTGAGCGCGGGGAGGTTCCACCAACGGTCGGCAGCGCGTGGGTTCTAACGGAATGCCTAAGCTCGTCTCCCCTGAGGGTTTTCCTAATGTCTCTGTGCCAGGGAATGCTAGGGGTGTTTGCAGGAATTCCCAAGGACAGAGGCTGCCTCCTTAGGTCAGGGAAGTTATTTCTCGGACTTCCCCGAACAGGGAACACATGTGACTGAAGAGAGCTGCGTGGAGTTGTCTCTCGAGCTCCCCAACGCACTGATAATGGTTCCGGAATCCTGAGCGTGGGGAGGTTCCACCAACGGTCGGCAGCGCGTGGGTTCTAACGGAATGCCTAAGCTCGTCTCCCCTGAGTGTTTTCCTAACGTCTCTGTGCCAGGGAATGCTAGGGGTGTTTGCAGGAATTCCCAGGGAAAGAGGCTGCCTACCCAAGGTCAGAGAAGTTATTTATCGGACTTCCCCGAACAGGGAACACCTGTGACTGAAGAGAGCTGCGTGGAGTTGTCTCGCGAGCTCCCCCACGCACTGACAATGGTTTCGGAATCCTGAGCGTGGGGAGGTTCCACCAACGGTCGGCAGCGCGTGGGTCCTAACGGAATGCCTATGCTCGTCTCCCCTGAGGGTTTTCCTAATGTCTCTGTGCCAGGGAATGCTAGGGGTGTTTGCAGGAATTCCCAGGGACAGAGGCTGCCTCCCCAAGGTCAGGGAAGGTATTTCTCGGACTTCCCCCAACAGGGAACACCTGTGACTGAAGAGAGCTGCGTGGAGTTGTCTCTCGAGCTCCCCCACGCACTGACAATGGTTCCGGAATCCTGAGAGTGGGGAGGTTCCACCAACGGTCGGCAGCGCGTGGGTTCTAACGGAATGCCTAAGCTCGTCTCCCCTGAGTGTTTTCCTAATATCTCTGTGCCAGGGAATGCTAGGGGTGTTTGCAGGAATTCCCAGGGACAGAGGCTGCCTCCCCAAGTTCAGAGAACGTATTTATCGTACTTCCCTGAACAGGGAACACCTGTGACTGAAGAGAGCTGCGTGGAGTTGTCTCTCGAGCTCCCCCACGCACTGACAATGGTTCCGGAATCCTGAGCGTGGGAGGTTCCAGCAACGGTCGGCAATGCGTGGGTTCTAACGGAATGCCTAAGCTCGTCTCAACTGAGGGTTTTCCTAATGTCTCTGTGCCAGGGAATGCTAGGGGGGTTTGCAGGAAGTCCCAGGGAAAGAGGCTGCCTACCCAAGGTCAGAGAAGTTATTTATCGTACTTCCCTGAACAGGGAACACCTGTGACTGAAGAGAGCTGCGTGGAGTTGTCTCTCGAGCTCCCCCACGCACTGACAATGGTTCCGGAATCCTGAGCGTGGGAGGTTCCAGCAACGGTCGGCAATGCGTGGGTTCTAACGGAATGCCTAAGCTCGTCTCAACTGAGGGTTTTCCTAATGTCTCTGTGCCAGGGAATGCTAGGGGTGTTTGCAGGAAGTCCCAGGGACAGAGGCTGCCTCCCCAAGGTCAGGGAACTTATTTCTCGGACTTCCCCGAACAGGGAACACCTGTGACTGAAGAGAGCTGCGTGGAGTTGTCTCTCGAGCTCCCACACGCACTGACAATGGTTCCGGAATCCTGAGTGTGGGGAGGTTCCACCAACGGTCGGCACCGCGTGGGTTCTAACGGAATGCCTAAGCTCGTCTCCCCTGAGGATTTTCCTAATGTCTCTGTGCCAGAGAATGCTAGGGGTGTTTGCAGAAAGTCCCAGGGACAGAGGCTGCCTCTCCAAGATCAGAGAAGGTATTTCTCGGACTTCCCCGAACAGGGAACACCTGTGACTGAAGAGAGCTGCGTGGAGTTGTCTCTCGAGCTCCCCCACGCACTGACAATGTTTCCGGAATCCTGAGCGTGGGGAGGTTCCACCAACGGTCGGCAGCGCGTGGGTTCTAACGGAATGCCTAAGCTCGTCTCCCCTGAGGGTTTTCCTAATGTCTCTGTGCCAGGGAATGCTAGGCGTGTTTGCAGGAAGTCCCAGGGCAGAGGCTGCCTCTCCAATGTCAGGGAAGGTATTTCTCGGACTTCTCCGAACAGGGAACACCTGTGACAGAAGAGAGCTGCGTGGAGTTGTCTCTCGAGCTCCCCCACGCACTGACAATGGTTCCGGAATCCTGAGCGTGGGGAGGTTCCACCAACGGTTGGCAGCGCGTGGGTTCTAACGGAATGCCTAAGCTCGTCTACCCTGAGGATTTTCCTAATGTCTCTGTGCCAGGGAATGCTAGGGGGGTTTGCAGGAAGTCCCAGGGTCAGAGGCTGCCTCCCCAAGGTCAGGGAAGGTATTTCTCGGACTTCCCCGAACAGGGAACACCTGTGACTGAAGAGAGCTGCGTGGAGTTGTCTCTCGAGCTCCCCCAGGCACTGACAATGGTTCTGGAATCCTGAGCGTGGGGAGGTTCCACCAACGGTCGGCAGCACGTGGGTTCTAACGGAATGCCTATGCTCGTCTCCCCTGAGGGTTTTCCTAATATCTCTGTGCCAGGAAATGCTAGGGGTGTTTGCAGGAATTCCCAGGGACAGAGGCTGCCTCCCCAAGGTCAGGGAAGGTATTTCTCGGATTTCCCCGAAGAGGGAACAACTTTGACTGAAGAGAGCTGCGTGGAGTTGCCTCTCGAGCTCCCCCACGCACTGACAATGGTTCCGGAATCCTGAGCGTGGGGAGGTTCCACCAAATGTCGGCAGCGCGTGGGTTCTAACGGAATGCATAAGCTAGTCTCCCCTGAGGGTTTTCCTAATGTCTCAGTGCCAGGGAATGCTAGGGGGGTTTGCAGGAAGTCCCAGGGACAGAGGCTGCCTCCCCAAGGTCAGGGAAGGTATTTCTCGGACTTCCCCGAACAGGGAACACCTGTGACTGAAGAGAGCTGCGTGGAGTTGTCTCTCGAGCTCCCGCACGCACTGACAATATTTCCGGAATCCTGAGCGTGGGGAGGTTCCACCAACAGTCGGCAGCGCGTGGGTTCTAACGGAATGCCTAAGCTCGTCTCCCCTGAGGGTTTTCCTAATGTCTCTGTGCCAGGGAATGCTAGGGGGGTTTGCAGGATGTCCCAGGGACAGAGGCTGCCTCCCCAAGTTCAGGGAAGGTATTTCTCGAACTTCCCCGAACAGGGAACACCTGTGACTGAAGAGAGCTGCGTGGAGTTGTCTCTCGAGCTCCCCCACGCACTGACAATGGTTCCGGAATCCTGAGCGTGGGGAGGTTCCACCAACGGTCGGCAGTGCGTGGGTTCTAACGGAATGCCTAAGCTCGTCTCCCCTGAGGCTTTTCCTATTGTCTCTGTGCCAGGGAATGCTAGGGGTGTTTGCAGGAAGTCCCAGGGCAGAGGCTGCCTCTCCAATGTCAGGGAAGGTATTTCCCGGACTTCCCCGAACAGGGAACACCTGTGACTGAAGAGAGCTGCGTGGAGTTGTCTCTCGAGCTCCCCCACGCACTGACCATGGTTCTGGAATCCTGAGCATGGGGAGGTTCCACCAACGGTCGGCAGCGCGTGGGTTCTAACGGAATGCCTAAGCTCGTCTCCCCTGAGGGTTGTCCTAATGTCTCTGTGCCAGGGAATGCTAGGGGGGTTTGCAGGAAGTCCCAGGGACAGAGGCTGCCTCCCCAAGGTCAGGGAAGGTATTTCTCGGACTTCCCCGAACAGGGAACACCTGTGACTGAAGAGAGCTGCGTGGAGTTGTCTCTCGAGCTCCCCAACGCACTGACCATGGTTCCGGAATCCTGAGCGTGGGGAGGTTCCACCAAAGGTCGGCAGCGCGTGGGTTCTAACGGAATGCCTAACCTCGTCTCCCCTGAGGTTTTTCCTACTGTCTCAGTGCCAGGGATTGCTAGGGGTGTTTGCAGGAATTCCCAGGGACAGAGGCTGCCTCCCCAAGCTCAGAGAGGGTATTTCTCGGACTTCCCCGAACAGGGAACACATGTGAGTGAAGAGAGCTGCGTGGAGTTGTCTCTCGAGCTCCCCCACGCACTGACAATGGTTCCGGAATCCTGAGCGTGGGGAGGTTCCACCAACGGTCGGCAGCGCGTGGGTTCTAACGGAATGCCTAAGCTCGTCTCCCCTGAGTGTTTTCCTAACGTCTCTGTGCCAGGGAATGCTTGGGGTGTTTGCAGGAATTCCCAGGGACAGAGGCTGCCTACCCAAGGTCAGAGAAGTTATTTATCGGACTTCCCCGAACAGGGAACACCTGTGACTGAAGAGAGCTGCGTGGAGTTGTCTCGCGAGCTCCCCCACGCACTGACAATGGTTCCGGAATCCTGAGCGTGGGGAGGTTCCACCAACGGTCGGCAGCGCGTGGGACCTAACGGAATGCTTATGCTCGTCTCCCCTGAGGGTCTTCCTAATGTCTCTGTGCCAGGGAATGCTAGGGGGGTTTGCAGGAAGTCCCAGGGACAGAGGCTGCCTCCCCAAGGTCAGGGATTGTATTTCTCGGACTTCCCCGAACAGGGAACACCTGTGACTGAAGAGAGCTGCTTGGAGTTGTCTCACGAGCTCCCCCACGCACTGACAATGGTTCCGGAATCCTGAGAGTGGGGAGGTTCCACCAACGGTCGGCAGCGCGTGGGTTCTAACGGAATGCCTAAGCTCGTCTCCCCTGAGTGTTTTCCTAATAACTCTGTGCCAGGGAATGCTAGGGGTGTTTGCAGGAATTCCCAGGGACAGAGGCTGCCTCCCCAAGTTCACAGAAGTTATTTCTCGGACTTCCCTGAGCAGGGAACACCTGTGACTGAAGAGAGCTGCGTGGAGTTGTCTCTCGAGGTCCCCCACGCACTGACAATGGTTCCAGAATCCTGAGCGTGATGAGGTTTTCACCAACGGTCGGCAGCGCGTGGGTTCTAACGGAATGCCTAAGCTCGTCTCCCCTGAGGGTTTTCCTAATGTCTCTGTGCCAGGAAATGCTAGGGGTGTTTGCAGGAAGTCCCAGGGCAGAGGCTGCCTCTCCAATGTCAGGGAAGGTATTTCTCGGACTTCCCCGAACAGGGAACACCTGTGACTGAAGAGAGCTGCGTGGAGTTGTCTCTCGAGCTCCCCCACGCACTGACAATGGTTCCGGAATCCTGAGCTTGGGAAGGTTCCACCAACGGTCGGCAGCGCGTGGGTTCTAACGGAATGCCTAAGCTCGTCTCCCCTGAGGGTTTTCCTAATATCTCTGTGCCAGGGAATGCTAGGGGGGTTTGCAGGAAGTCCCAGGGACAGAGGCTGCCTCCCCAAGGTCAGGGAAGTTATTTCTCGGACTTCCCCGAACAGGGAACACCTGTGACTGAAGAGAGCTGCGTGGAGTTGTCTCTCGAGCTCCCCCACGCACTGACAATGGTTCCGGAATCCTGAGCGTGGGGAGGTTCCACCAACGGTCGGCAGCGCGTGGGTTCTAACGGAATGCCTAAGCTCGTCTCCCCTGAGGGTTTTCCTAATGTCTCTGTGCCAGGGAATGCTAGGGGTGTTTGCAGGAATTCCCAGGGACAGAGGCTGCCTCCCTAAGGTCAGGGAAGTTATTTCTCGGACTTCCCCGAACAGGGAACACATGTGACTGAAGAGAGCTGCGTGGAGTTGTCTCTCGAGCTCCCCAACGCACTGATAATGGTTCCGGAATCCTGAGCGTGGGGAGGTTCCACCAACGGTCGGCAGCGCGTGGGTTCTAACGGAATGCCTAAGCTCGTCTCCCCTGAGTGCTTTCCTAACGTCTCTGTGTGAGGGAATGCTAGGGGTGTTTGCAGGAATTCCCAGGGAAAGAGGCTGCCTACCCAAGGTCAGAGAAGTTATTTATCGGACTTCCCCGAACAGGGAACACCTGTGACTGAAGAGAGCTGCGTGGAGTTGTCTCGCGAGCTCCCCCACGCACTGACAATGGTTCCGGAATCCTGAGCGTGGGGAGGTTCCACCAACGGTCGGCAGCGCGTGGGTCCTAACGGAATGCCTATGCTCGTCTCCCCTGAGGGTCTTCCAAATGTCTCTGTGCCAGGGAATGCTAGGGGGTTTTGCAGGAAGTCCCAGGGACAGAGGCTGCCTCCCCAAGGTCAGAGAAGTTATTTCTCGAACTTCCCTGAACAGGGAACACCTGTGACTGAAGAGAGCTGCGTGGAGTTGTCTCTCGAGCTCCCCCACGCACTAACAATGGTTCCAGAATCCTGAGCGTGATGAGGTTTTCACCAACGGTCTGCAGCGCGTGGGTTCTAACGGAATGCGTAAGCTCGTCTCCCCTGAGGATTTTCCTAATGTCTCTGTGCCAGGGAATGCTAGGGGGGTTTGCAGGAATTCCCAGGGACAGAGGCTGCCTCCCCAAGGTCAGAGAAGGTATTTCTCGGACTTCCCTGAACAGGGAACACCTGTGACTGAAGAGAGCTGCGTGGAGTTGTCTCTCGAGCTCCCACACGCACTGACAATGGTTCCGGATTCCTGAGCGTGGGGAGGTTCCACCAACGGTCGGCACCGCGTGGGTTCTAACGGAATGCCTAAGCTCGTCTCCCCTGAGGGTTTTCCTAATGTCTCTCTGCCAGGGAATGCTAGGGGTGTTTGCAGGAAGTCCCAGGGACAGAGGCTGCCTCTCCAAGGTCAGAGAAGTTATTTCTCGGAATTCCCCGAACAGGGAACACCTGTGACTGAAGAGAGCTGCGTGGAGTTGTCTCTCGAGCTCCCCCACGCACTGACAATGTTTCCGGAATCCGGAGCGTGGGGAGGTTCCACCACCGGTCGGCAGCGCGTGGGTTCTAACGGAATGCCTAAGCTCGTCTACCCTGAAGGTTTTCCTAATGTCTCTGTGCCAGGGAATGCTAGGGGTGTTTGCAGGAATTCCCAGGGACAGTGGGTGCCTCCCCAAGGTCAGAGAAGGTATTTCTCGGACTTCCCTGAACAGGGAACACCTGTGACTGAAGAGAGCTACGTGGAGTTGTCTCCCGGGCTCCCCCACGCACTGACATTGGTTCTGGAATCCTGAGCGTGGGAGGTTCCACCAACGGTCGGCAGCGCGTGGGTTCAAACGGAATGCCTAAGCTCGTCTCCCCTGAGGGTTTTCCTAATTTATCTATGCCAGGGAATGCTAGGGGTGTTTGCAGGAAGTCCCAGGGACAGAGGCTGCCTCCCCAAGTTCAGGGAAGTTATTTCTCGTACTTCCCCGAACAGGGAACACCTGTGACTGAAGAGAGCTGCGTGGAGTTGTCTCTCGTGCTCCCACACGCACTGACAATGTTTCCGGAATCCTGAGTGTGGGGACGTTCCACCAACGGTCGGCACCGCGTGGGTTCTAACGGAATGCCTAAGCTCGTCTCCCCTGAGGGTTTTCCTAATGTCTCTGTGCCAGGGAATGCAAGGGGTGTTTGCAGGAAGTCCCAGGGACAGAGGCTGATTCCCCAAGTTCAGAGAAGTTATTTCTCGGACTTCCACGAACAGGGAACACCTGTGACTGAAGAGAGCTGCGTGGAGTTGTCTCTCGAGCTCCCCCACGCACTGACAATGGTTCCGGAATCCTGAGCGTGGGGAGGTTCCACCAACGGTCGGTAGCGCGTGGGTTCTAACGGAATGCCTAAGCTCGTCTCCCCTGAGGGTTTTCCTAATGTCTCTGTGCCAGGGAATGCTAGGGGTGTTTGCAGGAAGTCCCAGGGACAGAGGGTGCCTCCCCAAGGTCAGAGAAGGTATTTCTCTAACTTCCCTGAACAGGGAACACCTGTGACTGAAGAGAGCTGCGTGGAGTTGTCTCTCGAGCTCCCCCACGCACTGACAATGGTTCCAGAATCCTGAGCGTGATGAGGTTTTCACCAACGGTCGGCAGCGCGTGGGTTCTAACGGAATTCCTAAGCTCGTCTCCCCTGATGGTTTTCCTAATGTCTCTGTGCCAGGGAATGCTAGGGGGGTTTGCAGGAAGTCCCAGGGACAGAGGCTGCCTCCCCAAGGTCAGGGAAGGTATTTCTCGGACTTCCCCGAACAGGGAACACCTGTGACTGAAGAGAGCTGCGTGGAGTTGTCTCTCGAGCTCCCCCACGCACTGACAATGGTTCCGGAATCCTGAGCTTGGGGAGGTACCACCAACGGTCGGCAGCGCGTGGGTTCTAACGGAATGCGTAAGCTCGTGTCCCCTGAGGATTTTCCTAATGTCTCTGTGCCAGGGAATGCTAGGGGGGTTTGCAGGAAGTCCCAGGGACAGAGGCTGCCTCCCCAAGGTCAGGGAAGGTATTTCTCGGACTTCCCCGAACAGGGAACAGCTGTGACTGAAGAGAGCTGCGTGGAGTTGTCTCTCGAGCTCCCCCACGCACTGACAATGGTTCCGGAATCCTGAGAGTGGGGAGGTTCCACCAACGGTCGGCAGCGCATGGGTTCAAACGGAATGCCTAAGCTCGTCTCCCCTGAGTGTTTTCCTAATATCTCTGTGCCAGGGAATGCTAGGGGTGTTTGCAGGAATTCCCAGGGACAGAGGCTGCCTACCCAAGGTCAGAGAACGTATTTCTCGTACTTCCCTGAACAGGGAACACCTGTGACTGAAGAGAGCTGCGTGGAGTTGTCTCTCGAGCTCCCCCACGCACTGACAATGGTTCCGGAATCCTGAGCGTGGGAGGTTCCAGCAACGGTCGGCAATGCGTGGGTTCTAACGGAATGCCTAAGCTCGTCTCAACTGAGGGTTTTCCTAATGTCTCTGTGCCAGGGAATGCTAGGGGTGTTTGCAGGAAGTCCCAGGGACAGAGGCTGCCTCCCCAAGGTCAGGGAAGTTATTTCTCGGACTTCCCCGAACAGGGAACACCTGTGACTGAAGAGAGCTGCGTGGAGTTGTCTCTCGAGCTCCCACACGCACTGACAATGGTTCCGGAATCCTGAGTGTGGGGAGGTTCCACCAACGGTCGGCACCGCGTGGGTTCTAACGGAATGCCTAAGCTCGTCTCCCCTGAGGATTTTCCTAATGTCTCTGTGCCAGAGAATGCTAGGGGTGTTTGCAGGAAGTCCCTGGGACAGAGGCTGCCTCTCCAAGTTCAGAGAAGGTATTTCTCGGACTTCCCCGAACAGGGAACACCTGTGACTGAAGAGAGCTGCGTGGAGTTGTCTCTCGAGCTCCCCCACGCACTGACAATGGTTCCGGAATCCTGAGCGTGGGGAGGTTCCACCAACGGTCGGCAGCGCGTGGGTTCTAACGGAATGCCTAAGCTCGTCTCCCCTGAGGGTTTTCCTAATGTCTCTGTGCCAGGGAATGCTAGGGGTGTTTGCAGGAATTCCCAGGGCAGAGACTGCCTCTCCAATGTCAGGGAAGGTATTTCTCGGAGTTCTCCGAACAGGGAACACCTGTGACTGAAGAGAGCTGCGTGGAGTTGTCTCTCGAGCTCCCCCACGCACTGACAATCGTTCCGGAATCCTGAGCGTGGGGAGGTTCCACCAACGGTCGGCAGCGCGTGGGTTCTAACGGAATGCCTAAGCTCGTCTCCCCTGAGGGTTTTCCTAATGTCTCTGTGCCAGGGAATGCTAGGGGGGTTTGCAGGATGTCCCAGGGACAGAGGCTGCCTCCCCAAGGTCAGGGAAGGTATTTCTCGAACTTCCCCGAACAGGGAACACCTGTGACTGAAGAGAGCTGCGTGGAGTTGTCTCTCGAGCTCCCCCACGCACTGACAATGGTTCCGGAATCCTGAGCGTGGGGAGGTTCCACCAACGGTCGGCAGCGCGTGGGTTCTAACGGAATGCCTAAGCTCGTCTCCCCTGAGGGTTTTCCTATTGTCTCTGTGCCAGGGAATGCTAGGGGTGTTTGCAGGTAGTCCCAGGGCAGAGGCTGCCTCTCCAATGTCAGGGAAGGTATTTCTCGGACTTCCCCGAACAGGGAACACCTGTGACTGAAGAGAGCTGCGTGGAGTTGTCTCTCGAGCTCCCCCACGCACTGACAATGGTTCCGGAATCCTGAGCATGGGGAGGTTCCACCAACGGTCGGCAGCGCGTGGGTTCTAACGGAATGCCTAAGCTCGTCTCCCCTGAGGGTTTTCCTAATGTCTCTGTGCCAGGGAATGCTAGGGGGGTTTGCAGGAAGTCCCAGGGACAGAGGCTGCCTCCCCAAGGTCAGGGAAGGTATTTCTCGGACTTCCCCGAACAGGGAACACCTGTGACTGAAGAGAGCTGCGTGGAGTTGTCTCTCGAGCTCCCCAACGCACTGACAATGGTTCCGGAATCCTGAGCGTGGGGAGGTTCCACCAAAGGTCGGCAGCGCGTGGGTTCTAACGGAATGCCTAACCTCGTCTCCCCTGAGGTTTTTCCTACTGTCTCAGTGCCAGGGATTGCTAGGGGTGTTTGCAGGAATTCCCAGGGACAGAGGCTGCCTCCCCAAGCTCAGAGAGGGTATTTCTCGGACTTCCCCGAACAGGGAACACATGTGAGTGAAGAGAGCTGCGTGGAGTTGTCTCTCGAGCTCCCCCACGCACTGACAATGGTTCCGGAATCCTGAGCGTGGGGAGGTTCCACCAACGGTCGGCAGCGCGTGGGTTCTAACGGAATGCCTAAGCTCGTCTCCCCTGAGTGTTTTCCTAACGTCTCTGTGCCAGGGAATGCTTGGGGTGTTTGCAGGAATTCCCAGGGACAGAGGCTGCCTACCCAAGGTCAGAGAAGTTATTTATCGGACTTCCCCGAACAGGGAACACCTGTGACTGAAGAGAGCTTCGTGGAGTTGTCTCGCGAGCTCCCCCACGCACTGACAATGGTTCCGGAATCCTGAGCGTGGGGAGGTTCCACCAACGGTCGGCAGCTCGTGGGTCCTAACGGAATGCCTATGCTCGTCTCCCCTGAGGGTCTTCCTAATGTCTCTGTGCCAGGGAATGCTAGGGGGGTTTGCAGGAAGTCCCAGGGACAGAGGCTGCCTCCCCAAGGTCAGAGAAGTTATTTCTCGAACTTCCCTGAACAGGGAACACCTGTGACTGAAGAGAGCTGCGTGGAGTTGTCTCTCGAGCTCCCCCACGCACTAACAATGGTTCCAGAATCCTGAGCGTGATGAGGTTTTCACCAACGGTCTGCAGCGCGTGGGTTCTAACGGAATGCGTAAGCTCGTCTCCCCTGAGGATTTTCCTAATGTCTCTGTGCCAGGGAATGCTAGGGGGGTTTGCAGGAAGTCCCAGGGACAGAGGTTGCCTCCCCAAGGTCAGGGAAGGTATTTCTCGGACTTCCCCGAACAGGGAACACCTGTGACTGAAGAGAGCTGCGTGGAGTTGTCTCTCGAGCTCCCCCACGCACTGACAATTGTTCCGGACTCGTGAGCGTGGGGAGGTTCCAGCAACGGTCGGAAGCGCGTGGGTTCTAACGGAATGCCTAAGCTAGTCTCCCCTGAGGGTTTTCCTAATTCCTCTGTGCCAGGGAATGCTAGGGGGGTTTGCAGGAAGTCCCAGGGACAGAGGCTGCCTCCCCAAGGTCAGGGAAGTTATTTCTCGGACTTCCCCGAACAGGGAACACCTGTGACTGAAGAGAGCTGCGTGGAGTTGTCTCTCGAGCTCCCCCACGCACTGACAATGGTTCCGGAATCCTGAGCGTGGGGAGGTTCCACCAACGGTCGGCAGCGTGTGGGTTCTAACGGAATGCTTAAGCTCGTCTCCCCTGAGGGTTTTCTTAACGTCTCTCTGCCAGGGAATGCTAGGGGTGTTTGCAGGAATTCCCAGGGACAGAGGCTGCCTCCCCAAGGTCAGAGAAGGTATTTCTCGGACTTCCCTGAACAGGGAACACCTGTGACTGAAGAGAGCTGCGTGGAGTTGTCTCTCGAGCTCCCACACGCACTGACAATGGTTCCGGATTCCTGAGCGTGGGGAGGTTCCACCAACGGTCGGCACCGCGTGGGTTCTAACGGAATGCCTAAGCTCGTCTCCCCTGAGGGTTTTCCTAATGTCTCTGTGCCAGGGAATGCTAGGGGTGTTTGCAGGAAGTCCCAGGGACAGAGGCTGCCTCTCCAAGGTCAGAGAAGTTATTTCTCGGAATTCCCCGAACAGGGAACACCTGTGACTGAAGAGAGCTGTGTGGATTTGTCTCTCGAGCTCCCCCACGCACTGACAATGGTTCCGGAATCCTGAGCGTGGGGAGGTTCCACCACCGGTCGGCAGCGCGTGGGTTCTAACGGAATGCCTAAGCTCGTCTACCCTGAAGGTTTTCCTAATATCTCTGTGCCAGGGAATGCTAGGGGTGTTTGCAGGAATTCCCAGGGACAGTGGGTGCCTCCCCAAGGTCAGAGAAGGTATTTCTCGGACTTCCCTGAACAGGGAACACCTGTGACTGAAGAGAGCTACGTGGAGTTGTCTCCCGGGCTCCCCCACGCACTGACATTGGTTCTGGAATCCTGAGCGTGGGAGGTTCCACCAACGGTCGGCAGCGCGTGGGTTCTAACGGAATGCCTAAGCTCGTCTCCCCTGAGGGTTTTCCTAATTTATCTATGCCAGGGAATGCTAGGGGTGTTTGCAGGAAGTCCCAGGGACAGAGGCTGCCTCCCCAAGTTCAGGGAAGGTATTTCTCGTACTTCCCCGAACAGGGAACACCTGTGACTGAAGAGAGCTGCGTGGAGTTGTCTCTCGTGCTCCCACACGCACTGACAATGTTTCCGGAATCCTGAGTGTGGGGAGGTTCCACCAACGGTCGGCACCGCGTGGGTTCTAACGGAATGCCTAAGCTCGTCTCCCCTGAGGGTTTTCCTAATGTCTCTGTGCCAGGGAATGCTAGGGGTGTTTGCAGGAAGTCCCAGGGACAGAGGCTGATTCCCCAAGTTCAGAGAAGTTATTTCTCGGACTTCCACGAACAGGGAACACCTGTGACTGAAGAGAGCTGCGTGGAGTTGTCTCTCGAGCTCCCCCACGCACTGACAATGGTTCCGGAATCCTGAGCGTGGGGAGGTTCCACCAACGGTCGGTAGCGCGTGGGTTCTAACGGAATGCCTAAGCTCGTCTCCCCTGAGGGTTTTCCTAATGTCTCTGTGCCAGGGAATGCTAGGGGTGTTTGCAGGAAGTCCCAGGGACAGAGGGTGCCTCCCCAAGGTCAGAGAAGGTATTTCTCTAACTTCCCTGAACAGGGAACACCTGTGACTGAAGAGAGCTGCGTGGAGTTGTCTCTCGAGCTCCCCCACGCACTGACAATGGTTCCAGAATCCTGAGCGTGATGAGGTTTTCACCAACGGTCGGCAGCGCGTGGGTTCTAACGGAATTCCTAAGCTCGTCTCCCCTGATGGTTTTCCTAATGTCTCTGTGCCAGGGAATGCTAGGGGGGTTTGCAGGAAGTCCCAGGGACAGAGGCTGCCTCCCCAAGGTCAGGGAAGGTATTTCTCGGACTTCCCCGAACAGGGAACACCTGTGACTGAAGAGAGCTGCGTGGAGTTGTCTCTCGAGCTCCCCCACGCACTGACAATGTTTCCGGAATCCTGAGCGTGGGGAGGTACCACCAACGGTCGGCAGCGCGTGGGTTCTAACGGAATGCGTAAGCTCGTGTCCCCTGAGGATTTTCCTAATGTCTCTGTGCCAGGGAATGCTAGGGGGGTTTGCAGGAAGTCCCAGGGACAGAGGCTGCCTCCCCAAGGTCAGGGAAGGTATTTCTCGGACTTCCCCGAACAGGGAACACCTGTGACTGAAGAGAGCTGCGTGGAGTTGTCTCTCGAGCTCCCCCACGCACTGACAATGGTTCCGGAATCCTGAGCGTGGGGAGGTTCCAGCAACGGTCGGCAGCGCGTGGGTTCTAACGGAATGCCTAAGCTAGTCTCCCCTGAGGGTTTTCCTAATGTCTCTGTGCCAGGGAATGCTCGGGGGTTTGCAGGAAGTCCCAGTGACAGAGGCTGCCTCCCCAAGGTCAGGGAAGGTATTTCTCGGACTTCCCCGAACAGGGAACACCTGTGACTGAAGAGAGCTGCGTGGAGTTGTCTCTCGAGCTCCCCCACGCACTGACAATGGTTCTGGAATCCTGAGCGTGGGGAGGTTCCACCAACGGTCGGCAGCGTGTGGGTTCTAACGGAATGCCTAAGCTCGTCTCCCCTGAGTGTTTTCCTAACGTCTCTGTGCCAGGGAATGCTAGGGGTGTTTGCAGGAATTCCCAGGGACAGAGGCTGCCTCCCCAAGTTCAGAGAAGGTATTTCTCGGACTTCCCCTCACAGGGAACACGTGTGACTGAAGAGAGCTGCGTGGAGTTGTCTCTCGAGCTCCCCCACGCACTGACAATGGTTCCGGAATCCTGAGCTTGGGGAGGTTCCACCAACGGTCGGCAGAGCGTGGGTTCTAACGGAATGCCTAAGCTCGTCTCCCCTGAGGGTTTTCCTAATGTCTCTGTGCCAGGTAATGATAGGGGGGTTTGCAGGAATTCCCAGGGACAGAGGCTGCCTCCCCAAGGTCAGCGAAGGTATTTCTCGGACTTCCCCGAACAGAGAACACCTGTGACTGAAGAGAGCTGCGTGGAGTTGTCTCTCGAGCTCCCCCACGCACTGACAATGGTTCCGGAATCCTGAGCTTCGGGAGGTTCCACCAACGGTCGGCAGCGCGTGGGTTCTAACGGAATGCCTAAGCTCGTCTCCCCTGAGGGTTTTCCTAATGTCTCTGTGCCAGGGAATGCTAGGGGGGTTTGCAGGAAATCCCAGGGACAGAGGCTGCCACCCCAAGGTCAGGGAAGGTATTTCTCGGACTTCCCCGAACAGGGAACACCTGTGACTGAAGAGAGCTGCGTGGAGTTGTCTCTCGAGCTCCCCCACGCACTGACAATGGTTCCAGAATCCTGAGCGTGGGGAGGTTCCACCAACGGTCGGCAGCGCGTGGGTTCTAATGGAATGCCTAAGCTCGTCTCCCCTGAGGGTTTTCCTAATGTCTCTGTGCCAGGGAATGCTAGGGGGGTTTGCAGGAAGTCCCAGGGACAGAGGCTGCCTCCCCAAGGTCAGGGAAGGTATTTCTCGGACTTCCCCGAACAGGGAACACCTGTGACTGAAGAGAGCTGCGTGGAGTTCTCTCTCGAGCTCCCCCACGCACTGACAATGTTTCCGGAATCCTGAGCGTGGGGAGGTTCCACCAACGGTCGGCAGCGCGTGGGTTTTAACGGAATGCCTAAGCTCGTCTCCCCTGAGTGTTTTCCTAATGTCTCTGTGCCAGGGAATGCTAGGGTTGTTTGCAGGAAGTCCCAGGGACAGAGGATGCCTCCCCAAGGTCAGGGAAGGTATTTCTCGGACTTCCCCGAACAGGGAACACCTGTGACTGAAGAGAGCTGCGTGGAGTTGTCTCTCGAGCTCCCCCACGCACTGACAATGGTTCTGGAATCCTGAGCGTGGGGAGGTTCCACCAACGGTCGGCAGCGCGTGGGTTCTAACGGAATGCTTAAGCTCGTCTCCCCTGAGTGTTTTCCTAACGTCTCTGTGCCAGGGAATGCTAGGGGTGTTTGGAGGAATTCCCAGGGACAGAGGCTGCCTCCCCAAGGTCAGAGAATGTATTTCTCGGACTTCCCCGAACAGGGAACACCTGTGACTGAAGAGAGCTGCGTGGACTTGTCTCTCGAGCTCCCCCACCCACTGACAATGTTTCCGGAATCCTGAGCTTGGGGAGGTTCCACAAACGGTCGGCAGCGCGTGGGTTCTAACGGAATGCCTAAGCTCGTCTCTCCTGAGGGTTTTCCTAATGTCTCTGTGCCAGGGAATGCTAGGGGGGTTTGCAGGAAATCCCAGGGACAGAGGCTGCCTCCCCAAGGTCAGGGAATGTATTTCTCGGACTTTCCCGGACAGGGAACAGTTGTGACAGAAGAGAGCTGCGTGGAGTTGTCTCTTGAGCTCCCCCACGCACTGACAATGGTTCCGGAATCCTGAGCGTGGGGAGGTTCCACCAACGGTCGGCAGCGCGTGGGTTCTAACGGAATGCCTAAGCTCGTCTCCCCTGAGGGTTTTCCTAATGTCTCTGTGCCAGGGAATGCTAGGGGGGTTTGCAGGTAGTCCCAGGGACAGAGGCTGCCTCCCCAAGGTCAGGGAAGGTATTTCTCGGACTTCCCCGGACAGGGAACACCTGTGACTGAAGAGAGATGCGTGGAGTTGTCTCTCGAGCTCCCCCACGCACTGACAATGGTTCCGGAATCCTGAGCATGGGGAGGTTCCACCAACGGTCGACAGCGCGTGGGTTCTAACGGAATGCCTAAGCTCGTCTCCCCTGAGGGTTTTCCTAATATCTCTGTGCCAGGGAATGCTAGGGGTGTTTGCAGGAAGTCCCAGGGACAGAGGCTGCCTCCGCAAGGTCAGGGAAGGTATTTCTCGGACTTCCCCTAACAGGGAACACCTGTGACTGAAGAGAGCTGCGTGGAGTTGTCTCTCGAGCTCCCCCACGCACTGACAATGGTTCTGGAATCCTGAGCGTGGGGAGGTTCCACCAACGGTCGGCAGCACGTGGGTTCTAACGGAATGCTTAAGCTCGTCTCCCCTGAGTGTTTTCCTAACGTCTCTGTGCCAGGGAATGCTAGGGGTGTTTGCAGGAATTCCCAGGGACAGAGGCTGCCTCCCCAAGGTCAGAGAAGGTATTTCTCGGACTTCCCCTCACAGGGAACACCTGTGACTGAAGAGAGCTGCGTGGACTTGTCTCTCGAGCTCCCCCACGCACTGACAATGGTTCCGGAATCCTGAGCTTGGGGAGGTTCCACCAACGGTCGGCAGCGCGTGGGTTCTAACGGAATGCCTAAGCTCGTCTCCCCTGAGGGTTTTCCTAATGTCTCTGTGCCAGGGAATGCTAGGGGGCTTTGCAGGAAATCCCAGGGACAGAGGCTGCCTCCCCAAGGTCAGGGAAGGTATTTCTCGGACTTCCCCGAACAGGGAACACCTGTGACTGAAGAGAGCTGCGTGAAGTTGTCTCTTGAGCTCCCCCACGCACTGAAAATTGTTCCGGAATCCTGAGCGTGGGGAGGTTCCAGCAACGGTCGGCAGCGCGTGGGTTCTAACGGAATGCCTAAGCTCGTCTCCCCTGAGGGTTTTCCTAATGTCTCTGTGCCAGGGAATGCTAGGGGGGTTTCCAGGAAATCCCAGGGACAGAGGCTGCCTCCCCAAGGTCAGGGAAGGTATTTCTCGGACTTCCCAGAACAGGGAACACCTGTGACTGAAGAGAGCTGCGTGGAGTTGTCTCTCGAGCTCCCCCACGCACTGACAATGGTTCCGGAATCCTGAGCTTGGGGAGGTTCCACCAACGGTCGGCAGCGCGTGGGTTCTAACGGAATGCCTAAGCTCGTCTCCCCTGAGGGTTTTCCTAATGTCTCTGTGCCAGGGAATGCTAGGGGGGTTTGCAGGAAGTCCCAGGGACAGAGGCTGCCTCCCCAAGGTCAGGGAAGGTATTTCTCGGACTTCCCCGAACAGGGAACACCTGTGACTGAAGAGAGCTGCGTGGAGTTGTCTCTCGAGCTCCCCCACGCACTGACAATGGTTCTGGAATCCTGAGCGTGGGGAGGTTCCACCAACGTTCGGCAGCGCGTGGGTTCTAACGGAATGCCAAAGCTAGTCTCCCCTGAGTGTTTTCCTAACGTCTCTGTGCCAGGGAATGCTAGGGGTGTTTGCAGGAATTCCCAGGGACAGAGGCTGCCTCCCCAATGTCAGAGAAGTTATTTCTCGGACTTCCCAGAACAGGGAATATCTGTGACTGAAGAGAGCTGCGTGGAGTTGTCTCTCGAACTCCCCCACGCACTGACAATGGTTCCGGAATCCTGAGCGTGCGGAGGTTCCACCAACGGTCGGCAGCGAGTGATTTCTAACGGAATGCCTAAGCTCGTCTCCCCTGAGGGTTTTCCTAATGTCTCTGAGCCAGGGAATGCTAGGGGTGTTTGCAGGAAGTCCCAGGGACAGAGGCTGCCTCCCCAAGGTCAGGGAAGGTATTTCTCGGACTTCCCCGAACAGGGAACACCTGTGACTGAAGAGAGCTGCGTGGAGTTGTCTCTCGAGCTCCCCCACGCACTGACAATGGTTCCGGAATCCTGAGCGTGGGGAGGTTCCACCAACGGTCGGCAGCGCGTGGGTTCTAACGGAATGCCAAAGCTAGTCACCCCTGAGTGTTTTCCTAACGTCTCTGTGCCAGGGAAAGCTAGGGGTGTTTGCAGGATTTCCCAGGGACAGAGGCTGCCTCCCCAATGTCAGAGAAGTTATTTCTCGGACTTCCCCGAACAGGGAACACCTGTGACTGAAGAGAGCTGCGTGGAGTTGTCTCTCGAGCTCCCACACGCACTGGCAATGGTTCCAGAATCCTGAGCGTGGGGAGGTTCCACCAACGGTCGGCAGCACGTTGGTTCTAACGGAATGCCTATGCTCGTCTCCCCTGAGGGTTTTCCTAATGTCTCTGTGCCAGGAATTGCTAGGGGTTTGCAGGAAGTTCCACGGACAGAGGCTGCCTCCCCAAGGTCAGGGAAGGTATTTCTCGGACTTCCCCGAACAGGGAACACCTGTGACTGAAGAGAGCTGCGTGGAGTTGTCTCTCGAGCTCCCCCACGCACTGACAATGGTTCCAGAATCCTGAGCGTGGGGAGGTTCCACCAACGGTCGACAGCACTTGGGTTCTAACGGAATGCCTAAGCTCGTCTCCCCTGAGGGTTTTCCTAATGTCTCTGTGCCAGGGACTGCTTGGGGTGTTTGCAGGAAGTCCCAGGGACAGAGGCTGCCTCCCCAAGGTCAGGGAAGGTATTTCTCGGACTTCCCCGAACACGGAACACCTTTGACTGAAGAGAGCTGCGTGGAGTTGTCTCTCGAGCTCCCCCACGCACTGACAATGATTCCGGAATCCTGAGCGTGGGGAGGTTCCAGCAACGGTCGGCAGCGCGTGGGTTCTAACGGAATGCCTAAGCTCGTCTCCCCTGAGTGTTTTCCTAATATCTCTGTGCCAGGGAATGCTAGGGGTGTTTGCAGGAATTCTCAGGGACAGAGGCTGCCTCCCCAAGGTCAGGGAAGTTATTTCTCGAACTTCCCCGAACAGGGAACACCTGTGACTGAAGAGAGCTGCGTGGAGTTGTCTCTCGAGCTCCCCCACGCACTGACAATGGTTCCGGAATCCTGAGCGTGGGGAGGTTCCACCAACTGTCGGCAGCGAGTGGGTTCTAACGGAATGCCTAAGCTCGTCTCCCCTGAGAGTTTTCCTAACGTCTCTGTGCCAGGGAAAGCTTGGGGTGTTTGCAGGAATTCCCAGGGACAGAGGCTGCCTCCCCAAGACAGGGAAGGTATTTCTCGGACTTCCCCGAACAGGGAACACCTGTGACTGAAGAGAGATGCGTGGAGTTGTCTCTCGAGCTCCCCCATGCACTGACAATGGTTCTGGAACCCTGAGCGTGGGGAGGTTCCACCAACGGTCGGCAGCACGTGGGTTCTAACGGAATGCCTTAGCTCGTCTCCCCTGAGGGTTTTCCTAATGTCTCTGTGCCAGGGAATGCTAGGGGTGTTTGCAGGAAGTCCCAGGGTCAGAGGCTGCCTCCCCAAGGTCAGGGAAGGTATATCTCGGACTTCCCCGAACAGGGAACACCTGTGACTGAAGAGAGCTGCGTGGAGTTGTCTCTCGAGCTCCCCCACGCACTGACAATGGTTCCGGAATCCTGAGCATGGGGAGGTTCCAGCAACGGTCGGTACTGCGTGGGTTCTAACGGAATGCCTAAGCTCGTCTCCCCTGAGGGTTTTCCTAATTTCTCTGTGCCAGGGAATGCTAGGGGGGTTTGCAGGAAGTCCCAGGGACAGAGGCTGCCTCCCCAAGGTCAGGGAAGTTATTTCTCGGACTTCCCCGAAGAGGGAACAACATTGACTGAAGAGAGCTGCGTGGAGTTGTCTCTCGAGCTCCCCCACGCACTGACAATGGTTCCGGAATCCTGAGCGTGGGGAGGTTCCACCAACGGTCGGCAGCGCGTAGGTTCTAACGGAATGCCTAAGCTAGTCTCCCCTGAGGGTTTTCCTAATGTCTCTGTGCCAGGGAATGCTAGGGGGGTTTACAGGAAGTCCCAGGGACAGAGGCTGCCTCCCCAAGGTCAGGGAATGTATTTCTCGGACTTCCCCGAACAGGGAACTCCTGTGACTGAAGAGAGCTGCGTGGAGTTGTCTCTCGAGCTCCCCCACGCACTGACAATGGTTCCGGAATCCTGAGCGTGGGGAGGTTCCACCAACGGTCGGCAGCGTGTGGGTTCTAACGGAATGCCTAAGCTCGTCTCCCCTGAGGGTTTTCCTAATGTCTCTGTGCAAGGGAATGCTAGGGGGGTTTGCAGGAAGTCCCAGGGACAGAGGCTGCCTCCCCACGGTCAGGGAAGGTATTTTTCGGACTTCCCCGAACAGGGAACACCTGTGACTGAAGACAGCTGCGTGGAGTTGTCTCTCGAGCTCCCCCACGCACTGACAATGGTTCCGGAATCCTGCGCGTGGGGAGGTTCCACCAACGGTCGGCAGCGCGTGGGTTCTAACGGAATGCCTAAGCTCGTCTCCCCTGAGGGTTTTCCTAATGTCTCTGTGCCAGGGAATGCTAGGGGTGTCTGCAGGAAGTCCCAGGGAGAGAGGCTGCCTCCCCAAGGTCAGGGAAGGTATTTCTCGGACTTGCCCGAACAGGGAACACCTTTGACTGAAGAGAGCTGCGTGGAGTTGTCTCTCGAGCTCCCCCACGCACTGACAATGGTTCCGGAATCCTGAGCGTGGGGAGGTTCCACCAACGGTCGGCAGCGCGTGGGTTCTAACGGAATGCCTAAGCTCGTCTCCCCTGAGGGTTTTCCTAATGTCTCTGTGCCAGGAAATGCTAGGGGTGTTTGCAGGAAGTCCCAGGGACAGAAGCTGCCTCCCCAAGGGAAGAGAAAGTATTTCTCGGACTTCCCCGAAGAGGGAACAACATTGACTGAAGAGAGCTGCGTGGAGTTGTCTCTCGAGCTCCCCCACGCACTGACAATGGTTCCGGAATCCTGAGCGTGGGGAGGTTCCACCAACGGTCGGCAGCGCGTAGGTTCAAACGGAATGCCTAAGCTGGCCTCCCCTGAGGGTTTTCCTAATGTCTCTGTGCCAGGGAATGCTAGGGGGGTTTACAGGAAGTCCCAGGGTCAGAGGCTGCCTCCCCAAGGTCAGGGAATGTATTTCTCGGACTTCCCCGAACAGGGAACACCTGTGACTGAAGAGAGCTGCGTGGAGTTGTCTCTCGAGCTCCCCCACGCACTGACAATGGTTCCGGAATCCTGAGCGTGGGGAGGTTCCACCAACGGTCGGCAGTGTGTGGGTTCTAACGGAATGCCTAAGCTCGTCTCCCCTGAGGGTTTTCCTAATGTCTCTGTGCCAGGGAATGCTAGGGGGGTTTGGAGGAAGTCCCAGGGACAGAGGCTGCCTCCCCAAGGTCAGGGAAGGTATTTCTCGGACTTCCCCGAACAGGGAACACCTGTGACTGAAGAGAGCTGCGTGGAGTTGTCTCTCGAGCTCCCCCACGCACTGACAATGTTTCCGGAATCCTGAGCGTGTTGAGGTTCCACCAACGGTCGGCAGCGCGTGGGTTCTAACGGAATGCCTAAGCTCGTCTCCCCTGAGGGTTTTCCTAATGTCTCTGTGCCAGGAAATGCTAGGGGTGTTTGCAGGAATTCCCAGGGACAGAGGCTGCCTCCCCAATGTCAGGGAAGTTATTTCTCGGACTTCCCCGAAGAGGGAACAACATTGACTGAAGAGAGCTGCGTGGAGTTGTCTCTCGAGCTCCCCCACGCACTGACAATGGTTCCGGAATCCTGAGCGTGGGGAGGTTCCACCAACGGTCGGCAGCGCGTGGGTTCTAACGGAATGCCTAAGCTCGTCTCCCCTGAGGGTTTTCCTAATGTCTCTGTGCCAGGGAATTCTAGGGGTGTTTGCAGGAATTCCCAGGGACAGAGGCTGCCTCCCCAAGGTTAGGGAAGGTATTTCTCGGACTTCCCCGAACAGGGAACACCTTTGACTGAAGAGAGCTGCGTGGAGTTGTCTCTCGAGCTCCCCCACGCACTGACAATGGTTCCGGAATCCTGAGCGTGGTGAAGTTCCACCAACGGTCGGCAGCGCGTGGGTTCTAACGGAATGCCTAAGCTCGTCTCCCATGAGGGTTTTCCTAATGTCTCTGTGCCAGGAAATGCTAGGGGTGTTTGCAGGAAGTCCCAGGGACAGAAGCTGCCTCCCCAAGGGAAGGGAAGGTATTTCTCGGACTTCCCCGAAGAGGGAACAACATTGACTGAAGAGAGCTGCGTGGAGTTGTCTCTCGAGCTCCCCCACGCACTGACAATGGTTCCGGAATCCTGAGCGTGGGGAGGTTCCACCAACGGTCGGCAGCGCGTAGGTTCTAACGGAATGCCTAAGCTAGTCTCCCCTGAGGGTTTTCCTAATGTCTCTGTGCCAGGGAATGCTAGGGGGGTTTACAGGAAGTCCCAGGGACAGAGGCTGCCTCCCCAAGGTCAGGGAATGTATTTCTCGGACTTCCCCGAACAGGGAACACCTGTGACTGAAGAGAGCTGCGTGGAGTTGTCTCTCGAGCTCCCCCACGCACTGACAATGGTTCCGGAATCCTGAGCGTGGGGAGGTTCCACCAACGGTCGGCAGCGTGTGGGTTCTAACGGAATGCCTAAGCTCGTCTCCCCTGAGGGTTTTCCTAATGTCTCTGTGCCAGGGAATGCTAGGGGGGTTTGCAGGAAGTCCCAGGGACAGAGGCTGCCTCCCCAAGGTCAGGGAAGGTATTTCTCGGACTTCCCCGAACAGGGAACACCTGTGACTGAAGAGAGCTGCGTGGAGTTGTCTCTCGAGCTCCCCCACGCACTGACAATGGTTCCGGAATCCTGAGCGTAGGGAGGTTCCACCAACGGTCGGCAGCGCGTGGGTTCTAACGGAATGCCTAAGCTCGTCTCCCCTGAGGGTTTTCCTAATGTCTCTGTGCCAGGAAATGCTAGGGGTGTTTGCAGGAAGTCCCAGGGACAGAGGCTGCCTCCCCAAGGTCAGGGAAGGTATTTCTCGGACTTCCCCGAAGAGGGAATAACATTGACTGAAGAGAGCTGCGTGGAGTTGTCTCTCGAGCTCCCCCACGCACTGACAATGGTTCCGGAATCCTGAGCGTGGGGAGGTTCCACCAACGGTCGGCAGCGCGTGGGTTCTAACGGAATGCCTAAGCTAGTCTCCCCTGAGGGTTTTCCTAATGTCTCTGTGCCAGGGAATGCTAGGGGGGTTTGCAGGAAGTCCCAGGGACAGATGCTGCGTCCCCAAGTTCAGGGAATGTATTTCTCGGACTTCCCCGAACAGGGAACACCTGTTACTGAAGAGAGCTGCGTGGAGTTGTCTCTCGAGCTCCCCCACGCACTGACAATGTTTCCGGAATCCTGAGCGTGGGGAGGTTCCACCAACGGTCGGCAGCGCGTGGGTTCTAACGGAATGCCTAAGCTCGTCTCCCCTGAGGGTTTTCCTAATTTCTCTGTGCCAGGGAATGCTAGGGGGGTTTGCAGGAATTCCCAGGGACAGAGGCTGCCTCCCCAAGGTCAGGGAAGGTATTTCTCGAACTTCCCCGAACAGGGAACACCTGTGACTGAAGAGAGCTGCGTGGAGTTGTCTCTCGAGCTCCCACACGCACTGACAATGGTTCCGGAATCCTGAGCGTGGGGAGGTTCCACCAACGGTCCGCAGCGCGTGGGATCTAACGGAATGCCTAAGCTCGTCTCCCCTGAGTGTTTTCCTAATGTCCCTGTGCCAGGGAATGCTAGGGATGTTTGCAGGAAGTCCCAGGGCAGAGGCTGCCTCTCCAATGTCAGGGAAGATATTTCTCGGACTTCCCAGAACATGGAACACCTGTGACTGAAGAGAGCTGCGTGGAGTTGTCTCTCGAGCTCCCCCACGCACTGACAATGGTTCTGGAATCCTGAGCATGGGGAGGTTCCACCAACGGGCGGCAGCGCGTGGGTTCTAACGGAATGCCTAAGCTCGTCTCCCCTGAGTGTTTTCCTAATGTCTCTGTGCCAGGGAATGCTAGGGGTGTTTGCAGGAAGTCCCAGGGACAGAGGCTGCCTCCCCAAGGTCAGGGAAGGTATTTCTCGGACTTCCCCGAACAGGGAACACCTGTGACTGAAAAGAGCTGCGTGGAGTTGTCTCTCGAGATCCCCAACGCACTGACAATGGTTCCGGAATCCTGAGCGTGGGGAGGTTCCACCAACGGTCGGCAGCGCGTGGGTTCTAACGGAATGCCTAAGCTAGTCTCCCCTGAGGGTTTTCCTAATGTCTCTGTGCCAGGGATTGCTAGGGGTGTTTGCAGGAATTCCCAGGGACAGAGGATGCCTCCCCAAGGTCAGGGAAGTTATTTCTCCGACTTCCCCGAACAGGGAACACATGTGACTGAAGAGAGCTGCGTGGAGTTGTCTCTCGAGCTCCCCCACGCACTGACAATGGTTCCGGAATCCTGAGCGTGGGGAGGTTCCACCAACGGTCGGCAGCGCGTGGGTTCTAACGGAATGCCTAAGCTCGTCTCCCCTGAGGGTTTTCCTAATTTCTCTGTGCCAGGGAATGCTATGGGTGTTTGCAGGAATTCCCAGGGTCAGAGACTGCCTCCCCAACGTCAGAGAAGATGTTTCTCGGACTTCCCCGAACAGGGAACACCTGTGACTGAAGAGAGCTGCGTGGAGTTGTCTCTCGAGCTCCCCCGCGCACTGAAAATGGTTCCGGAATCCTGAGCGTGGGGAGGTTCCACCAACGGTCGGCAGCGTGTGGGTTGTAACGGATGCCTAAGCTCGTCTCCCCTGAGGGTTTTCCTAATGTCTCTGTGCCAGGGAATGCTAGGGCAGTTTGCAGGAAGTTCCAGGGTCAGAGGCTGCCTCCCCAAGGTCAGGGAAGCTATTTGTCGGACTTCCCCGAACAGGGAACACCTGTGACTGAAGAGAGCTTCGTGGTGTTGTCTCTCGAGCTCCCCCACGCACTGACAATGGTTCTGGAATCCTGAGCGTGGGGAGGTTCCACCAACGGTCGGCAGCGCGTGGGTTCTAACGGAATGCCTAAGCTCGTCTCCCCTGAGTGTTTTCCTAACGTCTCTGTGCCAGGGAATGCTAGGGGTGTTTGCAGGAATTCCCAGGGAAAGAGGCTGCCTACCCAAGATCAGAGAAGTTATTTATCGGACTTCCCCGAACAGGGAACACCTGTGACTGAAGAGAGCTGCGTGGAGTTGTCTCTCGAGCTCCCCCACGCACTGACAATGGTTCCGGAATCCTGAGCGTGGGAGGTTCCACCAACGGTCGGCAGCGCGTGGGTTCTAACGGAATGCCTAAGCTCGTCTCAACTAAGGGTTTTCCTAATGTCTCTGTGCCAGGGAATGCTAGGGGTGTTTGCAGGAAGTCCCAGGGACAGAGGCTGCCTCCCCAAGGTCAGGGAAGTTATTTCTCGGACTTCCCCGAACAGGGAACACCTGTGACTGAAGAGAGCTGCGTGGAGTTGTCTCTCGAGCTCCCACACGCACTGACAATGGTTCCGGAATCCTGAGCGTGGGAGGTTCCACCAACGGTCCGCAGCGCGTGGGTTCTAACGGAATGCCTAAGCTCGTCTCAACTAAGGGTTTTCCTAATGTCTCTGTGCCAGGGAATGCTAGGGGTGTTTGCAGGAAGTCCCAGGGACAGAGGCTGCCTCCCCAAGGTCAGGGAAGTTATTTCTCGGACTTCCCCGAACAGGGAACACCTGTGACTGAAGAGAGCTGCGTGGAGTTGTCTCTCGAGCTCCCACACGCACTGACAATGGTTCCGGAATCCTGAGTGTGGGGAGGTTCCACCAACGGTCGGCACCGCGTGGGTTCTAACGGAATGCCTAAGCTCGTCTCCCCTGAGGGTTTTCCTAATGTCTCTGTGCCAGAGAATGCTAGGGGTGTTTGCAGGAAATCCCAGGGACAGAGGCTGCCTCTCCAAGGTCAGAGAAGGTATTTCTCGGACTTCCCCGAACAGGGAACACCTGTGACTGAAGAGAGCTGCGTGGAGTTGTCTCTCGAGCTCCCCCACGCACTGACAATGGTTCCGGAATCCTGAGCGTGGGGAGGTTCCACCAACGGTCGGCAGCACGTGGGTTCTAACGGAATGCCTAAGCTCGTCTCCCCTGAGGGTTTTCCTAATGTCTCTGTGCCAGGGAATGCTAGGGGTGTTTGCAGGAAGTCCCAGAGACAGAGGGTGCCTCCCCAAGGTCAGAGAAGTTATTTCTCGAACTTCCCTGAACAGGGAACACCTGTGACTGAAGAGAGCTGCGTGGAGTTGTCTCTCGAGCTCCCCCACGCACTGACAATGGTTCCAGAATCCTGAGCGTGATGAGGTTTTCACCAACGGTCGGCAGCGCGTGGGTTCTAACGGAATGCCTAAGCTCGTCTCCCCTGAGGGTTTTCCTAATGTCTCTGTGCCAGGGAATGCTAGGGGTGTTTGCAGGAAGTCCCAGGGCAGAGGCTGCCTCTCCAATGTCAGGGAAGGTATTTCTCGGACTTCCCCGAACAGGGAACACCTGTGACTGAAGAGAGCTGCGTGGAGTTGTCTCTCGAGCTCCCCCACGCACTGACAATGGTTCCGGAATCCTGAGCTTGGGAAGGTTCCACCAACGGTCGGCAGCGCGTGGGTTCTAACGGAATGCCTAAGCTCGTCTCCCCTGAGGGTTTTCCTAATGTCTCTGTGCCAGGGAATGCTAGGGGGGTTTGCAGGAAGTCCCAGGGACAGAGGCTGCCTCCCCAAGGTCAGGGAAGTTATTTCTCGGACTTCCCCGAACAGGGAACACCTGTGACTGAAGAGAGCTGCGTGGAGTTGTCTCTCGAGCTCCCCCACGCGCTGACAATGGTTCCGGAATCCTGAGCGCGGGGAGGTTCCACCAACGGTCGGCAGCGCGTGGGTTCTAACGGAATGCCTAAGCTCGTCTCCCCTGAGGGTTTTCCTAATGTCTCTGTGCCAGGGAATGCTAGGGGTGTTTGCAGGAATTCCCAAGGACAGAGGCTGCCTCCTTAGGTCAGGGAAGTTATTTCTCGGACTTCCCCGAACAGGGAACACATGTGACTGAAGAGAGCTGCGTGGAGTTGTCTCTCGAGCTCCCCAACGCACTGATAATGGTTCCGGAATCCTGAGCGTGGGGAGGTTCCACCAACGGTCGGCAGCGCGTGGGTTCTAACGGAATGCCTAAGCTCGTCTCCCCTGAGTGTTTTCCTAACGTCTCTGTGCCAGGGAATGCTAGGGGTGTTTGCAGGAATTCCCAGGGAAAGAGGCTGCCTACCCAAGGTCAGAGAAGTTATTTATCGGACTTCCCCGAACAGGGAACACCTGTGACTGAAGAGAGCTGCGTGGAGTTGTCTCGCGAGCTCCCCCACGCACTGACAATGGTTTCGGAATCCTGAGCGTGGGGAGGTTCCACCAACGGTCGGCAGCGCGTGGGTCCTAACGGAATGCCTATGCTCGTCTCCCCTGAGGGTTTTCCTAATGTCTCTGTGCCAGGGAATGCTAGGGGGGTTTGCAGGAATTCCCAGGGACAGAGGCTGCCTCCCCAAGGTCAGGGAAGGTATTTCTCGGACTTCCCCCAACAGGGAACACCTGTGACTGAAGAGAGCTGCGTGGAGTTGTCTCTCGAGCTCCCCCACGCACTGACAATGGTTCCGGAATCCTGAGCGTGGGGAGGTTCCACCAACGGTCGGCAGCGTGTGGGTTCTAACGGAATGCCTAAGCTCGTCTCCCCTGAGGGTTTTCCTAATGTCTCTGTGCCAGGGAATGCTAGGGGGGTTTGCAGGAAGTCCCAGGGACAGAGGCTGCCTCCCCAAGGTCAGGGAAGGTATTTCTCGGACTTCCCCGAACAGGGAACACCTGTGACTGAAGAGAGCTGCGTGGAGTTGTCTCTCGAGCTCCCCCACGCACTGACAATGGTTCCGGAATCCTGAGCGTAGGGAGGTTCCACCAACGGTCGGCAGCGCGTGGGTTCTAACGGAATGCCTAAGCTCGTCTCCCCTGAGGGTTTTCCTAATGTCTCTGTGCCAGGAAATGCTAGGGGTGTTTGCAGGAAGTCCCAGGGACAGAGGCTGCCTCCCCAAGGTCAGGGAAGGTATTTCTCGGACTTCCCCGAAGAGGGAATAACATTGACTGAAGAGAGCTGCGTGGAGTTGTCTCTCGAGCTCCCCCACGCACTGACAATGGTTCCGGAATCCTGAGCGTGGGGAGGTTCCACCAACGGTCGGCAGCGCGTGGGTTCTAACGGAATGCCTAAGCTAGTCTCCCCTGAGGGTTTTCCTAATGTCTCTGTGCCAGGGAATGCTAGGGGGGTTTGCAGGAAGTCCCAGGGACAGATGCTGCGTCCCCAAGGTCAGGGAATGTATTTCTCGGACTTCCCCGAACAGGGAACACCTGTTACTGAAGAGAGCTGCGTGGAGTTGTCTCTCGAGCTCCCCCACGCACTGACAATGTTTCCGGAATCCTGAGCGTGGGGAGGTTCCACCAACGGTCGGCAGCGCGTGGGTTCTAACGGAATGCCTAAGCTCGTCTCCCCTGAGGGTTTTCCTAATTTCTCTGTGCCAGGGAATGCTAGGGGGGTTTGCAGGAATTCCCAGGGACAGAGGCTGCCTCCCCAAGGTCAGGGAAGGTATTTCTCGAACTTCCCCGAACAGGGAACACCTGTGACTGAAGAGAGCTGCGTGGAGTTGTCTCTCGAGCTCCCACACGCACTGACAATGGTTCCGGAATCCTGAGCGTGGGGAGGTTCCACCAACGGTCCGCAGCGCGTGGGATCTAACGGAATGCCTAAGCTCGTCTCCCCTGAGTGTTTTCCTAATGTCCCTGTGCCAGGGAATGCTAGGGATGTTTGCAGGAAGTCCCAGGGCAGAGGCTGCCTCTCCAATGTCAGGGAAGATATTTCTCGGACTTCCCAGAACATGGAACACCTGTGACTGAAGAGAGCTGCGTGGAGTTGTCTCTCGAGCTCCCCCACGCACTGACAATGGTTCTGGAATCCTGAGCATGGGGAGGTTCCACCAACGGGCGGCAGCGCGTGGGTTCTAACGGAATGCCTAAGCTCGTCTCCCCTGAGTGTTTTCCTAATGTCTCTGTGCCAGGGAATGCTAGGGGTGTTTGCAGGAAGTCCCAGGGACAGAGGCTGCCTCCCCAAGGTCAGGGAAGGTATTTCTCGGACTTCCCCGAACAGGGAACACCTGTGACTGAAAAGAGCTGCGTGGAGTTGTCTCTCGAGATCCCCAACGCACTGACAATGGTTCCGGAATCCTGAGCGTGGGGAGGTTCCACCAACGGTCGGCAGCGCGTGGGTTCTAACGGAATGCCTAAGCTAGTCTCCCCTGAGGGTTTTCCTAATGTCTCTGTGCCAGGGATTGCTAGGGGTGTTTGCAGGAATTCCCAGGGACAGAGGATGCCTCCCCAAGGTCAGGGAAGTTATTTCTCCGACTTCCCCGAACAGGGAACACATGTGACTGAAGAGAGCTGCGTGGAGTTGTCTCTCGAGCTCCCCCACGCACTGACAATGGTTCCGGAATCCTGAGCGTGGGGAGGTTCCACCAACGGTCGGCAGCGCGTGGGTTCTAACGGAATGCCTAAGCTCGTCTCCCCTGAGGGTTTTCCTAATTTCTCTGTGCCAGGGAATGCTATGGGTGTTTGCAGGAATTCCCAGGGTCAGAGACTGCCTCCCCAACGTCAGAGAAGATGTTTCTCGGACTTCCCCGAACAGGGAACACCTGTGACTGAAGAGAGCTGCGTGGAGTTGTCTCTCGAGCTCCCCCGCGCACTGAAAATGGTTCCGGAATCCTGAGCGTGGGGAGGTTCCACCAACGGTCGGCAGCGTGTGGGTTGTAACGGATGCCTAAGCTCGTCTCCCCTGAGGGTTTTCCTAATGTCTCTGTGCCAGGGAATGCTAGGGCAGTTTGCAGGAAGTTCCAGGGTCAGAGGCTGCCTCCCCAAGGTCAGGGAAGCTATTTGTCGGACTTCCCCGAACAGGGAACACCTGTGACTGAAGAGAGCTTCGTGGTGTTGTCTCTCGAGCTCCCCCACGCACTGACAATGGTTCTGGAATCCTGAGCGTGGGGAGGTTCCACCAACGGTCGGCAGCGCGTGGGTTCTAACGGAATGCCTAAGCTCGTCTCCCCTGAGTGTTTTCCTAACGTCTCTGTGCCAGGGAATGCTAGGGGTGTTTGCAGGAATTCCCAGGGAAAGAGGCTGCCTACCCAAGATCAGAGAAGTTATTTATCGGACTTCCCCGAACAGGGAACACCTGTGACTGAAGAGAGCTGCGTGGAGTTGTCTCTCGAGCTCCCCCACGCACTGACAATGGTTCCGGAATCCTGAGCGTGGGAGGTTCCACCAACGGTCGGCAGCGCGTGGGTTCTAACGGAATGCCTAAGCTCGTCTCAACTAAGGGTTTTCCTAATGTCTCTGTGCCAGGGAATGCTAGGGGTGTTTGCAGGAAGTCCCAGGGACAGAGGCTGCCTCCCCAAGGTCAGGGAAGTTATTTCTCGGACTTCCCCGAACAGGGAACACCTGTGACTGAAGAGAGCTGCGTGGAGTTGTCTCTCGAGCTCCCACACGCACTGACAATGGTTCCGGAATCCTGAGCGTGGGAGGTTCCACCAACGGTCCGCAGCGCGTGGGTTCTAACGGAATGCCTAAGCTCGTCTCAACTAAGGGTTTTCCTAATGTCTCTGTGCCAGGGAATGCTAGGGGTGTTTGCAGGAAGTCCCAGGGACAGAGGCTGCCTCCCCAAGGTCAGGGAAGTTATTTCTCGGACTTCCCCGAACAGGGAACACCTGTGACTGAAGAGAGCTGCGTGGAGTTGTCTCTCGAGCTCCCACACGCACTGACAATGGTTCCGGAATCCTGAGTGTGGGGAGGTTCCACCAACGGTCGGCACCGCGTGGGTTCTAACGGAATGCCTAAGCTCGTCTCCCCTGAGGGTTTTCCTAATGTCTCTGTGCCAGAGAATGCTAGGGGTGTTTGCAGGAAATCCCAGGGACAGAGGCTGCCTCTCCAAGGTCAGAGAAGGTATTTCTCGGACTTCCCCGAACAGGGAACACCTGTGACTGAAGAGAGCTGCGTGGAGTTGTCTCTCGAGCTCCCCCACGCACTGACAATGGTTCCGGAATCCTGAGCGTGGGGAGGTTCCACCAACGGTCGGCAGCACGTGGGTTCTAACGGAATGCCTAAGCTCGTCTCCCCTGAGGGTTTTCCTAATGTCTCTGTGCCAGGGAATGCTAGGGGTGTTTGCAGGAAGTCCCAGAGACAGAGGGTGCCTCCCCAAGGTCAGAGAAGTTATTTCTCGAACTTCCCTGAACAGGGAACACCTGTGACTGAAGAGAGCTGCGTGGAGTTGTCTCTCGAGCTCCCCCACGCACTGACAATGGTTCCAGAATCCTGAGCGTGATGAGGTTTTCACCAACGGTCGGCAGCGCGTGGGTTCTAACGGAATGCCTAAGCTCGTCTCCCCTGAGGGTTTTCCTAATGTCTCTGTGCCAGGGAATGCTAGGGGTGTTTGCAGGAAGTCCCAGGGCAGAGGCTGCCTCTCCAATGTCAGGGAAGGTATTTCTCGGACTTCCCCGAACAGGGAACACCTGTGACTGAAGAGAGCTGCGTGGAGTTGTCTCTCGAGCTCCCCCACGCACTGACAATGGTTCCGGAATCCTGAGCTTGGGAAGGTTCCACCAACGGTCGGCAGCGCGTGGGTTCTAACGGAATGCCTAAGCTCGTCTCCCCTGAGGGTTTTCCTAATGTCTCTGTGCCAGGGAATGCTAGGGGGGTTTGCAGGAAGTCCCAGGGACAGAGGCTGCCTCCCCAAGGTCAGGGAAGTTATTTCTCGGACTTCCCCGAACAGGGAACACCTGTGACTGAAGAGAGCTGCGTGGAGTTGTCTCTCGAGCTCCCCCACGCGCTGACAATGGTTCCGGAATCCTGAGCGCGGGGAGGTTCCACCAACGGTCGGCAGCGCGTGGGTTCTAACGGAATGCCTAAGCTCGTCTCCCCTGAGGGTTTTCCTAATGTCTCTGTGCCAGGGAATGCTAGGGGTGTTTGCAGGAATTCCCAAGGACAGAGGCTGCCTCCTTAGGTCAGGGAAGTTATTTCTCGGACTTCCCCGAACAGGGAACACATGTGACTGAAGAGAGCTGCGTGGAGTTGTCTCTCGAGCTCCCCAACGCACTGATAATGGTTCCGGAATCCTGAGCGTGGGGAGGTTCCACCAACGGTCGGCAGCGCGTGGGTTCTAACGGAATGCCTAAGCTCGTCTCCCCTGAGTGTTTTCCTAACGTCTCTGTGCCAGGGAATGCTAGGGGTGTTTGCAGGAATTCCCAGGGAAAGAGGCTGCCTACCCAAGGTCAGAGAAGTTATTTATCGGACTTCCCCGAACAGGGAACACCTGTGACTGAAGAGAGCTGCGTGGAGTTGTCTCGCGAGCTCCCCCACGCACTGACAATGGTTTCGGAATCCTGAGCGTGGGGAGGTTCCACCAACGGTCGGCAGCGCGTGGGTCCTAACGGAATGCCTATGCTCGTCTCCCCTGAGGGTTTTCCTAATGTCTCTGTGCCAGGGAATGCTAGGGGTGTTTGCAGGAATTCCCAGGGACAGAGGCTGCCTCCCCAAGGTCAGGGAAGGTATTTCTCGGACTTCCCCCAACAGGGAACACCTGTGACTGAAGAGAGCTGCGTGGAGTTGTCTCTCGAGCTCCCCCACGCACTGACAATGGTTCCGGAATCCTGAGAGTGGGGAGGTTCCACCAACGGTCGGCAGCGCGTGGGTTCTAACGGAATGCCTAAGCTCGTCTCCCCTGAGTGTTTTCCTAATATCTCTGTGCCAGGGAATGCTAGGGGTGTTTGCAGGAATTCCCAGGGACAGAGGCTGCCTCCCCAAGTTCAGAGAACGTATTTATCGTACTTCCCTGAACAGGGAACACCTGTGACTGAAGAGAGCTGCGTGGAGTTGTCTCTCGAGCTCCCCCACGCACTGACAATGGTTCCGGAATCCTGAGCGTGGGAGGTTCCAGCAACGGTCGGCAATGCGTGGGTTCTAACGGAATGCCTAAGCTCGTCTCAACTGAGGGTTTTCCTAATGTCTCTGTGCCAGGGAATGCTAGGGGGGTTTGCAGGAAGTCCCAGGGAAAGAGGCTGCCTACCCAAGGTCAGAGAAGTTATTTATCGTACTTCCCTGAACAGGGAACACCTGTGACTGAAGAGAGCTGCGTGGAGTTGTCTCTCGAGCTCCCCCACGCACTGACAATGGTTCCGGAATCCTGAGCGTGGGAGGTTCCAGCAACGGTCGGCAATGCGTGGGTTCTAACGGAATGCCTAAGCTCGTCTCAACTGAGGGTTTTCCTAATGTCTCTGTGCCAGGGAATGCTAGGGGTGTTTGCAGGAAGTCCCAGGGACAGAGGCTGCCTCCCCAAGGTCAGGGAACTTATTTCTCGGACTTCCCCGAACAGGGAACACCTGTGACTGAAGAGAGCTGCGTGGAGTTGTCTCTCGAGCTCCCACACGCACTGACAATGGTTCCGGAATCCTGAGTGTGGGGAGGTTCCACCAACGGTCGGCACCGCGTGGGTTCTAACGGAATGCCTAAGCTCGTCTCCCCTGAGGATTTTCCTAATGTCTCTGTGCCAGAGAATGCTAGGGGTGTTTGCAGAAAGTCCCAGGGACAGAGGCTGCCTCTCCAAGATCAGAGAAGGTATTTCTCGGACTTCCCCGAACAGGGAACACCTGTGACTGAAGAGAGCTGCGTGGAGTTGTCTCTCGAGCTCCCCCACGCACTGACAATGTTTCCGGAATCCTGAGCGTGGGGAGGTTCCACCAACGGTCGGCAGCGCGTGGGTTCTAACGGAATGCCTAAGCTCGTCTCCCCTGAGGGTTTTCCTAATGTCTCTGTGCCAGGGAATGCTAGGCGTGTTTGCAGGAAGTCCCAGGGCAGAGGCTGCCTCTCCAATGTCAGGGAAGGTATTTCTCGGACTTCTCCGAACAGGGAACACCTGTGACAGAAGAGAGCTGCGTGGAGTTGTCTCTCGAGCTCCCCCACGCACTGACAATGGTTCCGGAATCCTGAGCGTGGGGAGGTTCCACCAACGGTTGGCAGCGCGTGGGTTCTAACGGAATGCCTAAGCTCGTCTACCCTGAGGATTTTCCTAATGTCTCTGTGCCAGGGAATGCTAGGGGGGTTTGCAGGAAGTCCCAGGGTCAGAGGCTGCCTCCCCAAGGTCAGGGAAGGTATTTCTCGGACTTCCCCGAACAGGGAACACCTGTGACTGAAGAGAGCTGCGTGGAGTTGTCTCTCGAGCTCCCCCAGGCACTGACAATGGTTCTGGAATCCTGAGCGTGGGGAGGTTCCACCAACGGTCGGCAGCACGTGGGTTCTAACGGAATGCCTATGCTCGTCTCCCCTGAGGGTTTTCCTAATATCTCTGTGCCAGGAAATGCTAGGGGTGTTTGCAGGAATTCCCAGGGACAGAGGCTGCCTCCCCAAGGTCAGGGAAGGTATTTCTCGGATTTCCCCGAAGAGGGAACAACTTTGACTGAAGAGAGCTGCGTGGAGTTGCCTCTCGAGCTCCCCCACGCACTGACAATGGTTCCGGAATCCTGAGCGTGGGGAGGTTCCACCAAATGTCGGCAGCGCGTGGGTTCTAACGGAATGCATAAGCTAGTCTCCCCTGAGGGTTTTCCTAATGTCTCAGTGCCAGGGAATGCTAGGGGGGTTTGCAGGAAGTCCCAGGGACAGAGGCTGCCTCCCCAAGGTCAGGGAAGGTATTTCTCGGACTTCCCCGAACAGGGAACACCTGTGACTGAAGAGAGCTGCGTGGAGTTGTCTCTCGAGCTCCCGCACGCACTGACAATATTTCCGGAATCCTGAGCGTGGGGAGGTTCCACCAACAGTCGGCAGCGCGTGGGTTCTAACGGAATGCCTAAGCTCGTCTCCCCTGAGGGTTTTCCTAATGTCTCTGTGCCAGGGAATGCTAGGGGGGTTTGCAGGATGTCCCAGGGACAGAGGCTGCCTCCCCAAGTTCAGGGAAGGTATTTCTCGAACTTCCCCGAACAGGGAACACCTGTGACTGAAGAGAGCTGCGTGGAGTTGTCTCTCGAGCTCCCCCACGCACTGACAATGGTTCCGGAATCCTGAGCGTGGGGAGGTTCCACCAACGGTCGGCAGTGCGTGGGTTCTAACGGAATGCCTAAGCTCGTCTCCCCTGAGGCTTTTCCTATTGTCTCTGTGCCAGGGAATGCTAGGGGTGTTTGCAGGAAGTCCCAGGGCAGAGGCTGCCTCTCCAATGTCAGGGAAGGTATTTCCCGGACTTCCCCGAACAGGGAACACCTGTGACTGAAGAGAGCTGCGTGGAGTTGTCTCTCGAGCTCCCCCACGCACTGACCATGGTTCTGGAATCCTGAGCATGGGGAGGTTCCACCAACGGTCGGCAGCGCGTGGGTTCTAACGGAATGCCTAAGCTCGTCTCCCCTGAGGGTTGTCCTAATGTCTCTGTGCCAGGGAATGCTAGGGGGGTTTGCAGGAAGTCCCAGGGACAGAGGCTGCCTCCCCAAGGTCAGGGAAGGTATTTCTCGGACTTCCCCGAACAGGGAACACCTGTGACTGAAGAGAGCTGCGTGGAGTTGTCTCTCGAGCTCCCCAACGCACTGACCATGGTTCCGGAATCCTGAGCGTGGGGAGGTTCCACCAAAGGTCGGCAGCGCGTGGGTTCTAACGGAATGCCTAACCTCGTCTCCCCTGAGGTTTTTCCTACTGTCTCAGTGCCAGGGATTGCTAGGGGTGTTTGCAGGAATTCCCAGGGACAGAGGCTGCCTCCCCAAGCTCAGAGAGGGTATTTCTCGGACTTCCCCGAACAGGGAACACATGTGAGTGAAGAGAGCTGCGTGGAGTTGTCTCTCGAGCTCCCCCACGCACTGACAATGGTTCCGGAATCCTGAGCGTGGGGAGGTTCCACCAACGGTCGGCAGCGCGTGGGTTCTAACGGAATGCCTAAGCTCGTCTCCCCTGAGTGTTTTCCTAACGTCTCTGTGCCAGGGAATGCTTGGGGTGTTTGCAGGAATTCCCAGGGACAGAGGCTGCCTACCCAAGGTCAGAGAAGTTATTTATCGGACTTCCCCGAACAGGGAACACCTGTGACTGAAGAGAGCTGCGTGGAGTTGTCTCGCGAGCTCCCCCACGCACTGACAATGGTTCCGGAATCCTGAGCGTGGGGAGGTTCCACCAACGGTCGGCAGCGCGTGGGACCTAACGGAATGCTTATGCTCGTCTCCCCTGAGGGTCTTCCTAATGTCTCTGTGCCAGGGAATGCTAGGGGGGTTTGCAGGAAGTCCCAGGGACAGAGGCTGCCTCCCCAAGGTCAGGGATTGTATTTCTCGGACTTCCCCGAACAGGGAACACCTGTGACTGAAGAGAGCTGCTTGGAGTTGTCTCACGAGCTCCCCCACGCACTGACAATGGTTCCGGAATCCTGAGAGTGGGGAGGTTCCACCAACGGTCGGCAGCGCGTGGGTTCTAACGGAATGCCTAAGCTCGTCTCCCCTGAGTGTTTTCCTAATAACTCTGTGCCAGGGAATGCTAGGGGTGTTTGCAGGAATTCCCAGGGACAGAGGCTGCCTCCCCAAGTTCACAGAAGTTATTTCTCGGACTTCCCTGAGCAGGGAACACCTGTGACTGAAGAGAGCTGCGTGGAGTTGTCTCTCGAGGTCCCCCACGCACTGACAATGGTTCCAGAATCCTGAGCGTGATGAGGTTTTCACCAACGGTCGGCAGCGCGTGGGTTCTAACGGAATGCCTAAGCTCGTCTCCCCTGAGGGTTTTCCTAATGTCTCTGTGCCAGGAAATGCTAGGGGTGTTTGCAGGAAGTCCCAGGGCAGAGGCTGCCTCTCCAATGTCAGGGAAGGTATTTCTCGGACTTCCCCGAACAGGGAACACCTGTGACTGAAGAGAGCTGCGTGGAGTTGTCTCTCGAGCTCCCCCACGCACTGACAATGGTTCCGGAATCCTGAGCTTGGGAAGGTTCCACCAACGGTCGGCAGCGCGTGGGTTCTAACGGAATGCCTAAGCTCGTCTCCCCTGAGGGTTTTCCTAATATCTCTGTGCCAGGGAATGCTAGGGGGGTTTGCAGGAAGTCCCAGGGACAGAGGCTGCCTCCCCAAGGTCAGGGAAGTTATTTCTCGGACTTCCCCGAACAGGGAACACCTGTGACTGAAGAGAGCTGCGTGGAGTTGTCTCTCGAGCTCCCCCACGCACTGACAATGGTTCCGGAATCCTGAGCGTGGGGAGGTTCCACCAACGGTCGGCAGCGCGTGGGTTCTAACGGAATGCCTAAGCTCGTCTCCCCTGAGGGTTTTCCTAATGTCTCTGTGCCAGGGAATGCTAGGGGTGTTTGCAGGAATTCCCAGGGACAGAGGCTGCCTCCCTAAGGTCAGGGAAGTTATTTCTCGGACTTCCCCGAACAGGGAACACATGTGACTGAAGAGAGCTGCGTGGAGTTGTCTCTCGAGCTCCCCAACGCACTGATAATGGTTCCGGAATCCTGAGCGTGGGGAGGTTCCACCAACGGTCGGCAGCGCGTGGGTTCTAACGGAATGCCTAAGCTCGTCTCCCCTGAGTGCTTTCCTAACGTCTCTGTGTGAGGGAATGCTAGGGGTGTTTGCAGGAATTCCCAGGGAAAGAGGCTGCCTACCCAAGGTCAGAGAAGTTATTTATCGGACTTCCCCGAACAGGGAACACCTGTGACTGAAGAGAGCTGCGTGGAGTTGTCTCGCGAGCTCCCCCACGCACTGACAATGGTTCCGGAATCCTGAGCGTGGGGAGGTTCCACCAACGGTCGGCAGCGCGTGGGTCCTAACGGAATGCCTATGCTCGTCTCCCCTGAGGGTCTTCCAAATGTCTCTGTGCCAGGGAATGCTAGGGGGTTTTGCAGGAAGTCCCAGGGACAGAGGCTGCCTCCCCAAGGTCAGAGAAGTTATTTCTCGAACTTCCCTGAACAGGGAACACCTGTGACTGAAGAGAGCTGCGTGGAGTTGTCTCTCGAGCTCCCCCACGCACTAACAATGGTTCCAGAATCCTGAGCGTGATGAGGTTTTCACCAACGGTCTGCAGCGCGTGGGTTCTAACGGAATGCGTAAGCTCGTCTCCCCTGAGGATTTTCCTAATGTCTCTGTGCCAGGGAATGCTAGGGGGGTTTGCAGGAATTCCCAGGGACAGAGGCTGCCTCCCCAAGGTCAGAGAAGGTATTTCTCGGACTTCCCTGAACAGGGAACACCTGTGACTGAAGAGAGCTGCGTGGAGTTGTCTCTCGAGCTCCCACACGCACTGACAATGGTTCCGGATTCCTGAGCGTGGGGAGGTTCCACCAACGGTCGGCACCGCGTGGGTTCTAACGGAATGCCTAAGCTCGTCTCCCCTGAGGGTTTTCCTAATGTCTCTCTGCCAGGGAATGCTAGGGGTGTTTGCAGGAAGTCCCAGGGACAGAGGCTGCCTCTCCAAGGTCAGAGAAGTTATTTCTCGGAATTCCCCGAACAGGGAACACCTGTGACTGAAGAGAGCTGCGTGGAGTTGTCTCTCGAGCTCCCCCACGCACTGACAATGTTTCCGGAATCCGGAGCGTGGGGAGGTTCCACCACCGGTCGGCAGCGCGTGGGTTCTAACGGAATGCCTAAGCTCGTCTACCCTGAAGGTTTTCCTAATGTCTCTGTGCCAGGGAATGCTAGGGGTGTTTGCAGGAATTCCCAGGGACAGTGGGTGCCTCCCCAAGGTCAGAGAAGGTATTTCTCGGACTTCCCTGAACAGGGAACACCTGTGACTGAAGAGAGCTACGTGGAGTTGTCTCCCGGGCTCCCCCACGCACTGACATTGGTTCTGGAATCCTGAGCGTGGGAGGTTCCACCAACGGTCGGCAGCGCGTGGGTTCAAACGGAATGCCTAAGCTCGTCTCCCCTGAGGGTTTTCCTAATTTATCTATGCCAGGGAATGCTAGGGGTGTTTGCAGGAAGTCCCAGGGACAGAGGCTGCCTCCCCAAGTTCAGGGAAGTTATTTCTCGTACTTCCCCGAACAGGGAACACCTGTGACTGAAGAGAGCTGCGTGGAGTTGTCTCTCGTGCTCCCACACGCACTGACAATGTTTCCGGAATCCTGAGTGTGGGGACGTTCCACCAACGGTCGGCACCGCGTGGGTTCTAACGGAATGCCTAAGCTCGTCTCCCCTGAGGGTTTTCCTAATGTCTCTGTGCCAGGGAATGCAAGGGGTGTTTGCAGGAAGTCCCAGGGACAGAGGCTGATTCCCCAAGTTCAGAGAAGTTATTTCTCGGACTTCCACGAACAGGGAACACCTGTGACTGAAGAGAGCTGCGTGGAGTTGTCTCTCGAGCTCCCCCACGCACTGACAATGGTTCCGGAATCCTGAGCGTGGGGAGGTTCCACCAACGGTCGGTAGCGCGTGGGTTCTAACGGAATGCCTAAGCTCGTCTCCCCTGAGGGTTTTCCTAATGTCTCTGTGCCAGGGAATGCTAGGGGTGTTTGCAGGAAGTCCCAGGGACAGAGGGTGCCTCCCCAAGGTCAGAGAAGGTATTTCTCTAACTTCCCTGAACAGGGAACACCTGTGACTGAAGAGAGCTGCGTGGAGTTGTCTCTCGAGCTCCCCCACGCACTGACAATGGTTCCAGAATCCTGAGCGTGATGAGGTTTTCACCAACGGTCGGCAGCGCGTGGGTTCTAACGGAATTCCTAAGCTCGTCTCCCCTGATGGTTTTCCTAATGTCTCTGTGCCAGGGAATGCTAGGGGGGTTTGCAGGAAGTCCCAGGGACAGAGGCTGCCTCCCCAAGGTCAGGGAAGTTATTTCTCGGACTTCCCCGAACAGGGAACACCTGTGACTGAAGAGAGCTGCGTGGAGTTGTCTCTCGAGCTCCCCCACGCACTGACAATGGTTCCGGAATCCTGAGCTTGGGGAGGTACCACCAACGGTCGGCAGCGCGTGGGTTCTAACGGAATGCGTAAGCTCGTGTCCCCTGAGGATTTTCCTAATGTCTCTGTGCCAGGGAATGCTAGGGGGGTTTGCAGGAAGTCCCAGGGACAGAGGCTGCCTCCCCAAGGTCAGGGAAGGTATTTCTCGGACTTCCCCGAACAGGGAACAGCTGTGACTGAAGAGAGCTGCGTGGAGTTGTCTCTCGAGCTCCCCCACGCACTGACAATGGTTCCGGAATCCTGAGAGTGGGGAGGTTCCACCAACGGTCGGCAGCGCATGGGTTCAAACGGAATGCCTAAGCTCGTCTCCCCTGAGTGTTTTCCTAATATCTCTGTGCCAGGGAATGCTAGGGGTGTTTGCAGGAATTCCCAGGGACAGAGGCTGCCTACCCAAGGTCAGAGAACGTATTTCTCGTACTTCCCTGAACAGGGAACACCTGTGACTGAAGAGAGCTGCGTGGAGTTGTCTCTCGAGCTCCCCCACGCACTGACAATGGTTCCGGAATCCTGAGCGTGGGAGGTTCCAGCAACGGTCGGCAATGCGTGGGTTCTAACGGAATGCCTAAGCTCGTCTCAACTGAGGGTTTTCCTAATGTCTCTGTGCCAGGGAATGCTAGGGGTGTTTGCAGGAAGTCCCAGGGACAGAGGCTGCCTCCCCAAGGTCAGGGAAGTTATTTCTCGGACTTCCCCGAACAGGGAACACCTGTGACTGAAGAGAGCTGCGTGGAGTTGTCTCTCGAGCTCCCACACGCACTGACAATGGTTCCGGAATCCTGAGTGTGGGGAGGTTCCACCAACGGTCGGCACCGCGTGGGTTCTAACGGAATGCCTAAGCTCGTCTCCCCTGAGGATTTTCCTAATGTCTCTGTGCCAGAGAATGCTAGGGGTGTTTGCAGGAAGTCCCTGGGACAGAGGCTGCCTCTCCAAGTTCAGAGAAGGTATTTCTCGGACTTCCCCGAACAGGGAACACCTGTGACTGAAGAGAGCTGCGTGGAGTTGTCTCTCGAGCTCCCCCACGCACTGACAATGGTTCCGGAATCCTGAGCGTGGGGAGGTTCCACCAACGGTCGGCAGCGCGTGGGTTCTAACGGAATGCCTAAGCTCGTCTCCCCTGAGGGTTTTCCTAATGTCTCTGTGCCAGGGAATGCTAGGGGTGTTTGCAGGAATTCCCAGGGCAGAGACTGCCTCTCCAATGTCAGGGAAGGTATTTCTCGGAGTTCTCCGAACAGGGAACACCTGTGACTGAAGAGAGCTGCGTGGAGTTGTCTCTCGAGCTCCCCCACGCACTGACAATCGTTCCGGAATCCTGAGCGTGGGGAGGTTCCACCAACGGTCGGCAGCGCGTGGGTTCTAACGGAATGCCTAAGCTCGTCTCCCCTGAGGGTTTTCCTAATGTCTCTGTGCCAGGGAATGCTAGGGGGGTTTGCAGGATGTCCCAGGGACAGAGGCTGCCTCCCCAAGGTCAGGGAAGGTATTTCTCGAACTTCCCCGAACAGGGAACACCTGTGACTGAAGAGAGCTGCGTGGAGTTGTCTCTCGAGCTCCCCCACGCACTGACAATGGTTCCGGAATCCTGAGCGTGGGGAGGTTCCACCAACGGTCGGCAGCGCGTGGGTTCTAACGGAATGCCTAAGCTCGTCTCCCCTGAGGGTTTTCCTATTGTCTCTGTGCCAGGGAATGCTAGGGGTGTTTGCAGGTAGTCCCAGGGCAGAGGCTGCCTCTCCAATGTCAGGGAAGGTATTTCTCGGACTTCCCCGAACAGGGAACACCTGTGACTGAAGAGAGCTGCGTGGAGTTGTCTCTCGAGCTCCCCCACGCACTGACAATGGTTCCGGAATCCTGAGCATGGGGAGGTTCCACCAACGGTCGGCAGCGCGTGGGTTCTAACGGAATGCCTAAGCTCGTCTCCCCTGAGGGTTTTCCTAATGTCTCTGTGCCAGGGAATGCTAGGGGGGTTTGCAGGAAGTCCCAGGGACAGAGGCTGCCTCCCCAAGGTCAGGGAAGGTATTTCTCGGACTTCCCCGAACAGGGAACACCTGTGACTGAAGAGAGCTGCGTGGAGTTGTCTCTCGAGCTCCCCAACGCACTGACAATGGTTCCGGAATCCTGAGCGTGGGGAGGTTCCACCAAAGGTCGGCAGCGCGTGGGTTCTAACGGAATGCCTAACCTCGTCTCCCCTGAGGTTTTTCCTACTGTCTCAGTGCCAGGGATTGCTAGGGGTGTTTGCAGGAATTCCCAGGGACAGAGGCTGCCTCCCCAAGCTCAGAGAGGGTATTTCTCGGACTTCCCCGAACAGGGAACACATGTGAGTGAAGAGAGCTGCGTGGAGTTGTCTCTCGAGCTCCCCCACGCACTGACAATGGTTCCGGAATCCTGAGCGTGGGGAGGTTCCACCAACGGTCGGCAGCGCGTGGGTTCTAACGGAATGCCTAAGCTCGTCTCCCCTGAGTGTTTTCCTAACGTCTCTGTGCCAGGGAATGCTTGGGGTGTTTGCAGGAATTCCCAGGGACAGAGGCTGCCTACCCAAGGTCAGAGAAGTTATTTATCGGACTTCCCCGAACAGGGAACACCTGTGACTGAAGAGAGCTTCGTGGAGTTGTCTCGCGAGCTCCCCCACGCACTGACAATGGTTCCGGAATCCTGAGCGTGGGGAGGTTCCACCAACGGTCGGCAGCTCGTGGGTCCTAACGGAATGCCTATGCTCGTCTCCCCTGAGGGTCTTCCTAATGTCTCTGTGCCAGGGAATGCTAGGGGGGTTTGCAGGAAGTCCCAGGGACAGAGGCTGCCTCCCCAAGGTCAGAGAAGTTATTTCTCGAACTTCCCTGAACAGGGAACACCTGTGACTGAAGAGAGCTGCGTGGAGTTGTCTCTCGAGCTCCCCCACGCACTAACAATGGTTCCAGAATCCTGAGCGTGATGAGGTTTTCACCAACGGTCTGCAGCGCGTGGGTTCTAACGGAATGCGTAAGCTCGTCTCCCCTGAGGATTTTCCTAATGTCTCTGTGCCAGGGAATGCTAGGGGGGTTTGCAGGAAGTCCCAGGGACAGAGGTTGCCTCCCCAAGGTCAGGGAAGGTATTTCTCGGACTTCCCCGAACAGGGAACACCTGTGACTGAAGAGAGCTGCGTGGAGTTGTCTCTCGAGCTCCCCCACGCACTGACAATTGTTCCGGACTCGTGAGCGTGGGGAGGTTCCAGCAACGGTCGGAAGCGCGTGGGTTCTAACGGAATGCCTAAGCTAGTCTCCCCTGAGGGTTTTCCTAATTCCTCTGTGCCAGGGAATGCTAGGGGGGTTTGCAGGAAGTCCCAGGGACAGAGGCTGCCTCCCCAAGGTCAGGGAAGTTATTTCTCGGACTTCCCCGAACAGGGAACACCTGTGACTGAAGAGAGCTGCGTGGAGTTGTCTCTCGAGCTCCCCCACGCACTGACAATGGTTCCGGAATCCTGAGCGTGGGGAGGTTCCACCAACGGTCGGCAGCGTGTGGGTTCTAACGGAATGCTTAAGCTCGTCTCCCCTGAGGGTTTTCTTAACGTCTCTCTGCCAGGGAATGCTAGGGGTGTTTGCAGGAATTCCCAGGGACAGAGGCTGCCTCCCCAAGGTCAGAGAAGGTATTTCTCGGACTTCCCTGAACAGGGAACACCTGTGACTGAAGAGAGCTGCGTGGAGTTGTCTCTCGAGCTCCCACACGCACTGACAATGGTTCCGGATTCCTGAGCGTGGGGAGGTTCCACCAACGGTCGGCACCGCGTGGGTTCTAACGGAATGCCTAAGCTCGTCTCCCCTGAGGGTTTTCCTAATGTCTCTGTGCCAGGGAATGCTAGGGGTGTTTGCAGGAATTCCCAGGGACAGAGGCTGCCTCTCCAAGGTCAGAGAAGTTATTTCTCGGAATTCCCCGAACAGGGAACACCTGTGACTGAAGAGAGCTGTGTGGATTTGTCTCTCGAGCTCCCCCACGCACTGACAATGGTTCCGGAATCCTGAGCGTGGGGAGGTTCCACCACCGGTCGGCAGCGCGTGGGTTCTAACGGAATGCCTAAGCTCGTCTACCCTGAAGGTTTTCCTAATATCTCTGTGCCAGGGAATGCTAGGGGTGTTTGCAGGAATTCCCAGGGACAGTGGGTGCCTCCCCAAGGTCAGAGAAGGTATTTCTCGGACTTCCCTGAACAGGGAACACCTGTGACTGAAGAGAGCTACGTGGAGTTGTCTCCCGGGCTCCCCCACGCACTGACATTGGTTCTGGAATCCTGAGCGTGGGAGGTTCCACCAACGGTCGGCAGCGCGTGGGTTCTAACGGAATGCCTAAGCTCGTCTCCCCTGAGGGTTTTCCTAATTTATCTATGCCAGGGAATGCTAGGGGTGTTTGCAGGAAGTCCCAGGGACAGAGGCTGCCTCCCCAAGTTCAGGGAAGGTATTTCTCGTACTTCCCCGAACAGGGAACACCTGTGACTGAAGAGAGCTGCGTGGAGTTGTCTCTCGTGCTCCCACACGCACTGACAATGTTTCCGGAATCCTGAGTGTGGGGAGGTTCCACCAACGGTCGGCACCGCGTGGGTTCTAACGGAATGCCTAAGCTCGTCTCCCCTGAGGGTTTTCCTAATGTCTCTGTGCCAGGGAATGCTAGGGGTGTTTGCAGGAAGTCCCAGGGACAGAGGCTGATTCCCCAAGTTCAGAGAAGTTATTTCTCGGACTTCCACGAACAGGGAACACCTGTGACTGAAGAGAGCTGCGTGGAGTTGTCTCTCGAGCTCCCCCACGCACTGACAATGGTTCCGGAATCCTGAGCGTGGGGAGGTTCCACCAACGGTCGGTAGCGCGTGGGTTCTAACGGAATGCCTAAGCTCGTCTCCCCTGAGGGTTTTCCTAATGTCTCTGTGCCAGGGAATGCTAGGGGTGTTTGCAGGAAGTCCCAGGGACAGAGGGTGCCTCCCCAAGGTCAGAGAAGGTATTTCTCTAACTTCCCTGAACAGGGAACACCTGTGACTGAAGAGAGCTGCGTGGAGTTGTCTCTCGAGCTCCCCCACGCACTGACAATGGTTCCAGAATCCTGAGCGTGATGAGGTTTTCACCAACGGTCGGCAGCGCGTGGGTTCTAACGGAATTCCTAAGCTCGTCTCCCCTGATGGTTTTCCTAATGTCTCTGTGCCAGGGAATGCTAGGGGGGTTTGCAGGAAGTCCCAGGGACAGAGGCTGCCTCCCCAAGGTCAGGGAAGGTATTTCTCGGACTTCCCCGAACAGGGAACACCTGTGACTGAAGAGAGCTGCGTGGAGTTGTCTCTCGAGCTCCCCCACGCACTGACAATGTTTCCGGAATCCTGAGCGTGGGGAGGTACCACCAACGGTCGGCAGCGCGTGGGTTCTAACGGAATGCGTAAGCTCGTGTCCCCTGAGGATTTTCCTAATGTCTCTGTGCCAGGGAATGCTAGGGGGGTTTGCAGGAAGTCCCAGGGACAGAGGCTGCCTCCCCAAGGTCAGGGAAGGTATTTCTCGGACTTCCCCGAACAGGGAACACCTGTGACTGAAGAGAGCTGCGTGGAGTTGTCTCTCGAGCTCCCCCACGCACTGACAATGGTTCCGGAATCCTGAGCGTGGGGAGGTTCCAGCAACGGTCGGCAGCGCGTGGGTTCTAACGGAATGCCTAAGCTAGTCTCCCCTGAGGGTTTTCCTAATGTCTCTGTGCCAGGGAATGCTCGGGGGTTTGCAGGAAGTCCCAGTGACAGAGGCTGCCTCCCCAAGGTCAGGGAAGGTATTTCTCGGACTTCCCCGAACAGGGAACACCTGTGACTGAAGAGAGCTGCGTGGAGTTGTCTCTCGAGCTCCCCCACGCACTGACAATGGTTCTGGAATCCTGAGCGTGGGGAGGTTCCACCAACGGTCGGCAGCGTGTGGGTTCTAACGGAATGCCTAAGCTCGTCTCCCCTGAGTGTTTTCCTAACGTCTCTGTGCCAGGGAATGCTAGGGGTGTTTGCAGGAATTCCCAGGGACAGAGGCTGCCTCCCCAAGTTCAGAGAAGGTATTTCTCGGACTTCCCCTCACAGGGAACACGTGTGACTGAAGAGAGCTGCGTGGAGTTGTCTCTCGAGCTCCCCCACGCACTGACAATGGTTCCGGAATCCTGAGCTTGGGGAGGTTCCACCAACGGTCGGCAGAGCGTGGGTTCTAACGGAATGCCTAAGCTCGTCTCCCCTGAGGGTTTTCCTAATGTCTCTGTGCCAGGTAATGATAGGGGGGTTTGCAGGAATTCCCAGGGACAGAGGCTGCCTCCCCAAGGTCAGCGAAGGTATTTCTCGGACTTCCCCGAACAGAGAACACCTGTGACTGAAGAGAGCTGCGTGGAGTTGTCTCTCGAGCTCCCCCACGCACTGACAATGGTTCCGGAATCCTGAGCTTCGGGAGGTTCCACCAACGGTCGGCAGCGCGTGGGTTCTAACGGAATGCCTAAGCTCGTCTCCCCTGAGGGTTTTCCTAATGTCTCTGTGCCAGGGAATGCTAGGGGGGTTTGCAGGAAATCCCAGGGACAGAGGCTGCCACCCCAAGGTCAGGGAAGGTATTTCTCGGACTTCCCCGAACAGGGAACACCTGTGACTGAAGAGAGCTGCGTGGAGTTGTCTCTCGAGCTCCCCCACGCACTGACAATGGTTCCAGAATCCTGAGCGTGGGGAGGTTCCACCAACGGTCGGCAGCGCGTGGGTTCTAAAGGAATGCCTAAGCTCGTCTCCCCTGAGGGTTTTCCTAATGTCTCTGTGCCAGGGAATGCTAGGGGGGTTTGCAGGAAGTCCCAGGGACAGAGGCTGCCTCCCCAAGGTCAGGGAAGGTATTTCTCGGACTTCCCCGAACAGGGAACACCTGTGACTGAAGAGAGCTGCGTGGAGTTCTCTCTCGAGCTCCCCCACGCACTGACAATGTTTCCGGAATCCTGAGCGTGGGGAGGTTCCACCAACGGTCGGCAGCGCGTGGGTTTTAACGGAATGCCTAAGCTCGTCTCCCCTGAGTGTTTTCCTAATGTCTCTGTGCCAGGGAATGCTAGGGTTGTTTGCAGGAAGTCCCAGGGACAGAGGATGCCTCCCCAAGGTCAGGGAAGGTATTTCTCGGACTTCCCCGAACAGGGAACACCTGTGACTGAAGAGAGCTGCGTGGAGTTGTCTCTCGAGCTCCCCCACGCACTGACAATGGTTCTGGAATCCTGAGCGTGGGGAGGTTCCACCAACGGTCGGCAGCGCGTGGGTTCTAACGGAATGCTTAAGCTCGTCTCCCCTGAGTGTTTTCCTAACGTCTCTGTGCCAGGGAATGCTAGGGGTGTTTGGAGGAATTCCCAGGGACAGAGGCTGCCTCCCCAAGGTCAGAGAATGTATTTCTCGGACTTCCCCGAACAGGGAACACCTGTGACTGAAGAGAGCTGCGTGGACTTGTCTCTCGAGCTCCCCCACCCACTGACAATGTTTCCGGAATCCTGAGCTTGGGGAGGTTCCACAAACGGTCGGCAGCGCGTGGGTTCTAACGGAATGCCTAAGCTCGTCTCTCCTGAGGGTTTTCCTAATGTCTCTGTGCCAGGGAATGCTAGGGGGGTTTGCAGGAAATCCCAGGGACAGAGGCTGCCTCCCCAAGGTCAGGGAATGTATTTCTCGGACTTTCCCGGACAGGGAACAGTTGTGACAGAAGAGAGCTGCGTGGAGTTGTCTCTTGAGCTCCCCCACGCACTGACAATGGTTCCGGAATCCTGAGCGTGGGGAGGTTCCACCAACGGTCGGCAGCGCGTGGGTTCTAACGGAATGCCTAAGCTCGTCTCCCCTGAGGGTTTTCCTAATGTCTCTGTGCCAGGGAATGCTAGGGGGGTTTGCAGGTAGTCCCAGGGACAGAGGCTGCCTCCCCAAGGTCAGGGAAGGTATTTCTCGGACTTCCCCGGACAGGGAACACCTGTGACTGAAGAGAGATGCGTGGAGTTGTCTCTCGAGCTCCCCCACGCACTGACAATGGTTCCGGAATCCTGAGCATGGGGAGGTTCCACCAACGGTCGACAGCGCGTGGGTTCTAACGGAATGCCTAAGCTCGTCTCCCCTGAGGGTTTTCCTAATATCTCTGTGCCAGGGAATGCTAGGGGTGTTTGCAGGAAGTCCCAGGGACAGAGGCTGCCTCCGCAAGGTCAGGGAAGGTATTTCTCGGACTTCCCCTAACAGGGAACACCTGTGACTGAAGAGAGCTGCGTGGAGTTGTCTCTCGAGCTCCCCCACGCACTGACAATGGTTCTGGAATCCTGAGCGTGGGGAGGTTCCACCAACGGTCGGCAGCACGTGGGTTCTAACGGAATGCTTAAGCTCGTCTCCCCTGAGTGTTTTCCTAACGTCTCTGTGCCAGGGAATGCTAGGGGTGTTTGCAGGAATTCCCAGGGACAGAGGCTGCCTCCCCAAGGTCAGAGAAGGTATTTCTCGGACTTCCCCTCACAGGGAACACCTGTGACTGAAGAGAGCTGCGTGGACTTGTCTCTCGAGCTCCCCCACGCACTGACAATGGTTCCGGAATCCTGAGCTTGGGGAGGTTCCACCAACGGTCGGCAGCGCGTGGGTTCTAACGGAATGCCTAAGCTCGTCTCCCCTGAGGGTTTTCCTAATGTCTCTGTGCCAGGGAATGCTAGGGGGCTTTGCAGGAAATCCCAGGGACAGAGGCTGCCTCCCCAAGGTCAGGGAAGGTATTTCTCGGACTTCCCCGAACAGGGAACACCTGTGACTGAAGAGAGCTGCGTGAAGTTGTCTCTTGAGCTCCCCCACGCACTGAAAATTGTTCCGGAATCCTGAGCGTGGGGAGGTTCCAGCAACGGTCGGCAGCGCGTGGGTTCTAACGGAATGCCTAAGCTCGTCTCCCCTGAGGGTTTTCCTAATGTCTCTGTGCCAGGGAATGCTAGGGGGGTTTCCAGGAAATCCCAGGGACAGAGGCTGCCTCCCCAAGGTCAGGGAAGGTATTTCTCGGACTTCCCAGAACAGGGAACACCTGTGACTGAAGAGAGCTGCGTGGAGTTGTCTCTCGAGCTCCCCCACGCACTGACAATGGTTCCGGAATCCTGAGCTTGGGGAGGTTCCACCAACGGTCGGCAGCGCGTGGGTTCTAACGGAATGCCTAAGCTCGTCTCCCCTGAGGGTTTTCCTAATGTCTCTGTGCCAGGGAATGCTAGGGGGGTTTGCAGGAAGTCCCAGGGACAGAGGCTGCCTCCCCAAGGTCAGGGAAGGTATTTCTCGGACTTCCCCGAACAGGGAACACCTGTGACTGAAGAGAGCTGCGTGGAGTTGTCTCTCGAGCTCCCCCACGCACTGACAATGGTTCTGGAATCCTGAGCGTGGGGAGGTTCCACCAACGTTCGGCAGCGCGTGGGTTCTAACGGAATGCCAAAGCTAGTCTCCCCTGAGTGTTTTCCTAACGTCTCTGTGCCAGGGAATGCTAGGGGTGTTTGCAGGAATTCCCAGGGACAGAGGCTGCCTCCCCAATGTCAGAGAAGTTATTTCTCGGACTTCCCAGAACAGGGAATATCTGTGACTGAAGAGAGCTGCGTGGAGTTGTCTCTCGAACTCCCCCACGCACTGACAATGGTTCCGGAATCCTGAGCGTGCGGAGGTTCCACCAACGGTCGGCAGCGAGTGATTTCTAACGGAATGCCTAAGCTCGTCTCCCCTGAGGGTTTTCCTAATGTCTCTGAGCCAGGGAATGCTAGGGGTGTTTGCAGGAAGTCCCAGGGACAGAGGCTGCCTCCCCAAGGTCAGGGAAGGTATTTCTCGGACTTCCCCGAACAGGGAACACCTGTGACTGAAGAGAGCTGCGTGGAGTTGTCTCTCGAGCTCCCCCACGCACTGACAATGGTTCCGGAATCCTGAGCGTGGGGAGGTTCCACCAACGGTCGGCAGCGCGTGGGTTCTAACGGAATGCCAAAGCTAGTCACCCCTGAGTGTTTTCCTAACGTCTCTGTGCCAGGGAAAGCTAGGGGTGTTTGCAGGATTTCCCAGGGACAGAGGCTGCCTCCCCAATGTCAGAGAAGTTATTTCTCGGACTTCCCCGAACAGGGAACACCTGTGACTGAAGAGAGCTGCGTGGAGTTGTCTCTCGAGCTCCCACACGCACTGGCAATGGTTCCAGAATCCTGAGCGTGGGGAGGTTCCACCAACGGTCGGCAGCACGTTGGTTCTAACGGAATGCCTATGCTCGTCTCCCCTGAGGGTTTTCCTAATGTCTCTGTGCCAGGAATTGCTAGGGGTTTGCAGGAAGTTCCACGGACAGAGGCTGCCTCCCCAAGGTCAGGGAAGGTATTTCTCGGACTTCCCCGAACAGGGAACACCTGTGACTGAAGAGAGCTGCGTGGAGTTGTCTCTCGAGCTCCCCCACGCACTGACAATGGTTCCAGAATCCTGAGCGTGGGGAGGTTCCACCAACGGTCGACAGCACTTGGGTTCTAACGGAATGCCTAAGCTCGTCTCCCCTGAGGGTTTTCCTAATGTCTCTGTGCCAGGGACTGCTTGGGGTGTTTGCAGGAAGTCCCAGGGACAGAGGCTGCCTCCCCAAGGTCAGGGAAGGTATTTCTCGGACTTCCCCGAACACGGAACACCTTTGACTGAAGAGAGCTGCGTGGAGTTGTCTCTCGAGCTCCCCCACGCACTGACAATGATTCCGGAATCCTGAGCGTGGGGAGGTTCCAGCAACGGTCGGCAGCGCGTGGGTTCTAACGGAATGCCTAAGCTCGTCTCCCCTGAGTGTTTTCCTAATATCTCTGTGCCAGGGAATGCTAGGGGTGTTTGCAGGAATTCTCAGGGACAGAGGCTGCCTCCCCAAGGTCAGGGAAGTTATTTCTCGAACTTCCCCGAACAGGGAACACCTGTGACTGAAGAGAGCTGCGTGGAGTTGTCTCTCGAGCTCCCCCACGCACTGACAATGGTTCCGGAATCCTGAGCGTGGGGAGGTTCCACCAACTGTCGGCAGCGAGTGGGTTCTAACGGAATGCCTAAGCTCGTCTCCCCTGAGAGTTTTCCTAACGTCTCTGTGCCAGGGAAAGCTTGGGGTGTTTGCAGGAATTCCCAGGGACAGAGGCTGCCTCCCCAAGACAGGGAAGGTATTTCTCGGACTTCCCCGAACAGGGAACACCTGTGACTGAAGAGAGATGCGTGGAGTTGTCTCTCGAGCTCCCCCATGCACTGACAATGGTTCTGGAACCCTGAGCGTGGGGAGGTTCCACCAACGGTCGGCAGCACGTGGGTTCTAACGGAATGCCTTAGCTCGTCTCCCCTGAGGGTTTTCCTAATGTCTCTGTGCCAGGGAATGCTAGGGGTGTTTGCAGGAAGTCCCAGGGTCAGAGGCTGCCTCCCCAAGGTCAGGGAAGGTATATCTCGGACTTCCCCGAACAGGGAACACCTGTGACTGAAGAGAGCTGCGTGGAGTTGTCTCTCGAGCTCCCCCACGCACTGACAATGGTTCCGGAATCCTGAGCATGGGGAGGTTCCAGCAACGGTCGGTACTGCGTGGGTTCTAACGGAATGCCTAAGCTCGTCTCACCTGAGGGTTTTCCTAATTTCTCTGTGCCAGGGAATGCTAGGGGGGTTTGCAGGAAGTCCCAGGGACAGAGGCTGCCTCCCCAAGGTCAGGGAAGTTATTTCTCGGACTTCCCAGAACAGGGAACACCTGTGACTGAAGAGAGCTGGGTGGAGTTGTCTCTCGAGCTCCCCCACGCACTGGCAATGGTTCCGGAATCCTGAGCGTGGGGAGGTTCCACCAACGGTCGGCAGCGCGTGGGTTCTAACGGAATGCCTAAGCTCGTCTCCCCTGAGGGTTTTCCTAATGTCTCTGTGCCAGGAAATGCTAGGGGATTGCAGGAAGTCCCAGGGACAGAGGCTGCCTCCCCAAGGTCAGGGAAGGTATTTCTCATACTTCCCCGAACAGGGAACACCTGTGACTGAAGAGAGCTGCGTGGAGTTGTCTCTCGAGCTCCCCCACGCACTGACAGTGGTTCCGGAATCCTGAGCGTGGGGAGGTTCCACCAACGGTCGGCAGCGCGTGGGTTCTAACGGAATGCCTAAGCTCGTCTCCCCTGAGGGTTTTCCTAATGTCTCTGTGCCAGGGAATGCTAGGGGGGTTTGCAGGAAGTCCCAGGGACAGAGGCTGCCTCCCCAAGGTCAGGGAAGGTATATCTCGGACTTCCCCGAACAGGGAACACCTGTGACTGAAGAGAGCTGCGTGGAGTTGTCTCTCGAGCTCCCCCACGCACTGACAATGGTTCCGGAATCCTGAGCATGGGGAGGTTCCAGCAACGGTCGGTACTGCGTGGGTTCTAACGGAATGCCTAAGCTCGTCTCACCTGAGGGTTTTCCTAATGTCTCTGTGCCAGGGAATGCTAGGGGGGTTTGCAGGAAGTCCCAGGGACAGAGGCTGCCTCCCCAAGGTCAGGGAAGTTATTTCTCGGACTTCCCAGAACAGGGAACACCTGTGACTGAAGAGAGCTGGGTGGAGTTGTCTCTCGAGCTCCCCCACGCACTGGCAATGGTTCCGGAATCCTGAGCGTGGGGAGGTTCCACCAACGGTCGGCAGCGCGTGGGTTCTAACGGAATGCCTAAGCTCGTCTCCCCTGAGGGTTTTCCTAATGTCTCTGTGCCAGGAAATGCTAGGGGATTGCAGGAAGTCCCAGGGACAGAGGCTGCCTCCCCAAGGTCAGGGAAGGTATTTCTCAGACTTCCCCGAACAGGGAACACCTGTGACTGAAGAGAGCTGCGTGGAGTTGTCTCTCGAGCTCCCCCACGCACTGACAGTGGTTCCGGAATCCTGAGCGTGGGGAGGTTCCACCAACGGTCGGCAGCGCGTGGGTTCTAACGGAATGCCTAAGCTCGTCTCCCCTGAGGGTTTTCCTAATGTCTCTGTGCCAGGGAATGCTAGGGGTGTTTGCAGGAAGTCCCAGGGACAGAGGCTGCCTCCCCAAGGTCAGGGAAGGTATTTCTCAGACTTCCCCGAACAGGGAACACCTGTGACTGAAGAGAGCTGCGTGGAGTTGTCTCTCGAGCTCCCCCACGCACTGACAATGGTTCCGGAATCCTGAGCGTGGGGAGGTTCCACCAACGTTCGGCAGCGCGTGGGTCCTAACGGAATGCCTAAGCAAGACTCCCCTGAGGGTTTTCCTAATGTCTCTGTGCCAGAGAATGCTGGGGGGGTTTGCAGGAAGTCCCAGGGACAGAGGCTGCCTCCCCAAGGTCAGGGAAGGTATTTCTCGGACTTCCCCGAACAGGGAACACCTGTGACTGAAGAGAGCTGTGTGGAGTTGTCTCTCGAGCTCCCCCACGCACTGACAATGTTTCTGGAATCCTGAGCGTGGGGAGGTTCCACCAACGGTCGGCAGCGCGTGGGTTCTAACGGAATGCCTAAGCTCGTCTCCCCTGAGGGTTTTCCTAACGTCTCTGTGCCAGGGAATGCTAGGGGTGTTTGCAGGAATTCCCAGGGACAGAGGTTGCCTCCCCAAGGTCAGAGAAGGTATTTCTCGGACTTCCCCTCACAGGGAACACCTGTGACTGAAGAGAGCTGCGTGGAGTTGTCTCTCGAGCTCCCCCACGCACTGACAATGGTTCCGGAATCCTGAGCGTGGGGAGGTTCCACCAACGGTCGGCAGCGCGTGGGTTCTAACGGAATGCCTAAGCTCGTCTCCCCTGAATGTTTTCCTAACGTCTCTGTGCCAGGGAAAGCTAGGGGTGTTTGCAGGAATTCCCAGGGACAGAGGCTGCCTCCCCAAGGTCAGGGAAGGTATTTCTCGGACTTCCCCGAACAGGGAACACCTGTGACTGAAGAGAGCTGCGTGGAGTTGTCTCTCGTGCTCCCCCACGCACTGACAATGGTTCTGGAATCCTGAGCGTGGGGAAGTTCCACCAACGGTCGGCAGCGCGTGGGTTCTAACGGAATGCCTAAGCTCGTCTCCCCTGAGTGTTTTCCTAACGTCTCTGCGCCAGGGAATGCTAGGGGTGTTTGCAGGAATTCCCAGGGACAGAGGCTGCCTCCCCAAGGTCAGAGAAGGTATTTCTCGGACTTCCCCTAACAGGGAATACCTGTGACTGAAGAGAGCTGCGTGGAGTTGTCTCTCGAGCTCCCCCACGCACTGACAATGGTTCCGGAATCCTGAGCTTGGGGAGGTTCCACCAACGGACGGCAGCGCGTGGGTTCTAACGGAATGCCTAAGCTCGTCTCCCCTGAGGGTTTTCCTAATGTCTCTGTGCCAGGGAATGCTAGGGGGGTTTGCAGGAAGTCCCAGGGACAGAGGCTGCCTCCCCAAGGTCAGGGAAGTTATTTCTCGGACTTCCCCGAACAGGGAACACCTGTGACTGAAGAGAGCTGCGTGGAGTTGTCTCTCGAGCTCCCCCACGCACTGACAATAGTTCTGGAATCCTGAGCGTGGGGAGGTTCCACCAACGTTCGGCAGCGCGTGGGTTCTAACGGAATGTCTAAGCTCGTCTCCCCTGAGTGTTTTCCTAAAGTCTCTGTGCCAGGGAATGCTAGGGGTGTTTTCAGGAATTCCCAGGGACAGAGGCTGCCTCCCCAATGTCAGAGAAGTTATTTCTCGGACTTCCCAGTACAGGGAACATCTGTGACTGAAGAGAGCTGCGTGGAGTTGTCTGTCGAGCTCCCCCACGCACTGACAATGGTTCCGGAATCCTGAGCGTGGGGAGGTTCCACCAACGTTCGGAAGCGCGTGGGTTCTAATGGAATGCCTAAGCTCATCTCCCCTGAGGGTTTTGCTAATGTCTCTGTGCCAGGGAATGCTAGGGGGGTTTGCAGGAAGTCCCAGGGACAGAGGCTGCCTCCCCAAGTTCAGGGAAGGTATTTCTCGGACTTCCCCGAACAGGGAACACCTGTGAATGAAGAGAGCTGCGTGGAGTTGTCTCTCGAGCTCCCCCACGCACTGACAATGGTTCCGGAATCCTGAGCTTGGGGAGGTTCCACCAACGGTCGGCAGCGCGTGGGTTCTAACGGAATGCCTAAGCTCGTCTCCCCTGAGTGTTTTCCTAACGTCTCTGTGCCAGGGAATGCTAGGGGTGTTTGCAGCAATTCCCAGGGACAGAGGCTGCCTCCCCAAGGTCAGAGAAGGTATTTCTCGGACTTCCCCTCACAGGGAACACCTGTGACTGAAGAGAGCTGCGTGGAGTTGTCTCTCGAGCTCCCCCACGCACTGACAATGGTTCCGGAATCCTGAGCGTGGGGAGGTTCCACCAACGGTCGGCAGCACGTGGGTTCTAACGGAATGCCTAAGCTCGTCTCCCCTGAGGGTTTTCCTAATGTCTCTGTGCCAGGGAATGCTAGGGGCGTTTGCAGGAATTCCCAGGGACAGAGGCTGCCTCCCCAAGGTCAGGGAAGGTATTTCTCCGACTTCCCCGAACAGGGAACACCTGTGACTGAAGAGAGCTGCGTGGAGTTGTCTCTCGAGCTCCCCCACGCACTGACAATGGTTCTGGAATCCTGAGCGTGGGGAGGTTCCACCAACGTTCGGCAGCGCGTGGGTTCTAACGGAATGCCTAAGCTCGTCTCCCCTGAGTGTTTTCCTAACGTCTCTGTGCCAGGGAATGCTAGGGGTGTTTGCAGGAATTCCCAGGGACAGAGGCTGCCTCCCCAATGTCAGAGAAGTTATTTCTCGGACTTCCCAGAACAGGGAACATCTGTGACTGAAGAGAGCTGCGTGGAGTTGTCTCTCGAGCTCCCCCACGCACTGGCAATGGTTCCGGAATCCTGAGCGTGGGGCGGTTCCACCAACGGTCGGCAGCGCGTGGGTTCTAACGGAATGCCACAGCTCGTCTCCCCTGAGTGTTTTCCTATCGTCTCTGCGCCAGGGAATGCTAGGGGTGTTTGCAGGAATTCCCAGGGACAGAGGCTGCCTCCCCAAGGTCAGAGAAGGTATTTCTCGGACTTCCCCTCACAGGGAACACCTGTGACTGAAGAGAGCTGCGTGGAGTTGTCTCTCGAGCTCCCCCACGCACTGACAATGGTTCCGGAATCCTGAGCTTGGGGAGGTTCCACCAACGGTCGGCAGCGCGTGGGTTCTAACGGAATGCCTAAGCTCGTCTCCCCTGAGGGTTTTCCTAATGTCTCTGTGCCAGGGAATGCTAGGGGGGTTTGCAGGAAGTCCCAGGGACAGAGGCTGCCTCCCCAAGGTCAGGGAAGGTATTTCTCGGACTTCCCCGAACAGGGAACACCTGTGACTGAAGAGAGCTGCGTGGAGTTGTCTCTCGAGCTCCCCCACGCACTGACAATGGTTCTGGAATCCTGAGCGTGGGGAGGTTCCACCAACGTTCGGCAGCGCGTGGGTTCTAACGGAATGCCAAAGCTAGTCTCCCCTGAGTGTTTTCCTAACGTCTCTGTGCCAGGGAATGCTAGGGGTGTTTGCAGGAATTCCCAGGGACAGAGGCTGCCTCCCCAATGTCAGAGAAGTTATTTCTCGGACTTCCCAGAACAGGGAATATCTGTGACTGAAGAGAGCTGCGTGGAGTTGTCTCTCGAACTCCCCCACGCACTGACAATGGTTCCGGAATCCTGAGCGTGCGGAGGTTCCACCAACGGTCGGCAGCGAGTGATTTCTAACGGAATGCCTAAGCTCGTCTCCCCTGAGGGTTTTCCTAATGTCTCTGAGCCAGGGAATGCTAGGGGTGTTTGCAGGAAGTCCCAGGGACAGAGGCTGCCTCCCCAAGGTCAGGGAAGGTATTTCTCGGACTTCCCCGAACAGGGAACACCTGTGACTGAAGAGAGCTGCGTGGAGTTGTCTCTCGAGCTCCCCCACGCACTGACAATGGTTCCGGAATCCTGAGCGTGGGGAGGTTCCACCAACGGTCGGCAGCGCGTGGGTTCTAACGGAATGCCAAAGCTAGTCACCCCTGAGTGTTTTCCTAACGTCTCTGTGCCAGGGAAAGCTAGGGGTGTTTGCAGGATTTCCCAGGGACAGAGGCTGCCTCCCCAATGTCAGAGAAGTTATTTCTCGGACTTCCCCGAACAGGGAACACCTGTGACTGAAGAGAGCTGCGTGGAGTTGTCTCTCGAGCTCCCACACGCACTGGCAATGGTTCCAGAATCCTGAGCGTGGGGAGGTTCCACCAACGGTCGGCAGCACGTTGGTTCTAACGGAATGCCTATGCTCGTCTCCCCTGAGGGTTTTCCTAATGTCTCTGTGCCAGGAATTGCTAGGGGTTTGCAGGAAGTTCCACGGACAGAGGCTGCCTCCCCAAGGTCAGGGAAGGTATTTCTCGGACTTCCCCGAACAGGGAACACCTGTGACTGAAGAGAGCTGCGTGGAGTTGTCTCTCGAGCTCCCCCACGCACTGACAATGGTTCCAGAATCCTGAGCGTGGGGAGGTTCCACCAACGGTCGACAGCACTTGGGTTCTAACGGAATGCCTAAGCTCGTCTCCCCTGAGGGTTTTCCTAATGTCTCTGTGCCAGGGACTGCTTGGGGTGTTTGCAGGAAGTCCCAGGGACAGAGGCTGCCTCCCCAAGGTCAGGGAAGGTATTTCTCGGACTTCCCCGAACACGGAACACCTTTGACTGAAGAGAGCTGCGTGGAGTTGTCTCTCGAGCTCCCCCACGCACTGACAATGATTCCGGAATCCTGAGCGTGGGGAGGTTCCAGCAACGGTCGGCAGCGCGTGGGTTCTAACGGAATGCCTAAGCTCGTCTCCCCTGAGTGTTTTCCTAATATCTCTGTGCCAGGGAATGCTAGGGGTGTTTGCAGGAATTCTCAGGGACAGAGGCTGCCTCCCCAAGGTCAGGGAAGTTATTTCTCGAACTTCCCCGAACAGGGAACACCTGTGACTGAAGAGAGCTGCGTGGAGTTGTCTCTCGAGCTCCCCCACGCACTGACAATGGTTCCGGAATCCTGAGCGTGGGGAGGTTCCACCAACTGTCGGCAGCGAGTGGGTTCTAACGGAATGCCTAAGCTCGTCTCCCCTGAGAGTTTTCCTAACGTCTCTGTGCCAGGGAAAGCTTGGGGTGTTTGCAGGAATTCCCAGGGACAGAGGCTGCCTCCCCAAGACAGGGAAGGTATTTCTCGGACTTCCCCGAACAGGGAACACCTGTGACTGAAGAGAGATGCGTGGAGTTGTCTCTCGAGCTCCCCCATGCACTGACAATGGTTCTGGAACCCTGAGCGTGGGGAGGTTCCACCAACGGTCGGCAGCACGTGGGTTCTAACGGAATGCCTTAGCTCGTCTCCCCTGAGGGTTTTCCTAATGTCTCTGTGCCAGGGAATGCTAGGGGTGTTTGCAGGAAGTCCCAGGGTCAGAGGCTGCCTCCCCAAGGTCAGGGAAGGTATATCTCGGACTTCCCCGAACAGGGAACACCTGTGACTGAAGAGAGCTGCGTGGAGTTGTCTCTCGAGCTCCCCCACGCACTGACAATGGTTCCGGAATCCTGAGCATGGGGAGGTTCCAGCAACGGTCGGTACTGCGTGGGTTCTAACGGAATGCCTAAGCTCGTCTCACCTGAGGGTTTTCCTAATTTCTCTGTGCCAGGGAATGCTAGGGGGGTTTGCAGGAAGTCCCAGGGACAGAGGCTGCCTCCCCAAGGTCAGGGAAGTTATTTCTCGGACTTCCCAGAACAGGGAACACCTGTGACTGAAGAGAGCTGGGTGGAGTTGTCTCTCGAGCTCCCCCACGCACTGGCAATGGTTCCGGAATCCTGAGCGTGGGGAGGTTCCACCAACGGTCGGCAGCGCGTGGGTTCTAACGGAATGCCTAAGCTCGTCTCCCCTGAGGGTTTTCCTAATGTCTCTGTGCCAGGAAATGCTAGGGGATTGCAGGAAGTCCCAGGGACAGAGGCTGCCTCCCCAAGGTCAGGGAAGGTATTTCTCATACTTCCCCGAACAGGGAACACCTGTGACTGAAGAGAGCTGCGTGGAGTTGTCTCTCGAGCTCCCCCACGCACTGACAGTGGTTCCGGAATCCTGAGCGTGGGGAGGTTCCACCAACGGTCGGCAGCGCGTGGGTTCTAACGGAATGCCTAAGCTCGTCTCCCCTGAGGGTTTTCCTAATGTCTCTGTGCCAGGGAATGCTAGGGGGGTTTGCAGGAAGTCCCAGGGACAGAGGCTGCCTCCCCAAGGTCAGGGAAGGTATATCTCGGACTTCCCCGAACAGGGAACACCTGTGACTGAAGAGAGCTGCGTGGAGTTGTCTCTCGAGCTCCCCCACGCACTGACAATGGTTCCGGAATCCTGAGCATGGGGAGGTTCCAGCAACGGTCGGTACTGCGTGGGTTCTAACGGAATGCCTAAGCTCGTCTCACCTGAGGGTTTTCCTAATGTCTCTGTGCCAGGGAATGCTAGGGGGGTTTGCAGGAAGTCCCAGGGACAGAGGCTGCCTCCCCAAGGTCAGGGAAGTTATTTCTCGGACTTCCCAGAACAGGGAACACCTGTGACTGAAGAGAGCTGGGTGGAGTTGTCTCTCGAGCTCCCCCACGCACTGGCAATGGTTCCGGAATCCTGAGCGTGGGGAGGTTCCACCAACGGTCGGCAGCGCGTGGGTTCTAACGGAATGCCTAAGCTCGTCTCCCCTGAGGGTTTTCCTAATGTCTCTGTGCCAGGAAATGCTAGGGGATTGCAGGAAGTCCCAGGGACAGAGGCTGCCTCCCCAAGGTCAGGGAAGGTATTTCTCAGACTTCCCCGAACAGGGAACACCTGTGACTGAAGAGAGCTGCGTGGAGTTGTCTCTCGAGCTCCCCCACGCACTGACAGTGGTTCCGGAATCCTGAGCGTGGGGAGGTTCCACCAACGGTCGGCAGCGCGTGGGTTCTAACGGAATGCCTAAGCTCGTCTCCCCTGAGGGTTTTCCTAATGTCTCTGTGCCAGGGAATGCTAGGGGTGTTTGCAGGAAGTCCCAGGGACAGAGGCTGCCTCCCCAAGGTCAGGGAAGGTATTTCTCAGACTTCCCCGAACAGGGAACACCTGTGACTGAAGAGAGCTGCGTGGAGTTGTCTCTCGAGCTCCCCCACGCACTGACAATGGTTCCGGAATCCTGAGCGTGGGGAGGTTCCACCAACGTTCGGCAGCGCGTGGGTCCTAACGGAATGCCTAAGCAAGACTCCCCTGAGGGTTTTCCTAATGTCTCTGTGCCAGAGAATGCTGGGGGGGTTTGCAGGAAGTCCCAGGGACAGAGGCTGCCTCCCCAAGGTCAGGGAAGGTATTTCTCGGACTTCCCCGAACAGGGAACACCTGTGACTGAAGAGAGCTGTGTGGAGTTGTCTCTCGAGCTCCCCCACGCACTGACAATGTTTCTGGAATCCTGAGCGTGGGGAGGTTCCACCAACGGTCGGCAGCGCGTGGGTTCTAACGGAATGCCTAAGCTCGTCTCCCCTGAGGGTTTTCCTAACGTCTCTGTGCCAGGGAATGCTAGGGGTGTTTGCAGGAATTCCCAGGGACAGAGGTTGCCTCCCCAAGGTCAGAGAAGGTATTTCTCGGACTTCCCCTCACAGGGAACACCTGTGACTGAAGAGAGCTGCGTGGAGTTGTCTCTCGAGCTCCCCCACGCACTGACAATGGTTCCGGAATCCTGAGCGTGGGGAGGTTCCACCAACGGTCGGCAGCGCGTGGGTTCTAACGGAATGCCTAAGCTCGTCTCCCCTGAATGTTTTCCTAACGTCTCTGTGCCAGGGAAAGCTAGGGGTGTTTGCAGGAATTCCCAGGGACAGAGGCTGCCTCCCCAAGGTCAGGGAAGGTATTTCTCGGACTTCCCCGAACAGGGAACACCTGTGACTGAAGAGAGCTGCGTGGAGTTGTCTCTCGTGCTCCCCCACGCACTGACAATGGTTCTGGAATCCTGAGCGTGGGGAAGTTCCACCAACGGTCGGCAGCGCGTGGGTTCTAACGGAATGCCTAAGCTCGTCTCCCCTGAGTGTTTTCCTAACGTCTCTGCGCCAGGGAATGCTAGGGGTGTTTGCAGGAATTCCCAGGGACAGAGGCTGCCTCCCCAAGGTCAGAGAAGGTATTTCTCGGACTTCCCCTAACAGGGAATACCTGTGACTGAAGAGAGCTGCGTGGAGTTGTCTCTCGAGCTCCCCCACGCACTGACAATGGTTCCGGAATCCTGAGCTTGGGGAGGTTCCACCAACGGACGGCAGCGCGTGGGTTCTAACGGAATGCCTAAGCTCGTCTCCCCTGAGGGTTTTCCTAATGTCTCTGTGCCAGGGAATGCTAGGGGGGTTTGCAGGAAGTCCCAGGGACAGAGGCTGCCTCCCCAAGGTCAGGGAAGTTATTTCTCGGACTTCCCCGAACAGGGAACACCTGTGACTGAAGAGAGCTGCGTGGAGTTGTCTCTCGAGCTCCCCCACGCACTGACAATAGTTCTGGAATCCTGAGCGTGGGGAGGTTCCACCAACGTTCGGCAGCGCGTGGGTTCTAACGGAATGTCTAAGCTCGTCTCCCCTGAGTGTTTTCCTAAAGTCTCTGTGCCAGGGAATGCTAGGGGTGTTTTCAGGAATTCCCAGGGACAGAGGCTGCCTCCCCAATGTCAGAGAAGTTATTTCTCGGACTTCCCAGTACAGGGAACATCTGTGACTGAAGAGAGCTGCGTGGAGTTGTCTGTCGAGCTCCCCCACGCACTGACAATGGTTCCGGAATCCTGAGCGTGGGGAGGTTCCACCAACGTTCGGAAGCGCGTGGGTTCTAATGGAATGCCTAAGCTCATCTCCCCTGAGGGTTTTGCTAATGTCTCTGTGCCAGGGAATGCTAGGGGGGTTTGCAGGAAGTCCCAGGGACAGAGGCTGCCTCCCCAAGTTCAGGGAAGGTATTTCTCGGACTTCCCCGAACAGGGAACACCTGTGAATGAAGAGAGCTGCGTGGAGTTGTCTCTCGAGCTCCCCCACGCACTGACAATGGTTCCGGAATCCTGAGCTTGGGGAGGTTCCACCAACGGTCGGCAGCGCGTGGGTTCTAACGGAATGCCTAAGCTCGTCTCCCCTGAGTGTTTTCCTAACGTCTCTGTGCCAGGGAATGCTAGGGGTGTTTGCAGCAATTCCCAGGGACAGAGGCTGCCTCCCCAAGGTCAGAGAAGGTATTTCTCGGACTTCCCCTCACAGGGAACACCTGTGACTGAAGAGAGCTGCGTGGAGTTGTCTCTCGAGCTCCCCCACGCACTGACAATGGTTCCGGAATCCTGAGCGTGGGGAGGTTCCACCAACGGTCGGCAGCACGTGGGTTCTAACGGAATGCCTAAGCTCGTCTCCCCTGAGGGTTTTCCTAATGTCTCTGTGCCAGGGAATGCTAGGGGCGTTTGCAGGAATTCCCAGGGACAGAGGCTGCCTCCCCAAGGTCAGGGAAGGTATTTCTCCGACTTCCCCGAACAGGGAACACCTGTGACTGAAGAGAGCTGCGTGGAGTTGTCTCTCGAGCTCCCCCACGCACTGACAATGGTTCTGGAATCCTGAGCGTGGGGAGGTTCCACCAACGTTCGGCAGCGCGTGGGTTCTAACGGAATGCCTAAGCTCGTCTCCCCTGAGTGTTTTCCTAACGTCTCTGTGCCAGGGAATGCTAGGGGTGTTTGCAGGAATTCCCAGGGACAGAGGCTGCCTCCCCAATGTCAGAGAAGTTATTTCTCGGACTTCCCAGAACAGGGAACATCTGTGACTGAAGAGAGCTGCGTGGAGTTGTCTCTCGAGCTCCCCCACGCACTGGCAATGGTTCCGGAATCCTGAGCGTGGGGCGGTTCCACCAACGGTCGGCAGCGCGTGGGTTCTAACGGAATGCCACAGCTCGTCTCCCCTGAGTGTTTTCCTATCGTCTCTGCGCCAGGGAATGCTAGGGGTGTTTGCAGGAATTCCCAGGGACAGAGGCTGCCTCCCCAAGGTCAGAGAAGGTATTTCTCGGACTTCCCCTCACAGGGAACACCTGTGACTGAAGAGAGCTGCGTGGAGTTGTCTCTCGAGCTCCCACACGCACTGACAATGGTTCCGGAATCCTGAGCGTTTGGAGGTTCCACCAACGGTCGGCAGCGCGTGGGTTCTAATGGAATGCCTCAGCTCGTCTCCCCTGAGTGTTTTCCTAACGTCTCTGCGCCAGGGAATGCTAGGGGTGTTTGCAGGAATTCCCAGGGACAGAGGCTGCTTCCCCAAGGTCAGAGAAGGTATTTCTCGGACTTCCCCTCACAGGGAACACCTGTGACTGAAGAGAGCTGCGTGGAGTTGTCTCTCGAGCTCCCCCACGCACTGACAATGGTTCCAGAATCCTGAGCGTGGGGAGGTTCCACCAACTGTCGGCAGCGCGTGGGTTCTAACGGAATGCCTAAGATCGTCTCCCCTGAGGGTTTTCCTAATGTCTCTGTGCCAGGGAATGCTAGGGGGGTTTGCAGGAAGTCCCAGGGACAGAGGCTGCCTCCCCAAGGTCAGGGAAGGTATATCTCGGACTTCCCCGAACAGGGAACACCTGTGACTGAAGAGAGCTGCGTGGAGTTGTCTCTCGAGCTCCCCCACGCACTGACAATGGTTCTGGAATCCTGAGCGTGGGGAGGTTCCACCAACGTTCGGCAGCGCGTGGGTTCAAACGGAATGCCTAAGCTCGTCTCCCCTGAGTGTTTTCCTAACGTCTCTGCGCCAGGGAATGCTAGGGGTGTTTGCAGGATTTCCCAGGGACAGAGGCTGCCTCCCCAAGGTCAGAGAAGGTATTTCTCGGACTTCCCCTCACAGGGAACATCTGTGACTGAAGAGAGCTGCGTGGAGTTGTCTCTCTAGCTCCCCCACGCACTGGCAATGGTTCCGGAATCCTGAGCTTGGGGAGGTTCCACCAACGGTCGGCAGCGCGTGGGTTCTAACGGAATGCCTAAGCTCGTCTCCCCTGAGGGTTTTCCTAATCTCTCTGTGCCAGGGAATGCTAGGGGGGTTTGCAGGTAGTCCCAGGGACAGAGGCTGCTTCCCCAAGGTCAGGGAAGGTATTTCTCGGACTTCCCCAAACAGGGAACACCTGTGACTGAAGAGAGCTGCGTGGAGTTGTCTCTCGAGCTCCCCCACGCACTGACAATGGTTCCGGAATCCTGAGCGTGGGGCGGTTCCACCAACGGTCGGCAGCACGTGGGTTCTAACGGAATGCCTAAGCTCGTCTCCCCTGAGGGTTTTCCTAATGTCTCTGTGCCAGGGAATGCTAGGGGGGTTTGCAGGAAGTCCCAGGGACAGAGGCTGCCTCCCCAAGGTCAGGGAAGGTATTTCTCGGACTTCCCCGAACAGGGAACACCTGTGACTGAAGAGAGATGCGTGGAGTTGTCTCTCGAGCTCCCCCACGCACTGACAATGTTTCTGGAATCCTGAGCGTGGGGAGGTTCCACCAACGTTCGGCAGCGCGTGGGTCCTAACGGAATGCCTAAGCTCGTCTCCCCTGAGTGTTTTCCTAACGTCTCTGTGCCAGGGAATGCTAGGGGTTTTTGCAGGAATTCCCAGGGACAGAGGCTGCCTCCCCAATGTCAGAGAAGTTATTTCTCGGACTTCCCAGAACAGGGAACATCTGTGACTGAAGAGAGCTGCGTGGAGTTGTCTCTCGAGCTCCCCCACGCACTGGCAATTGTTCCGGAATCCTGAGCGTGGGGAGGTTCCACCAACGGTCGGCAGCGCGTGGGTTCTAACGGAATGCCTAAGCTCGTCTCCCCTGAGTGTTTTCCTATCGTCTCTGCGCCAGGGAATGCTAGGGGTGTTTGCAGGAATTCCCAGGGACAGAGGCTGCCTCCCCAAGGTCAGAAAAGGTATTTCTCGGACTTCCCCTCACAGGGAACACCTGTGACTGAAGAGAGCTGCGTGGAGTTGTCTCTCGAGCTCCCACACGCACTGACAATGGTTCCGGAATCCTGAGCGTGGGGAGGTTCGACCAACGGTCGGCAGCGCGTGGGTTATAACGGAATGCCTAAGCTCGTCTCCCCTGAGGGTTTTCCTAAATTCTCTGTGCCAGGGAATGCTAGGGGGGTTTGCAGGAAGTCCCAGGGACAGAGGCTGCCTCCCCAAGGTCAGGGAAGGTATTTCTCGGATTTCTCCGAACAGGGAACACCTGTGGCTGAAGAGAGCTGCGTGGAGTTGTCTGTCGAGCTCCCCCACGCACTGACAATGGTTCCGGAATCCTGAGCGTGGGGAGGTTCCACCAACGGTCGGCAGCGCGTGGGTTCTAACGGAATGCCTAAGCTCGTCTCCCCTGAGGGTTTTCCTAATGTCTCTGTGCCAGGGAATGCTAGGGGGGTTTGCAGGAAGTCCCAGGGACAGAGGCTGCCTCCCCAAGGTCAGGGAAGGTATTTCTCGGACTTCCCCGAACAGGGAACACCTTTGACTGAAGAGAGCTGCGTGGAGCTGTCTCTCGAGCTCCCCCACGCACTGACAATGATACCGGAATCCTGAGCGTGGGGAGGTTCCAGCAACGGTCGGCAGCGCGTTGGTTCTAACGTAATGCCTATGCTCGTCTCCCCTGAGTGTTTTCCTAACGTCTCTGTGCCAGGGAAAGCTAGGGGTGTTTGCAGGACTCCCAGGGACAGAGGCTGCCTCCCCAAGGTCAGGGAAGGTATTTCTCGGACTTCCCCGAACAGGGAACACCTGTGACTGAAGAGAGCTGCGTGGAGTTGTCTCTCGAGCTCCCACACGCACTGACAATGTTTCCGGAATCCTGCGCGTGGGGAGGTTCCACCAACGGTCGGCAGCGCATGGGTTCTAACGGAATGCCTAAGCTCATCTCCCCTGAGGGTTTTCCTAATGTCTCTGTGCCAGGGAATGCTAGGGGGGTTTGCAGGAAGTCCCAGGGACAGAGGCTGCCTCCCCAAGGTCAGGGAAGGTATTTCTCGGACTTCCCCGAACAGGGATCACCTGTGACTGAAGAGAGCTGCGTGGAGTTGTCTCTCGAGCTCCCCCACGCACTGACAATGGTTCCGGAATCCTGAGCGTGGGGAGGTTCCACCAACGGTCGGCTGCGAGTGGGTTCTAACGGAATTCCTAAGCTCGTCTCCCCTGAGGATTTTCCTAATGTCTCTGTGCCAAGGAATGCTAGGGGGGTTTGCAGGAATTCCCAGGGACAGAGGCTGCCTCCCCAAGGTCAGGGAAGGTATTTCTCGGACTTCCCCAAACAGGGAACACCTGTGACTGAAGAGAGCTGCGTGGAGTTGTCTCTCGAGCTCCCCCACGCACTGACAATGATTCCGGAATCCTGAGCGTGGGGAGGTTCCAGCAACGGTCGGCAGTGCGTGGGTTCTAACGGAATGCCTAAGCTAGTCTCCCCTGAGGGTTTTCCTAATGTCTCTGTGCCAGGGAATGCTAGGGGGGTTTGCAGGAAGTCCCAGGGACAGAGGCTGCCTCCCCAAGGTCAGGGAAGATATTTCTCGGACTTCCCCGAACAGGGAACACCTGTGACTGAAGAGAGCTGCGTGGAGTTGTCTCTCGAGCTCCCCCTCGCACTGACAATGGTTCCGGAATCCTGAGCGTGGGGAGGTTCCACCAACGGTCGGCAGCGCGTGGGTTCTAATGGAATGCCTAAGCTCGTCTCCCCTGAGGGTTTTCCTAATGTCTCTGTGCCAGGGAATGCTAGGGGGGTTTGCCGGAAGTCCCAGGGACAGAGGCTGCCTCCCCAAGGTCAGGGAAGGTATTTCTCCGACTTCCCCGAACAGGGAACACCTGTGACTGAAGAGAGCTGCGTGGAGTTGTCTCTCGAGCTCCCCCACGCACTGACAATGGTTCCGGAATCCTGAGCGTGGGGAGGTTCCAGCAACGGTCGGCAGCACGTGGGTTCTAACGGAATGCCTAAGCTAGTCTCCCCTGAGGGTTTTCCTAATGTCTCTGTACCAGGGAATGCTAGGGGGGTTTGCAGGAAGTCCCAGGGACAGAGCCTGCCTCCCCAAGGTCAGGGAAGGTATTTCTCGGACTTCCCCGAACAGGGAACACCTGTGACTGAAGAGAGCTGCGTGGAGTTGTCTCTCGAGCTCCCCCACGCAGTGACAATGGTTCCGGAATCCTGAGCGTGGGGAGGTTCCACCAACGGTCGGCAGCGAGTGGGTTCTAACGGAATGCCTAAGCTCGTCTCCCCTGAGGGTTTTCCTAATGTCTCTGTGCCAGGGAATGCTGGGGGTGTTTGCAGGAAGTCCCAGGGACAGAGGCTGCCTCCCCAAGGTCAGGGAAGGTATTTATCGGACTTCCCCGAACAGGGACCACCTGTGACTGAAGAGAGCTGCGTGGAGTTGTCTCTCGAGCTCCCCCACGCACTGACAATGGTTCCGGAATCCTGAGCGTGGGGAGGTTCCACCAACGGTTGGCAGCGCGTGGGTTCTAACGGAATGCATAAGCTCGTCTCCCCTGAGGATTTTCCTAATGTCTCTGTGCCAGGGAATGGTACGGGGGTTTGCAGGAAGTCCCAGGGACAGAGGCTGCCTCCCCAAGGTCAGGGAAGGTATTTCTCGGACTTCCCCGAACAGGGAACACCTGTGACTGAAGAGAGCTGCGTGGAGTTGTCTCTCGAGCTCCCCCACGCACTGACAATTGTTCCGGAATCCTGAGCGTGGGGAGGTTCCCCCAACGGTCGGCAGCGAGTGGGTTCTAACGGAATGCCTAAGTTCGTCTCCCCTGAGGGCTTTCCTAATGTCTCTGTGCCAGGGAATGCTAGGGGTGTTTGCAGGAAGTCCCAGGGACAGAGGCTACCTCCCCAAGGTCAGGGAAGGTATTTCTCGGACTTCCCCGAACAGGGATCACCTGTGACTGAAGAGAGCTGCGTGGAGTTGTCTCTCGAGCTCCCCCACGCACTGACAATGGTTCCGGAATCCTGAGCGTGGGGAGGTTCCACCAACGGTCGTCAACGAGTGGGTTCTAACGGAATTCCTAAGCTCGTCTCCCCTGAGGATTTTCCTAATGTCTCTGTGCCAAGGAATGCTAGGGGGGTTTGCAGGAATTCCCAGGGACAGAGGCTGCCTCCCCAAGGTCAGGGAAGGTATTTCTCGGACTTCCCCGAACAGGGAACACCTGTGACTGAAGAGAGCTGCGTGGAGTTGTCTCTCGAGCTCCCCCACGCACTGACAATGATTCCGGAATCCTGAGCGTGGGGAGGTTCCAGCAACGGTCGGCAGTGCGTGGGTTCTAACGGAATGCCTAAGCTAGTCTCCCCTGAGGGTTTTCCTAATGTCTCTCTGCCAGGGAATGCTAGGGGGGTTTGCAGGAATTCCCAGGGACAGAGGCTGCCTCCCCAAGGTCAGGGAAGATATTTCTCGGACTTCCCCGAACAGGGAACACCTGTGACTGAAGAGAGCTGCGTGGAGTTGTCTCTCGAGCTCCCCCACGCACTGACAATGGTTCCGGAATCCTGAGCGTGGGGAGGTTCCACCAACGGTCGGCAGCGCGTGGGTTCTAACGGAATGCCTAAGCTCGTCTCCCCTGAGGGTTTTCCTAATGTCTCTGTGCCAGGGAATGCTAGGGGTGTTTGCCGGAAGTCCCAGGGACAGAGGCTGCCTCCCCAAGGTCAGGGAAGGTATTTCTCGGACTTCCCCGAACAGGGAACACCTGTGACTGAAGAGAGCTGCGTGGAGTTGTCTCTCGAGCTCCCCCACGCACTGACAATGGTTCCGGAATCCTGAGCGTGGGGAGGTTCCAGCAACGGTCGGCAGCGCGTGGGTTCTAACGGAATGCCTAAGCTAGTCTCCCCTGAGGGTTTTCCTAATGTCTCTGTGCCAGGGAATGCTAGGGGGGTTTGCAGGAAGTCCCAGGGACAGAGGCTGCCTCCCCAAGGTCAGGGAAGGTATTTCTCGGACTTCCCCGAACAGGGAACACCTGTGACTGAAGAGAGCTGCGTGGAGTTGTCTCTCGAGCTCCCCCACGCAGTGACAATGGTTCCGGAATCCTGAGCGTGGGGAGGTTCCACCAACGGTCGGCAGCGAGTGGGTTCTAACGGAATGCCTAAGCTCGTCTCCCCTGAGGGTTTTCCTAATGTCTCTGTGCCAGGGAATGCTGGGGGTGTTTGCAGGAAGTCCCAGGGACAGAGGCTGCCTCCCCAAGGTCAGGGAAGGTATTTCTCGGACTTCCCCGAACAGGGAACACCTGTGACTGAAGAGAGCTGCGTGGAGTTGTCTCTCGAGCTCCCCCACGCACTGACAATGGTTCCGGAATCCTGAGCGTGGGGAGGTTCCACCAACGGTTGGCAGCGCGTGGGTTCTAACGGAATGCATAAGCTCGTCTCCCCTGAGGATTTTCCTAATGTCTCTGTGCCAGGGAATGGTACGGGGGTTTGCAGGAAGTCCCAGGGACAGAGGCTGCCTCCCCAAGGTCAGGGAAGGTATTTCTCGGACTTCCCCGAACAGGGAACACCTTTGACTGAAGAGAGCTGCGTGGAGTTGTCTCTCGAGCTCCCCCACGCACTGACAATGGTTCCGGAATCCTGAGCGTGGGGAGGTTCCAGCAACGGTCGGCAGCGCGTGGGTTCTAACGGAATGCCTAAGCTAGTCTCCCCTGAGGGTTTTCCTAATGTCTCTGTGCCAGGGAATGCTAGGGGGGTTTGCAGGAAGTCCCAGGGACAGAGGCTGCCTCCCCAAGGTCAGGGAAGGTATTTCCCGGACTTCCCCGAACAGGGAACACCTGTGACTGAAGAGAGCTGCGTGGAGTTGTCTCTCGAGCTCCCCCACGCACTGACAATGGTTCCGGAATCCTGAGCGTGGGGAGGTTCCACCAACGGTAGGCAGCGAGTGGGTTCTAACGGAATGCCTAAGCTCGTCTCCCCTGAGGGTTTTCCTAATGTCTCTGTGCCAGGGAATGCTGGGGGTGTTTGCAGGAAGTCCCAGGGACAGAGGCTGCCTCCCCAAGGTCAGGGAAGGTATTTCTCGGACTTCCCCGAACAGGGAACACCTGTGAATGAAGAAAGCTGCGTGGAGTTGTCTCTCGAGCTCCCCCACTCACTGACAATGGTTCCGGAATCCTGAGCGAGGGGAGGTTCCACCAACGGTCGGCAGCGCGTGGGATCAAACGGAATTGCAAAACTCGTCTCCCCTGAGTGTTTTCCTAATGTCTCTGTGCCAGGGAATGCTAGGGGTATTTGAAGGAAGTCCCAGTGGCAGAGGCTGCCTCCCCAAGGTCAGGAAATGTATTTCTCGGACTTCCCAGGTCAGGGAACACCTGTGACTGAGGAGAGCTGCGTGGAGTTGTCTCTCGAGCTCCCCCACGCACTGACAATTTTTCCGGAATCCTGAGCGTGGGGAGGTTCCACCAACGGTCGGCAGCGTGTGGGTTCTAACGGAATGCCTAAGCTCGACTCCCCTGAGGTTTTTCCTAATGTCTCTGTGCCAGGGAATGCTAGGGTTTTTGCAGGAAGTCCCAGGGACAGAGGCTGCCTCCACAAGGTCAGGGAAGGCATTTCTCGGACTTCCCCGAACAGGGAACACCTGTGACTGAAGAGCTGCGTGGAGCTGTCTCTCTACCTCCCCGACCCACTGACAATGGTTCCGGAATCCTGACGGTGGGGAGATTCCACCAACGGTGGGCAGCGAGTGGGTTTTAACGGAATTGCAAAGCTTGTCTCCCCTGAGGGTTTTCCAAGTGTCTCTATGCCCGGGAAGTCTAGGGGGGTTTGCAGGTAGTCCCAGGGACAGAGGTTGCCTCCCAAGGTCAGGGAAGGTATTTCTCGGACTTCCCCGAACAGGGAACACCTGTGACTGAAGAGAGCTGCGTGGAATTGTCTCTCCACCTCCCCGACGCACTAACAATGTTTCCGGAATCCTGAGCGTGGGGAGGTTCCACCAACGGTGGGCAGCGAGTGGGTTTTAACGGAATTGCAAAGCTCGTCTCCCCTGAGTGTTTTCCTAATATCTCTGTGCCAGGGAATGCTAGGGGGGTTTGCAGGAAGTCCCAGTGGCAGAGGCTGCCTCCCCAAGGACAGGAAAGGTTTTTCTCGGACTTCCACGGACAGGGAACACCTGTGACTGAGGAGAGCTTCGTGGAGTTGTCTCTCGAGCTCCCCCACGCACTGACAATGGTTCCGGAATCCTGAGCGTCGGGAGGTTCCACCAACGGTCGGCAGCGCGTGGGTTCTAACGGAATGCCTAAGCTCGTCTCCCCTGAGGGTTTTCCTAATGTCTCTGTGCCAGGGAATGCTAGGGGGGTTTGCAGGAAGTCCCAGGGACAGAGGCTGCCTCCCCAAGGTCAGGAAAGGTATTTCTCGGACTTCCCGGAACAGGGAACACCTGTGACTGAAGAGAGCTGCGTGGAGTTGTCTCTCGAGCTCCCCCACGCACTGACAATGTTTCCGGAATCCTGAGCGTGGGGAGGTTCCACCAACGGTCGGCAGCGCATGGGATCTAACGGAATTGCAAAGCTCGTCTCCCCTGAGGGTTTTCCTAATATCTCTGTGCCAGGGAATGCTAGGGGGGTTGGAAGGAAGTCCCAGTGGAAGAGGCTGCCTCCCCAAGTTTAGGAAAGGTATTTCTCGGACTTTCCCGGTCAGGGAACACCTGTGACTGAGGAGAGCTGCGTGGAGTTGTCTCTCGAGCTCCCCCACGCACTGACAATGGTTCCGGAATCCTGAGCGTGGGGAGGTACCTCCATTGGTCGGCAGCGCGTGGGTTCTAACGGAATGCCTAAGCTCGTCTCCCCTGAGAATTTTCCTAATGTCTCTGTGCCAGGGAATGCTTGGGTTTTTGCAGGAAGTCCCAGGGACAGAGGCTGCCTCCCCAAGGTCAGAGAAGTTATTTCTCGGACTTCCCCGAACAGGGAACACCTGTGACTGAAGAGAGCTGCGTGGAGTTGTCTTTCCATCTCCCCGACGCACTGACAATGTTTCCGGAATCCTGAGCGTGGGGAGGTTCCACCAACGGTCGGCAGCGCGTGGGATCTAACGGAATTGCAAAGCTCGTCTCCCCTGAGGGTTTTCCTAATGTCTCTGTGCCAGGGAATGCTAGGGGGGTTTGAAGGAAGTCCCAGTGGCAGAGGCTGCCTCCCCAAGGTCAGGAAAGGTGTTTCTCGGACTTCCCGTTCAAGGAACACCTGTGACTGAGGAGAGCTGCGTGGAGTTGTCTCTCGAGCTCCCCCACGCAGTGACAATGGTTCCGGAATCCTGAGCGTTGGGAGGTTCCACCAACGGTCGGCAGCGCGTGGGATCTAATGGAATTGCAAAGCTCGTCTCCCCTGAAGGTTTTCCTAATATCTCTGTGCCAGGGAATGCTAGGGGGGTTTTAAGGAATTCCCAGTGACAAAGGCTGCCTCCCCATGGTCAGGAAAGGTATTTCTCGGACTTCCCCGAACAGGGAACAACTGTGATTGAAGAGAGCTGCGTGGAGTTGTCTCTCGAGCTCCCCCACGCGCTGACAATGGTTCCGGAATACTGAGCGTGGGGAGGTTCCACCAACAGTCGGCAGCGCGTGGGTTCTAACGGAATGCCTTAGCTCGTCTCCCCTGAGGGTTTTCCTAATGTCTCTGTGCCAGGGAATGCTAGGGTGGTTTGCAGGAAATCCCAGGGACAGAGGCTGCCTCCCAAAGTTCAAGGAAGGTATTTCTCGGACTTCCCCGAACAGGGAACACCTGTGATTGAAGAGAGCTGCGTGGAGTTGTCTCTCGAGCTCCCCCACGCACTGACAATTGTTCCGGAATCCTGAGCGTGGGGAGGTTCCACCAACGGTCGGCAGCGCATGGGATCTAACGGAATTGCAAAGCTCGTCTCCCCTGAGGTTTTGCCTAATATCTCTGTGCCAGGGAATGCTAGGGGTGTTGGAAGGAAGTCCCAGTGGAAGAGGCTGCCTCCCCAAGGTCAGGAAAGGTATTCCTCGGACTTCCCCGGTCAGGGAACACCTGTGACTGAGGAGAGCTGCGTGGAGTTGTCTCTCGAGCTCCCCCACGCACTGACAATGGTTCCGGAATCCTGAGCGTGGGGAGGTACCTCCATTGGTCGGCAGCGCGTGGGTTCTAACGGAATGCCTAAGCTCGTGTCCCCTGAGAATTTTCCTAATGTCTCTGTGCCAGGGAATGCTTGGGTTTTTGCAGGAAGTCCCAGGGACAGAGGCTGCCTCCCCAAGGTCAGAGAAGGTATTTCTCGGACTTCCCCGAACAGGGAACACCTGTGACTGAAGAGAGCTGCGTGGAGATGTCTTTCCACCTCCCCGACGCACTGACAATGGTTCCGGAATCCTGAGCGTGGGGAGGTTCCACCAACGGTCGGCAGCGAGTTTTTTCTAACAGAATTGCAAAGCTCGTCTCCCCTGAGGGTTTTCCTAATGTCTCTGTGCCAGGGAATGCTAGGGGGGTTTGCAGGAAGTCCCAGGTTCAGAGGCTGCCTCCCCAAGGTCAGGGAAGGTATTTCTCAGACTTCCCCGAACAGGGAACACCTGTGACTGAAGAGAGCTGCGTGGAGTTGTCTCTCGAGCTCCCCCACGCGCTGACAATGGTTCCGGAATCCTGAGCGTGGGGAGGTTCCACCAACGGTCGGCAGCGCGTGGGTTCTAACGGAATGCCTAAGCTCGTCTCCCCTGAGGGTTTTCCTAATGTCTCTGTGCCAGGGAATGCTAAGGGGGTTTGCAGGAAGTCCCAGGGACAGAGGCTGCCTCCCCAAGGTCAGGAAAGGTATTTCTCGGACTTCCCCGAACAGGGAACACCTGTGACTGAAGAGAGCTGCGTGGAGTTGTCTCTCGTGCTCCCCCACGCACTGACAATGGTTCCGGAATCCTGAGCGTGTGGAGGTTCCATCAACGGTCGGTAGCGCATGGGATCTAACGGAATTGCAAACCTCGTCTCCCCTGAGGGTTTGCCTAATATCTCTGTGCCAGGGAATGCTAGGGGGGTTGGAAGGAAGTCCCAGTGGAAGAGGCTTCCTCCCCAAGGTCAGGAAAGGTATTCCTCGGACTTCCCCGGTCAGGGAACACCTGTGACTGAGGAGAGCTGCGTGGAGTTGTCTCTCGAGCACCCCCACGCACTGACAATGGTTCCGGAATCCTGAGCATGGGGAGGTACCTCCATTTGTCGGCAGCGCGTGGGTTCTAACGAAATGCCTAAGCTCGTCTCCCCTGAGAATTTTCCTAATGTCTCTGTGCCAGGGAATGCTTGGGTTTTTCCAGGAAGTCCCAGGGACAGAGGCTGCCTCCCCAAGGTCAGGGAAGTTATTTCTCAGACTTCCCCAAACAGGGAACACCTGTGACTGAGGAGAGCTGCGTGGAGTTGTCTCTCGAGCTCCCCCACGCACTGACAATGGTTCCGGAATCCTGAGCGTGGGGAGGTTCCACCAACGGTCGGCAGCGCGTGGGTTCTAACGGAATGCGTAAGCTCGTCTCCCCTGAGGGTTTTCCTAATGTCTCTGTGCCAGGGAATGCTAGGGGGGTTTGCAGGAAATCCCAGGGACAGAGGCTGCCTCCCAAACTTCAAGGAAGGTATTTCACGGACTTCCCCGAACAGGGAACACCTGTGACTAAAGAGAGCTGCGTGGAGTTGTCTCTCGAGCTCCCCCACGCGCTGACAATTGTTCCGGAATCCTGAGCGTGGGGAGGTTCCACCAACGGTCGGCAGCGCGTGGGTTCTAACAGAATGCCTAAGCTCGTCTCCCCTGAGGGTTTTCCTAATGTCTCTGTGCCAGGGAATGCTTGGGGGGTTTGCAGAAAGTCCCAGGGACAGAGGCTGCCTCCCCAAGGTCAGGGAAGGTATTTCTCGGACTTCCCCGAACAGGGAACACCTGTGACTGAAGAGAGCTGCGTGGAGTTGTCTCTCCACCTCCCCGACGCACTGACAATGGTTCCGGAATCCTGAGCGTGGGGAGGTTCCACTAACGGTCGGCAGCGAGTCGGTTCTAACAGAATTGCAAAGCTCGTCTCCCCTGAGGGTTTTCCTAATGTCTCTGTGCCAGGGAATGCTAGGGGGGTTTGCAGGAAGTCCCAGGGACAGAGGCTGCCTCCCCAAGGTCAGGGAAGGTATTTCTCGGACTTCCCCGAACAGGGAACACCTGTGACTGAAGAGAGCTGCGTGGAGTTGTCTCTCGAGCTCCCCCACGCGCTGACAATGGTTCCGGAATCCTGAGCGTGGGGAGGTTCCACCAACGGTCGGCAGCGCGTGGGTTCTAACGGAATGCCTAAGCTCGTCTTCCCTGAGGGTTTTCCTAATGTCTCTGTGCCAGGGAATGCTAAGGGGGTTTGCAGGAATTCCCAGGGACAGAGGCTGCCTCCCCAAGGTCAGGGAAGATTTTTCTCGGACTTCCCCGAACAGGGAACACCTGTGACTGAAGAAAGCTGCGTGGTGTTGTCTCTCGAGCTCCCCCACGCACTGACAATGGTTCCGGAATCCTGAGCGTGGAGAGGTTCCACCAACGGTCGGCAGCGCGTGGGATCTTACTGAATTGCAAAGCTCGTCTCCCCTGAGGGTTTTCCTAATGTCTCTGTGCCAGGGAATGCTAGGGGGGTTTGAAGGAAGTCCCAGTGTCAGAGGATGCCTCCCCAAGGTCAGGAAAGTTATTTCTCGGACTTCCCCGGACAGGGAACATCTGTGACTGAAGAGAGCTGCGTGGAGTTGTCTCTCGAGCTCCCCCACGCAATGATAATAGTTCCGGAATAATTACCGTGGGAGGTACCTCCATTGGTCGGCAGCGCGTGGGTTCTAACGGAATGCCTAAGCTCGTCTCCCCTGAGAATTTTCCTAATGTCTCTGTGCCAGGGAAAGCTTGGGGGATTTGCAGGAATTCCCAGTGTCAGAGGCTGCCTCCCCAATGTCAGCGAAGTTATTTCTCGGACTTCCCCAAACAGGGAACACCTGTTACTGAAGAGAGCTGCGTGGAGTTTTCTCTTGAGCTCCCCCACGCACTGACAATGGTTCCGGAATCCTGAGCGTGGGGAGGTGCCACCAATGGTCGGCAGTGCGTGGGTTCTATTGGAATGCCTAAGCTCGTCTCCCCTGAGGATTTTCCTAATATCTCTGTGCCAGGGAATGCTGGGGGGGTTTGCAGGAAGTCCCAGTGACAGAGGCTGCCTCCCCAAGTTCAGGGAAGGTATTTCTCGGACTTCCACGAGCAGGGAACACGTGTGACTGAAGAGAGCTGCGTGGAGTTCTCTCTCGATCTCCCCCACGCGCTGACAATGTTTCCGGAATCCTGAGCGTGGGGAGGTTCCACCAACGGTCGGCAGCGCGTGGGATCTAACGGAATTGCAAAGCTCGTCTCCCCTGAGGGTTTTCCCAATGTCTCTGTGCCAGGGAATGCTAGGGGGGTTTGAAGGAAATCCCAGTGGCAAAGGCTGCCTCCCAAAGGTCAGGAAAGGTGTTTCTCGGACTTCCCCACACAGGGAACACCTGTGAATGAGGAGAGCTTTGTGGAGTTGTCTCTCGAGCTCCCCCACGCACTGACAATGGTTCCGGAATCCTGAGCGTGGGGAGGTTCCACCAAAGGTCGGCAGCGCGTGGGTTCTAACGGAATGCCTAAGCTCGTCTCCCCTGAGGGTTTTCCTAATGTCTCTGTGCCAGGGAATGCTAGGGGGGTTTGCAGGAAGTCCCAGGGACAGAGGCTGCCTCCCCAAGGTCAGGGAAGGTATTTCTCGTACTTCCCCGAACAGGGAACACCTGTGACTGAAGAGAGCTGCGTGGAGTTGTCTCTCCACCTCCCCGACGCACTGACAATGGTTCCGGAATCCTGACGGTGGGGAGGTCCCCCAACGGTGGGTAGCGAGTGGGTTCTAACGGAATTGCAAAGCTCGTATCCCCTGAGGGTTTTCCAAGTGTCTCTATGCCCGGGAAGGCTAGGGGTGTTTGCAGGAATTCCCAGGGACAGAGGTTGCCTCCGAAGGTCAGGGAAGGTATTTCTCGGACTTCCCCGAACAGGGAACACCTGTGACTGAAGAGAGCTGCGTGGAGTTATCTCTCGAGCTCCCTCACGCACTGACAATGGTTCCGGAATCCTGAGCGTGGGGAGGTTCCACCAACGGTCGGCAGCGCATGGGTTCTAACGGATTGCCTAAGCTCGTCTCCCCTGAGAGTTTTCCTAATGTCTCTGTGCCAGGGAATGCTAGGGGGGTTTGAAGGAAGTCCCAGGGGCAGAGGCTGCCTTCCCATGGTCAGGAAAGTAATTCTCGGTCTTCCCCGGACAGGGAACAACTGTGACTGAAGAGAGCTGCGTGGAGTTGTCTCTCGAGCTCACCCACGCAATGATAATTGTTCCGGAATCCTTACCGTGTGGAGGTACCTCCATTGGTTGGCAGCGCGTGGGTTCTAACGGAATGCATAAGCTCGTCTCCCCTGAGAATTTTCCTAATGTCTCTGTGCCAGGGAAAGCTTGGGGGATTTCCAGGAATTCCCCGTGTCAGAGGCTGCCTCCCCAATGTCAGGGAAGTTATTTCTCGGACTTCCCTGAGCATTGAACACCTGTGACTGAAGAGAGCTGCGTGGAGTTGTCTCTCGAGCTCCCCCACGCACTGACAATTTTTCCGGAATCCTGAGCGTGGGGAGGTTCCACCAACGGACGGCAGCGCGTGGGTTCTAACGGAATGCCTAAGCTCGACTCCACTGAGGGTTTTCCTAATGTCTCTGTGCCAGGGAATGCTAGGGGGTTTTGCAGGAATTCCCAGGGACAGAGGCTACCTCCCAAGGTCAGGGAAGGTATTTCTCGGACTTCCCCGAACAGGGAACACCTGTGACTGAAGAGAGCTGCGTGGAGTTGTCTCCCCACCTCCCCGACGCACTGACAATGTTCCCGGAATCCTGAGCGTGGGGAGGTTCCACCAACGGTCGGCAGCGCGTGGGTTCTAACGGAATGCCTAAGCTCGTCTCCCCTGAGAATTTTCCTAATGTCTCTGTGCCAGGGAAAGCTTGGGGGATTTGCAGGAATTCCCAGTGTCAGAGGCTGCCTCCCTAATGTCAGGGAAGTTATTTCTCGGACTTCCCCGAACAGGGAACACCTGTGACTGAAGAGAGCTTCGTGGAGTTGTCTGTCGATCTTCCCTACGCATGAAAATGTTTCTGGAATCCTGAGAGTGGGGAGGTTCCACCAACGGTCGGCAGCGCGTGGGTTCTAACAGAATGCCTAAGCTCGTCTCCCCTGAGGGTTTTCCTAATGTCTCTGTGCCAGGGAATGCTAGGGTTTTTGCAGGAAGTCCCAGGGACAGAGGCTGCCTCCCCAAGGTCAGGGAAGTTATTTCTCGGACTTCCCCAAACGGTGAACACCTGTGACTGAAGAGAGCTGCGTGGAGTTGTCTCTCGAGCTCCCACACGCACTGACAATGGTTCCGGAATCCTGAGCGTGGGGAGGTACCACCAATGGTCGGCAGTGCGTGGGTTCTAATGGAATGCCTAAGCTCGTCTCCCCTGAGGGTTTTCCTAATATCTCTGTGTCTCCCCTGAGGGTTTTCCTAATATCTCTGTGCCAGGGAATGCTATAGGGGTTTGCAGGAAATCCCAGGGACAGAGGCTGCCTCCCAAATGTCAAGGAAGGTATTTCTCGGACTTCCCCAAACAGGGAACACCTGTGACTGAAGAGAGCTGCGTGGAGTTGTCTCTCGAGCTCCCCCACGCACTGACAATGGTTCCGGAATCCTCAGCGTGGGGAGGTTCCACCAACGGTCGGCAGCGCGTGGGTTCTAACGGAATGCCTAAGCTCGTCTCCCCTGAGGTTTTCCTAATGTCTCTGTGCCAGGGAATGCAAGGGGGGTTTGCAGGAAGTCCCAGGGACAGAGGCTGCCTCCCCAAGGTCAGGGAAGGTATTTCTCGGACTTCCCCGAACAAGGAACCTGTGACTGAAGAGAGCTGCGTGGAGTTGTCTCTCCACCTCCCCGACGCACTGAAAATGTTTCCGGAATCCTGATGGTGGGGAGGTTGCACCAACGGTCGGCAGCGCGTGGGTTCTAACAGAATTGCAAAGCTCGTCTCCCCTGAGGGTTTTCCAAGTGTCTCTATTCCCGGGAAGGCTAGGGGGGTTTGCAGGAAGTCCCAGGGACAGAGGTTGCTTCCCAAGGTCAGGGAAGGTATTTCTCGGACTTCCCCGAACAGGGAACACCTGTGACTGAAGAGAGCTGCGTGGAGTTGTCTCTCGAGCTCCCCCACGCGCTGACAATGTTTCCGGAATCCTGAGCGTGGGGAGGTTCCACCAACGGTCGGCAGCGCGTGGGATCTAACGGAATTGCAAAGCTCGGGTCCCCTGAGGGTTTTCCTTATGTCTATGTGCCAGGGAATGCTAGCGGGGTTTGCAGGAAGTCCCAGGGACAGAGGTTGCCTCCCAAGGTCAGGAAAGGTATTTCTCGGACTTCCCCGGACTGGGAAAACCTGTGACTGAAGAGAGCTGCGTGGAGTTTTCTCTCGAGGTCCCCCACGCACTGACAATGGTTCCGGAATCATGAGAGTGGGGAGGTTCCACCAACGGTCGGCAGCGGGTGGCATCTAACGGAATGCCTAAGCTCGTCTCCCCTGAGGGTTTTCCTAATGTCTCTGTGCCAGGGAATGCTAGGGGTGTTTGCAGGAAGTCCCAGGGACAGAGGCTGCCTCCCCAAGGTCAGGGAAGGTATTTCTCGGACTTCCCCGAACAGGGAACACCTGTGACTGAAGAGAGGTGCGTGGAGTTTTCTCTCGAGCTCCCCCATGCGCTGACAATGGTTCCGGAATCCTGAGCGTGAGGAGGTTCCACCAACGGTCGGTAGCGCGTGGGTTCTAACGAAATGCCTAAGCTCGTCTCCCCTGAGGGTTTTCCTAATGTCTATGTGCCAGGGAATGCTAGGGGGGTTTGCAGGAAGTCCCAGGGACAGAGGTTGCCTCCCCAAGGTCAGGGAAGGTATTTCTCGGACTTGCCAGAAGAGGGAACACCTGTGACTGAAGAGAGCTGCGTGGAGTTGTCTCTCCACCTCCCCGACGCACTGACAATGGTTCCGGAATCCTGATGGTGGGGAGGTTCCCCCAACGGTCGGCAGCGAGTGGGTTCTTACAGAATTGCAAAGCTCGTCTCCCCTGAGGGTTTTCCAAGTGTCTCTATTCCCGGGAAGGCTAGGGGGGTTTGCAGGAAGTCCCAGGGTCAGAGGTTGCCTCCCAAGGTCAGGGAAGGTATTTCTCGGACTTCCCCGAACAGGGAACACCTGTGATTGAAGAGAGCTGCGTGGAGTTGTCTCTCGAGCTCCCCCACGCGCTGACAATGTTTCCGGAATCCTGAGCGTGGGGAGGTTCCACCAACGGTCGGCAGCGCGTGGGATCTAACGGAATTGCAAAGCTCGGCTCCCCTGAGGATTTTCCTTATGTCTATGTGCCAGGGAATGCTAGGGGGGTTTGCAGGAAGTCCCAGGGACAGAGGTTGCCTCCCAAGGTCAGGAAAGATATTTCTCGGACTTCCCCGAGCAGGGAACACCTGTGACTGAAGAGAGCTGCGTGGAGTTGTCTCTCGAGCTCCCCCACGCGCTGACAATGGTTCCGGAATTCTGAGCGTGCGGAGGTTCCACCAATGGTCGGCAGCGCATGGGTTCTAACGGAATGCCTTAGCTCGTCTCCCCTGAGGGTTTTTCTAATGTCTCTGTGCCAGGGAATGCTAGGGGGGTTTGCAGGAAGTCCCAGGGACAGAGGCTGCCTCCTCAAGGTCAGGGAAGATTTTTCTCGGACTTCCCCGAACAGGGAACACCTGTGACTGAAGAGAGCTGCGTGGAGTTTTCTCTCGAGCTCCCCCACGCACTGACAATGTTTCCGGAATCGTGAGCGTGGGGAGGTTCCACCAACGGTCGGCAGCGCGTGGGATCAAACGGAATTGCAAAGCTCGTCTCCCCTAGGGTTTTCCTAATGTCTCTTTGTCAGGGAATGTTAGGGGGGATTGCAGGAAATCCCAGGGACAGAGGCTGCCTCCCCAATGTCAGGGAAGGTATTTCTCGGACTTCCCCGAACAGGGAACACCTGTGACTGAAGTGAGCTGCGTGGAGTTGTCTCTCGAGCTCCCCCACGCGCTGACAATTGTTCCGGAATCCTGAGCGTGGGGAGGTTCCACCAACGGTCGGCAGCGCGTGGGTTCTAACGGAATGCCTAAGCTCGTCTCCCCTGAGGGTTTTCCTAATGTCTCTGTGCCAGGCAATGCTAGGGGTGTTTGAAGGAACTCCCAGGGACAGAGGCTGCCTCCCCAAGGTCAGGGAAGATTTTTGTCGGACTTCCCCGGACAGGGAACACCTGTGACTGAAGAGAGCTGCGTGGAGTTGTCTCTCGAGCTCCCCCACGCACTGACAATGGTTCCGGAATCCTGAGCGTGGGGAAGTTCCACCAACGATCGGAAGCGCGTGGGATCTAACGGAATTTTATAGCTCGTCTCCCCTGAGGGTTTTCCTAATGTCTCTGTGCCAGGGAATGCTAGGGGGGTTTGAAGGAAATCCCAGTGGCAGAGGCTGCCTCCCCAAGGTCAGGAAAGTTATTTCTCGGACTTCCCCGTGCAGGGAACACCTGTGACTGAAGAGGACTGCGTGGAGTTGTCTCTCGCGCTCCCCGAAGCACTGACAATGGTTCCGGAAGCCTGAGCGTGGGGAGGTGCCACCAACGGTCGGCAGCGCGTGGGTTCTAACGGAATGCCTTAGCTCGTCTCCCCTGAGGGTTTTCCTAATGTCTCTGTGCCAGGGAATGCTAGGGGAGTTTGCAGGAAGTCCCAGGGACAGAGGCTGCCTCCCCAAGGTCAGGGAAGGTATATCTCGGACTTCCCCGAACAAGGAACACCTGTGAATAAAGAGAGCTGCGTGGAGTTGTCTCTCGAGCTCCCCCACGCAATGATAATTGTTCCGGAATAATTACCGTGGGAGGTACCTCCATTGGTCGGCAGCGCGTGGGTTCTAACGGAATGCCTAAGCACGTCTCCCCTGAGAATTTTCCTAATGTCTCTGTGCCAGGGAAAGCTTGGGGGATTTGCAGGAATTCCCAGTGTCAGAGGCTGCCTCCCCAATGTCAGGGAAGTTATTTCTCAGACTTCCCCAAACAGGGAACACCTGTGACTGAATAGAGCTGCGTGGAGTTGTCTGTCGATCTCCCCTTCGCACTGAAAATGTTTCTGGAATCCTGAGCGTGGGGAGGTTCCACCAACGGTCGGCAGCGCGTGGGTTCTAACGGAATGCCTAAGCTCGTCTCCCCTGAGGGTTTTCCTAATGTCTCTGTGCCAGGGAATGCTAGGGGGGTTTGCAGGAAGTCCCAGGGACAGAGGCTGCCTCCCCAAGGTCAGGGAAGGTATTTCTCGGACTTGCCCGAACAGGGAACACCTGTGACCGAAGAGAGCTGCGTGGAGTTGTCTCTCCACCTCCCCGACGCACTGACAATTGTTCCGGAATCCTGATGCTGGGGAGGTTCCAACAACGGTCGGCAGCGTGTGGGTTCTAACAGAATTGCAAAGCTCGTCTCCCCTGAGGGTTTTCCAAGTGTCTCTATGCCCGGGAAGGCTAGGAGGGTTTGCAGGAAGTCCCAGGGACAGAGGTTGCCTCCCAAGGTCAGGGAAGGGATTTCTCGGACTTCCCCGAACAGGGGACACCTGTGACTGAAGAGAGCTGCGTGGAGTTGTCTCTCGAGCTCCCCCACGCGCTGACAATGGTTCTGGAATCCTGAGCGTGGGGAGGTTCCACCAACGGTCGGCAGCGTGTGGGTTCTAACGGAATGCCTAAGCTCGTCTCCCCTGAGGGTTTTCCTAATGTCTCTGTGCCAGGGAATGCTAGGGGGGTTTGCAAGAAGTCCCAGGGACAGAGGCTGCCTCCCCAAGGTCAGGGAAGGTATTTCTCGGACTTGCCCGAACAGGGAACACCTGTGACCGAAGAGAGCTGCGTGGAGTTGTCTCTCCACCTCCCCGACGCACTGACAAGTTTTCCAGAATCCTGATGGTGGGGAGGTTCCACCAACTGTGGGCAGCGTGTGGGTTCTAACGGAATTGCAATGCTCGTCTCCCCTGAGGGTTTTCCAAGTGTCTCTAGGCCCGGGAAGTCTAGGGGGGTTTGCAGGAAGTCCCAGGGACAGAGGTTGCCTCCCAAAGTCAGGGAAGGTATTTCTCGGACTTCCCCGAACAGGGAATACCTGTGACGGAAGAGAGCTGCGTGGAGTTGTCTCTCCACCTCCCCGACGCACTGACAACGGTTCCGGAATCCTGAGCATCGGGAGGTTGCACCAACGGTCGGCAGCGCGTGGGATCTAACGGAATTACAAAGCTCGTCTCCCCTGAGGGTTTTCCTAATGTCTCTGTGCCAGGGAAAGCTTGGGGGATTTGCAGGAATTCCCAGTGTCAGAGACTGCCTCCCCAATGTCAGGGAAGTTATTTCTCGGACTTCCCCGAACAGGGAACACCTGTGACTGAGGAGAGCTGCGTGGAGTTGTCTGTCGATCTCCCCTACGCACTGAAAATGTTTCTGGAATCCTGAGCGTCGGGAGGTTCCACCAACGGTCGGCAGCGCGTGGGTTCTAACGGAATGCCTAAGCTCGTCTCCCCTGAGGGTTTTCCTAATGTCTCTGTGCCAGGGAATGCTAGGGTTTTTGCAGGAAGTCCCAGGGACAGAGGCTGCCTCCCCAAGGTCAGGGAAGTTATTTCCCGGACTTCCCCGAACAGTGAACACCTGTGACTGAAGACAGCTGCGTGGAGTTGTCTCTCGAGCTCCCCCACGCACTGACAATGGTTCCGGAATCCTGAGCGTGGGAAGGTACCACAAATGGTCGGCAGCGCGTGGGTTCTAACGGAATGCCTAAGCTCGTCTCCCCTGAGGGTTTTCCTAATGTCTCTGTGCCAGGGAATGCTAGGGGGGTTTGCAGGAAATCCCAGGGACAGAGGCTGCCTCCCCAATGTCAGGGAAGTTATTTCTCGGACTTCCCCGATCAGGGAACACTTGTGACTGAAGAGAGCTGCGTGGAGTTTTCTCTCGAGCTCCCCCACGCGCTGACAATGGTTCCGGAATCCTGAGCGTGGGGAGGTTTCACCAACGGTCGGCAGCGCGTGGGATCTAACGGAATTGCAAAGCTCGCCTCCCCTGAGGGTTTTCCTAATGTCTCTGTGCCAGGGAATACTAGGGGGGTTTGAAGGAAGTCCCAGTGGCCGAGGCTGCCTCCCCAAAGTCAGGAAAGGTATTTCTCGGACTTCCCCGTCAGGGAACACCTATGACTGAAGAGAGCTGCGTGGAGTTGTCTCTCGAGCTCCCCCACGCAATGATAATGGTTCCGGAATCCTTACCGTGGGGAGGTACCTCCATTGGTCGGCAGCGCGTGGGTTCTAACGGAATGCCTAAGCTCGTCTCCCCTGAGAATTTTCCTAATTTCTCTGTGCCAGGGAATGCTAGGGGGGTTGGAAGCAAGTCCCAGTGGAAGAGGCTGCCTCCCCAAGGTTAGGAAAGGTATTTCTCGGACTTCCCCGTGCAGGGAACACCTGTGACTGAAGAGGACAGCGTGGAGTTTCTCTCGAGCTCCCCCACGCACTGACAATGTTTCCGGAAGCTTGAGCGTGGGGAGGTTCCACGAACGGTAGGCATCGCGTGGGTTCTAACGGAATGCCTAAGCTCGTCTCCCCTAAGGGTTTTCCTAATGTCTCTGTGCCAGGGAATGCTGGGGGGGCTTGCAGGAAATCCCTGGGACAGAGGCTGCCTCCCAAAGTTCAAGGAAGGTATTTCTCGGACTTCCCCGAACAGGGAACACCTGTGACTGAAGAGAGCTGCGTGGAGTTGTCTCTCGAGCTCCCCCACGCACTGACAATTGTTCCGGAATCCTGAGCGTGGGGAGGTTCCACCAACGGTCGGCAGCGCGTGGGTTCTAACGGAATGCGTAAGCTCGTCTCCCCTAAGAATTTTCCTAATTTCTCTGTGCCAGGGAATGCTAGGGGGGTTTGCAGGAAGTCCCAGGGACAGAGGCTGCCTCCCCAAGGTCAGGGAAGTTATTTCTCGGACTTCCCCGAACAGGGAACACCTGTGACTGAAGAGAGCTGCGTGGAGTTTTCTCTTGATCTCCCCCACGCACTGACAATGGTTCCGGTATCCTGAGCGTGGGGAGGTTCCACCAACGGTCGGCAGCGCATGGGATCTAACGGAATTGCAAAGCTCGTCTCCCCTGAGTGTTTTCCTAATGTCTCTGTGCCAGGGAATGCTAGGCGGGTTTTAAGGAAGTCCCAGTGGCAGAGGCTGCCTCCCCATGGTCAGGAAAGGTATTTCTCGGACTTCCCGGGACAGAGAACACCTGTGACTGAAGAGAGCTGCGTGGAGTTTTCTCTCGAGCTCCCCCACGCAATGATAATTGTTCCAGAATCCTTACCGTGTGGAGGTACCTCCATTGGTCGGCAGCGCGTGGGTTCTAACGGAATGCCTAAGCTCGTCTCCCCTGAGAATTTTCCTAATATCTCTGTGCCAGGGAAAGCTTGTAGGATTTGCAGGAATTCCCAGTGTCAGAGGCTGCCTCCCCAATGTCAGGGAAGTTATTTCTCGGACTTCCCCGAACAGGGAACACCTGTGACTGAGGAGAGCTGCGTGGGGTTGTCTGTCGATCTCCCCTACGCACTGAAAATGTTTCTGGAATCCTGAGCGTGTGGAGGTTCCACCAACGGTCGGCAGCGCGTGGGTTCTAACGGAATGCCTAAGCTCGTCTCCCCTGAGGTTTTTCCTAATGTCTCTGTGCCAGGGAATGCTAGGGTTTTTGCAGGAAGTCCCAGGGACAGAGGCTGCCTCCCCAAGTTCACGGAAGGTATTTCTCGGACTTCCCCGAACAGGGAACACCTGTGACTGAAGAGAGCTGCGTGGAGTTGTCTCTCCACCTCCCCGACGCAATGACAATTGTTCCGGAATCCTGATGGTGGGGAGGTTCCAACAACGGTCGGCAGCGAGTGGGTTCTAACAGAATTGCAAAGCTCGTCTCCCCTGAGGGTTTTCCTAATATCTCTGTGACAGGGAATGCTAGGGGGGTTGGAAGGAATTCCCAGTGGAAGAGGCTGCCTCCCCAAGGTTAGGAAAGGTATTTCTCGGACTTCCCCGGTCAGGGAACACCTGTGACTGAGGAGAGCTGCGTGGAGTTGTCTCTCGAGCTCCCCCACGCAGTGACAATGGTTCCGGAATCCTGACCGTGGGGAGGTTCCACCAACGGTCGGCATCGCGTGGGTTCTAACGGAATGCCTAAGCTCGTCTCCCCTAAGGGTTTTCCTAATGTCTCTGTGCCAGGGAATGCTGGGGGGGTTTGCAGGAAATCCCAGGGACAGAGGCTGCCTCCCAAAGTTCAAGGAAGGTATTTCACGGACTTCCCCGAACAGGGAACACCTGTGACTGAAGAGAGCTGCGTGGAGTTGTCTCTCGAGCTCCCCCACGCACTGACAATTGTTCCGGAATCCTGAGCGTGGGGAGGTTCCACCAACGGTCGGCAGCGCGTGGGTTCAAACGGAATGCCTAAGCTCGACTCCCCTAAGTATTTTCCTAATGTCTCTGTGCCAGGGAATGCTAGGGGGGTTTGCAGGAAGTCCCAGGGACAGAGGCTGCCTCCCCAAGGTCAGGGAAGTTATTTCTCGGACTTCCCCGAACAGGGAACATCTGTGAATGAAGAGAGCAGCGTGGAGTTTTCTCTTGAGCTCCCCCACGCACTGACAATGGTTCCGGAATCCTGAGCGTGGGGAGGTTCCACCAACGGTCGGCAGCGCGTGGGTTCTAACGGAATGCCTAAGCTCGTCTCCCCTGAGGGTTTTCCTAATGTCTCTGTGCCAGGGAATGCTAGGGGTGTTTGCAGGAAGTCCCAGGGAGAGAGGCTGCCTCCCCAAGTTCAGGGAAGGTATTTCTCGGACTTCCCCGAACAGGGGACACCTGTGACTGAAGAGAGCTGCGTGGAGTTGTCTCTCGAGCTCCCCCACGCGCTGACAATGTTTCTGGAATCCTGAGCGTGGGGAGGTTCCACCAACGGTCGGCAGCGCGTGGGTTCTAACGGAATGCCTAAGCTCGTCTCCCCTGAGGGTTTTCCTAATGTCTCTGTGCCAGGGAATGCTAGGGGGGTTTGCAGGAAGTCCCAGGGACAGAGGCTGCCTCCCCAAGGTCAGGGAAGATATTTCTCGGACTTGCCCGAACAGGGAACACCTGTGACTGAAGAGAGCTGCGTGGAGTTGTCTCTCCACCTCCCCGACGCACTGACAATTGTTCCGGAATCCTGATGGTGGGGAGGTTCCAACAACGGTCGGCAGCGAGTGGGTTCTAACAGAATTGCAAAGCTCGTCTCCCCTGAGTGTTTTCCTAATATCTCTGTGCCAGGGAATGCTAGGGGGGTTTGCAGGAATTCCCAGTGACAGAGGCTGCCTCCCCAAGGTCAGGGAAGATATTTCTCGGACTTCCCCGTGCAGGGAACACCTGTGACTGAAGAGGACTGCGTGGAGTTGTCTCTCGAGCTCCCCCACGCACTGACAATGTTTCCGGAAGCCTGAGCGTTTGGAGGTTCCACCAAAGGTCGGCATCGCGTGGGTTCAAACGGAATGCCTAAGCTCGTCTCCCCTAAGGGTTTTCCTAATGTCTCTGTGCCAGGGAATGCTTGGGGGATTTGCAGGAAGTCCCAGGGACAGAGGCTGCCTCCCCAAGGTCAGCGAAGATATTTCTCGGACTTGCCCGAACAGGGAACACCTGTGACTGAAGAGAGCTGCATGGAGTTGTCTCTCCACCTCCCAGACGCACTGACAATTGTTCCGGAATCCTGATGGTGGGGAGGTTCCAACAACGATCGGCAGCAAGTGGGTTCTAACAGAATTGCAACGCTCGTCTCCCCTGAGGATTTTCCAAGTGTCTCTATGCCCGGGAAGGCTAGGAGGGTTTGCAGGAAGTCCCAGGGACAGAGGTTGCCTCCCAAGGTCAGGGAAGGTATTTCTCGGACTTCCCCGAACAGGGAACACCTGTGACTGAATAGAGCATCGTGGAGTTGTCTCTCGAGCTCCCCCACGTGCTGACAATGGTTCCGGAATCCTGAGCGTGCGGAGGTTCCACCAACGGTCGGCAGCGCGTGGGATCTAACGGAATTGCAAAGCTCGGCTCCCCTGAGGGTTTTCCTAATGTCTCTGTGCCAGGGAATGCTAGGGGGGTTTGCAGGAAGTCCCAGGGACAGAGGCTGCCTCCCCAAGGTCAGGGAAGGTATTTCTCGGACTTCCCCGAACAGGGAACACCTGTGACTGAAGAGAGCTGCGTGGAGTTGTCTCTCCACGTCCCCGACGCACTGACAATGGTTCCGGAATCCTGAGCGTGGGGAGGTTCCACCAACGGTCGGCAGCGCATGGGATCTAACGGAATTGCAAAGCTCGTCTCCCCTGAGTGTTTTCCTAATGTCTCTGTGCCAGGGAATGCTAGGGGCGTTTTAAGGAAGTCCCAGTGGCAGAGGCGGCCTCCCCATGGTCAGGAAAGGTATTTCTCGGACTTCCCGGGACAGAGAACACCTGTGACTGAAGAGAGCTGCGTGGAGTTTTCTCTCGAGCTCCCCCACGCAATGATAATTGTTCCAGAATCCTTACCGTGTGGAGGTACCTCCATTGGTCGGCAGCGCGTGGGTTCTAACGGAATGCCTAAGCTCGTCTCCCCTGAGAATTTTCCTAATATCTCTGTGCCAGGGAAAGCTTGGGGGATTTGCAGGAATTCCCAGTGTCAGAGGCTGCCTCCCCAATGTCAGGGAAGTTATTTCTCGGACTTCCCCGAACAGGGAACACCTGTGACTGAGGAGAGCTGCGTGGGGTTGTCTGTCGATCTCCCCTACGCACTGAAAATGTTTCTGGAATCCTGAGCGTGGGGAGGTTCCACCAACGGTCGGCAGCGCGTGGGTTCTAACGGAATGCCTAAGCTCGTCTCCCCTGAGATTTTTCCTAATGTCTCTGTGCCAGGGAATGCTAGGGTTTTTGCAGGAAGTCCCAGGGACAGAGGCTGCCTCCCCAAGTTCACGGAAGGTATTTCTCGGACTTCCCCGAACAGGGAACACCTGTGACTGAAGAGAGCTGCGTGGAGTTGTCTCTCCACCTCCCCGACGCACTGACAATTGTTCCGGAATCCTGATGGTGGGGAGGTTCCAACAACGGTCGGCAGCGAGTGGGTTCTAACAGAATTGCAAAGCTCGTCTCCCCTGAGGGTTTTCCTAATATCTCTGTGCCAGGGAATGCTAGGGGGGTTGGAAGGAATTCCCAGTGGAAGAGGCTGCCTCCCCAAGGTTAGGAAAGGTATTTCTCGGACTTCCCCGGTCAGGGAACACCTGTGACTGAGGAGAGCTGCGTGGAGTTGTCTCTCGAGCTCCCCCACGCAGTGACAATGGTTCCGGAATCCTGAGCGTGGGGAGGTTCCACCAACGGTTGGCATCGCGTGGGATCTAACGGAATGCATAAGCTCGTCTCCCCTCAGGCTTTTCCTAATGTCTCTTTGCCAGGGAATGCTAGGGGGGTTTGCAGGAAATCCCAGGGACAGAGGCTGCCTCCCCAAGGTCAGGGAAGGTATTTCTCGGACTTCACGAACAGGGAACACCTGTGACTGAAGAGAGCTGCGTGGAGTTGTCTCTCGAGCTCCCCCACGCACTGACAATGTTCCGGAATCCTGAGCGTGAGGAGGTTCCACCAACGGTCGGCAGCGCATTGGTTCTAACGGAATGCCTAAGCTGGTCTCCCCTGAGGGTTTTCCTAATGTCTCTGTGCCAGGGAATGCTAGGGGGGTTTGCAGGAACTCCCAGGGACAGAGGATGCCTCCCCAAGGTCAGGGAAGTTATTTCTCGGACTTCCCCGTGCAGGGAACACCTGTGACTGAAGAGGACTGCGTGGAGTTGTCTTTCGAGCTCCCCCACGCACTGACAATGTTTCCGGAAGCCTGAGCGTGGGGAGGTTCCACCAACGGTCGGCAGCGCGTGGGTTCTAACGGAATGCCTAAGCTCGTCTCCCCTGAGTGTTTTCCTAATGTCTCTGTGCCAGGGAATGCTAGGGGGATTTGCAGGAAGTCCCAGGGACCGAGGCTGCCTCCCCAAGGTCAGCGAAGATATTTCTCGGACTTGCCCTAACAGGGAACACCTGTGACTGAAGAGAGCTGCGTGGAGTTATCTCTCCACCTCCCCGACGCACTGACAATTGTTCCGGAATCCTGATGGTGGGGAGGTTCCAACAACGATCGGCAGCGAGTGGGTTCTAACAGAATTGCAAAGCTCGTCTCCCCTGAGGGTTTTCCAAGTGTCTCTATGCCCGGGAAGGCTAGGAGGGTTTGCAGGAAGTCCCAGGGACAGAGGTTGCCTCCCAAGGTCAGGGAAGGTATTTCTCGGACTTCCCCGAACAGGGAACACCTGTGACTGAAGAGAGCTTCGTGGAGTTGTCTCTCGACCTCCCCCACGTGCTGACAATGGTTCCGGAATCCTGAGCGTGCGGAGGTTCCACCAACGGTCGGCAGCGCGTGGGATCTAACGGAATTGCAAAGCTCGGCTCCCCTGAGGGTTTTCCTAATGTCTCTGTGCCAGGGAATGCTACGGGGGTTTGAAGGAAGTCCCAGTGGCAGAGGCTGCCTCCCCAGGTCAGGAAAGTTGTTTCTCGGACTTCCCGTTCAGGGAACACCTGTGACTGAGGAGAGCTGCGTGGAGTTGTCTCTCGAGCTCCCCCACGCAGTGACAATGGTTCCGGAATCCTGAGCGTGGGGAGGTTCCACCAACGGTCGGCAGCGCGTGGGTTCTAACGGAATGCCTAAGCTCGTCTCCCCTGAGGGTTTTCCTAATGTCTCTGTGCCAGGGAATGCTAGGGGGGTTTGCAGGAATTCCCAGGGACAGAGTCTGCCTCCCCAAGGTCAGGGAATGTATTTCTCGGACTTCCCCGAACAGGGAACACCTGTGACTGAAGAGAGCTGCGTGGAGTTGTCTCTCCACGTCCCCGACGCACTGACAATGGTTCCGGAATCCTGAGCGTGGGGAGGTTCCACCAACGGTCGGCAGCGCGTGGGATCTAACGGAATTGCAAAGCTCGTCTCCCCTGAGGGTTTTCCTAATATCTCTGTGCCAGGGAATGCTAGGGGGGTTTGCAGGAATTCCCAGTGACAGAGGCCGCCTCCCCAAGGTCAGGGAAGGTATTTCTCGGACTTCCCCGTGCAGGGAACACCTGTGACTGAAGAGGACTGCGTGGAGTTGTCTCTCGAGCTCCCCCACGCACTGACAATGTTTCCGGAAGCCTGAGCGTGGGGAGGTTCCACCAACGGTCGGCAACGCGTGGGTTCTAACGGAATGCCTAAGCTCGTCTCCCCTAAGGGTTTTCCTAATGTCTCTGTCCCCGGGAATGCTGGGGGGGTTTGCAGGAAATCCCAGGGACAGAGGCTGCCTCCCAAAGTTCAAGGAAGGTATTTCGCGGACCTCCCCGAACAGGGAACACCTGTGACTGAAGACAGCTGCGTGGAGTTGTCTCTCGAGCTCCCCCACGAACTGACAATGGTTCCGGAATCCTGAGCGTGGGGAGGTACCACAAATGGTCGGCAGTGCCTGGGTTCTAATGGAATGCCTATGTTCGTCTCCCCTGAGGATTTTCCTAATATCTCTGTGCCAGGTTATGCTAGGGGGATTTGCAGGAATTCCCAGTGACAGAGGCTGCCTCCCCAAGGTCAGGGAAGGTATTTCTCGGACTTCCCCGTGCAGGGAACACCTGTGACTGAAGAGGACTGCGTGGAGTTGTCTCTCGAGCTCCCCCACGCACTGACAATGTTTCCGGAAGCCTGAGCGTGGGGAGGTTCCACCAACGGTCGGCATCACGTGGGATCTAACGGAATGCCTAAGCTCGTCTCCCCTAAGGGTTTTCCTAATGTCTCTGTGCCAGGGAATGCTGGGGGGGTTTGCAGGAAATCCCAGGGACAGAGGCTGCCTCCCAAAGTTCAAGGAAGGTATTTCAAGGACTTCCCCGAACAGGGAACACCTGTGACTGAAGAGAGCAGCGTGGAGTTTTCTCTTGAGCTCCCCCACGCACTGACAATGGTTCCGGAATCCTGAGCGTGTGGAGGTTCCACCAACGGTCGGCAGCGCGTGGGTTCTAACGGAATGCCTAAGCTCGTCTCCCCTGAGGGTTTTCCTAATGTCTCTGTGCCAGGGAATGCTAGGGGTGTTTGCAGGAAGTCCCAGGGAGAGAGGCTGCCTCCCCAAGGTCAGGGAAGGTATTTCTCGGACTTCCCCGAACAGGGGACACCTGTGACTGAAGAGAGCTGCGTGGAGTTGTCTCTCGAGCTCCCCCACGCGCTGACAATGGTTCTGGAATCCTGAGCGTGGGGAGGTTCCACCAACGGTCGGCATCGCGTGGGTTCTAACGGAATGCCTAAGCTCGTCTCCCCTGAGGGTTTTCCTAATGTCTCTGTGCCAGGGAATGCTAGGGGGGTTTGCAGGAAGTCCCAGGGACAGAGGCTGCCTCCCCAAGGTCAGGGAAGATATTTCTCGGACTTGCCCGAACAGGGAACACTTGTGACTGAAGAGAGCTGCGTGGAGTTGTCTCTCCAACTCCCCGACGCACTGAGAATTGTTCCGGAATCCTGATGGTGGGGAGGTTCCAACAACGGTCGGCAGCGAGTGGGTTCTAACAGAATTGCAAAGCTCGTCTCCCCTGAGGGTTTTCCTAATATCTCTGTGCCAGGGAATGCTAGGGGAGTTGGAAGGAAGTCCCAGTGGAAGAGGCTGCCTCCCCAAGGTTAGGAAAGGTATTTCTCAGACTTACCCGGTCAGGGAACACCTGTGACTGAGGAGAGCTGCGTGGAGTTTTCTCTCGAGCTCCCCCACGCACTGACAATGGTTCCGGAATCCTGAGCGTGGGGAGGTACCAGCAATGGTCGGCAGTGCGTGGGTTCTAATGGAATGCCTAAGCTCGTCTCCCCTGAGGGTTTTCCTAATATCTCTGTGCCATGGAATGCTAGGGGGGTTTGCAGGAATTCCCAGTGACAGAGGCTGCCTCCCCAAGGTCAGGGAAGGTATTTCTCGGACTTCCACGTGCAGGGAACACCTGTGACTGAAGAGGACTGCGTGGAGTTGTCTCTCGAGCTCCCCCACGCACTGACAATGTTTCCGGAAGCCTGAGGGTCTGGAGGTTCCACCAACGGTCGGCAGCGCGTTGGTTCTAACGGAATGCCTAAGCTCGTCTCCCCTAAGGGTTTTCCTAATGTCTCTGTGCCAGGGAATGCTGGGGGGGTTTGCAGGAAATCCCAGGGACAGAGGCTGCCTCCCAAAGTTCAAGGAAGGTATTTCACGGACTTCCCCGAACAGGGAACACCTGTGACTGAAGAGAGCTGCGTGGAGTTGTCTCTCGAGCTCCAACACCCACTGACAATTTTCCGGAATCCTGAGCGTGGGGAGGTTCCACCAACGGTCGGCAGCGCGTGGGTTCTAACGGAATGCCTAAGCTCGTCTCCCCTAAGGATTTTCCTAATGTCTCTGTGCCAGGGAATGCTAGGGGGGTTTGCAGGAAGTCCCAGGGACAGAGGCTTCCTCCCCAAGGTCAGGGAAGGTATTTCTCGGACTTCCCCGAACAGGGAACACCTGTGAATGAAGAGAGCAGCGTGGAGTTTTCTCTTGAGCTCCCCCACGCACTGACAATGGTTCCGGAATCCTGAGCGTGGGGAGGTGCCACCAACGGTCGGCAGCGCGTGGGTTATAACGGAATGCCTAAGCTCGTCTCCCCTGAGGGTTTTCCTAATGTCTCTGTGCCAGGGAATGCTAGGGGTGTTTGCAGGAAGTCCCAGGGACAGAGGCTGCCTCCCCAAGGTCAGGGAATATATTTCTCGGACTTGCCCGAACAGGGAACACCTGTGACTGAAGAGAGCTGCGTGGAGTTGTCTCTCCACATCCCCGACGCACTGACAATTGTTCCGGAATCCTGATGGTGGGGAGGTTCCAACAACGGTCGGCAGCGAGTGGGTTCTAACAGAATTGCAAAGCTCGTCTCCCCTGAGGGTTTTCCTAATATCTCTGTGCCAGGGAATGCTAGGGGGGATGGAAGGAAGTCCCAGTGGAAGAGGCTGCCTCCCCAAAGTTAGGAAAGGTATTTCTCGGACTTCCCCGGTCAGGGAACACCTGTGACTGAGAACTGCGTGGAGTTGTCTCTCGAGCTCCCCCACGCACTGACAATGGTTCCGGAATCCTGAGCGTGGGGAGGTTCCAGCAACGGTCGGCAGCTCGTGGGTTCTAACGGAAAGCTTAAGCTTGTTTCCCCTGAGGGTTTTCCTAATATCTCTGTGCCAGGGAATGCAAGGGGGGTTTGCAGGAAGTCCCAGGGACAGAGGCTGCCTCCCCAAGGTCAGGGAAGGTATTTCTCGGACTTCACGAACAGGTAACACCTGTGACTGAAGAGAGCTGCGTGGAGTTGTCTCTCGAGCTCCCCGACGCACTGACAATAGTTCCGGAATCCTTAGCGTGGGGAGGTACCACCAATGGTCGGCAGTGCGTGGGTTCTAATGGAATGCCTAAGCTCGTCTCCCCTGAGGGTTTTCCTAATGTCTCTGTGCCAGGGAATGCTAGGGGGGTTTGCAGGAAGTCCCAGGGATAGAGGCTGCCTCCCCAAGGTCAGGGAAGGTATTTCTCGGACTTCCCCGAACAGGGGACACCTGTGACTGAAGAGAGCTGCGTGGAGTTGTCTCTCGAGCTCCCCCACGCGCTGATAATGTTTCTGGAATCCTGAGCGTGGGGAGGTTCCACCAACGGTCGGCAGCGCGTGGGTTCTATCGGAATGCCTAAGCTCGTCTCCCCTGAGGGTTTTCCTAATGTCTCTGTGCCAGGGAATGCTAGGGGGGTTTGCAGGAAGTCCCAGGGACAGAGGCTGCCTCCCCAAGGTCAGGGAAGATATTTCTCGGACTTGCCCGAACAGGTAACACCTGTGACTGAAGAGAGCTGCGTGGAGTTGTCTCTCCACCTCCCCGACGCACTGACAATTGTTCCGGAATCCTGATGGTGGGGAGGTTCCAACAACGGTCGGCAGCGAGTGGGTTCTAACAGAATTGCAAAGTTCGTCTCCCCTGAGGGTTTTCCTTATATCTCTGTGCCAGGGAATGCTAGGGGGTTTGCAGGAATTCCCAGTGACAGAGGCTGCCTCCCCAAGGTCAGGGAAGGTATTTCTCGGACTTCCCCGTGCAGGGAACACCTGTGACTGAAGAGGACTGCGTGGAGTTGTCTCTCGAGCTCCCCCACGCACTGACAATGTTTCCGGAAGCCTGAGCGTGCGGAGGTTCCACCAACGGTCGGCAGCGCGTGGGATCTAACGGAATTGCAAAGCTCGGCTCCCCTGAGGGTTTTCCTAATGTCTCTGTGCCAGGGAATGCTAGGGGTGTTTTAAGGAAGTCCCAGTGGCAGAGGCTGCCTCCCCATGGTCAGGAAAGATATTTCTCGGACTTCCCGGGACAGAGAACACCTGTGACTGAAGAGAGCTGCGTGGAGTTTTCTCTCGAGCTCCCCCACGCAATGATAATGGTTCCGGAATCCTTACCGTGTGGAGGTACCTCCATTGGTCGGCAGCGCGTGGGTTCTAACGGAATGCCTAAGCTCGTCTCCCCTGAGAATTTTCCTAATGTCTCTGTGCCAGGGAAAGCTTGGGGGATTTGCAGGAATTCCCAGTGTCAGAGGCTGCCTCCACAATGTCAGAGAAGTTATTTCTCGGACTTCCCCGAACAGGGAACACCTGTGACTGAGGAGAGCTGCGTGGAGTTGTCTGTCGATCTCCCCTACGCACTGAAAATGTTTCTGGAATCCTGAGCGTGGGGAGGTTCCACCAACGGTCGGCAGCACGTGGGTTCTAACGGAATGCCTAAGCTCGTCTCCCCTGAGGGTTTTCCGAATGTCTCTGTGCCAGGGAATGCTAGGGTTTTGCAGGAAGTCCCAGGGACAGAGGCTGCCTCCCCAAGGTCAGGGAAGTTATTTCTCGGACTTCCCCGAACAGGGAACACCTGTGACTGAAGAGAGCTGCGTGGAGTTGTCTCTCGAGCTCCCCCACGCACTGACAATGGTTCCAGAATCCTGAGCGTGGGGAGGTACCACCAATGGTCGGCAGTGCGTGGGTTCTAATGGAATGCCTAAGTTCGTCTCCCCTGAGGATTTTCCTAATATCTCTGTGCCAGTGAATGCTAGGGATGTTTGCAGGAATTCCCAGTGACAGAGGCTGCCTCCCCAAGGTCTGGGAAGGTATTTCTCGGACTTCCCCGTGCAGGGAACACCTGTGACTGAAGAGGACTGCGTGGAGTTTTCTCTCGAGCTCCCCCACGCACTGAGAATGTTTCCGGAAGCCTGAGCGTGGGGAGGATCTACCAACGGTCGGCAGCGCGTGGGTTCTAACGGAATGCCTAAGCTCGTCTCCCCTGAGGGTTTTCCTAATATCTCTGTGCCAGGGAATGCTAGGGGGGTTTGCAGGAAATCCCAGCGACAGAGGTTGCCTCCCAAATGTCAAGGAAGGTATTTCTCGTACTTCCCCGAACAGGGAACACCTGTGACTGAAGAGACCTGCGTGGAGTTGTCTCTCGAGCTCCCCCACGCGCTGACAATTAGTCCGGAATCCTGAGCGTGGGGACGTTCCACCAACGGTCGGCAGCGCATGGGTTCTAACGGAATTCGTAAGCTCGTCTCCCCTGAGGGTTTTCCTAATGTCTCTGTGCCAGGGAATGCTAGGGGGGCTTGCAGGAAGTCCCAGGGACAGAAGCTGCCTCCCCAAGGTCAGGGAAGGTATTTCTCGGACTTCCCCGACAGGGAACACCTATGACTGAAGAGAGCTGCGTGGAGTTGTCTGTCGAACTCCCCTACGCACTGAAAATGTTTCTGGAATCCTGAGCGTGGGGAGGTTCCACCAAAGGTCGGCAGCGTGTGGGTTCTAACGGAATGCCTAAACTCGTCTCCCCTGAGGGTTTTCCTAATATCTCTGTGCCAGGGAATGATAGGGGGATTTGCAGGAATTCCCAGTGACAGAGGCTGCCTCCCCAAGATCAGGGAATGTATTTCTCGGACTTCCCCGAGCAGGGAACTCTTGTGACCTAAGAGAGCTGCGTGGAGTTGTCTCTCGAGCTCCCCCACGAACTGACAATGGTTCCGGAATCCTGAGCGTGCGGAGGTTCCACCAAATGTCGGCAGCGCGTGGGTTCTAACGGAATGCCTAAGCTCGACTCCACTGGGGGTTTTCCTAATGTCTCTCTGCCAGGGAATGCTAGGGGGGTTTGCAGGAAGTCCCAGGGACAGAGGCTGCCTCCCCAAGGTCAGGGAAGTTATTTCTCGGACTTCCCCGAACAGGGAACACCTGTGACTGAAGAGCTGCGTGGAGTTGTCTCTCCACCTCCCCGACCCACTGACAATGGTTCTGGAATCCTGACGGTGGGGAGGTTCCACCAACGGTGGGCAGCCAGTGGGTTCTAACGGAATTGCAAAGCTCGTCTCCCCTGAGGGTTTTCCAATTGTCTCTATGCCCGGGAAGTCTAGGGGGGTTTGCAGGAAGTCCCAGGGACAGAGTTTGCCTCCCAAGGTCAGGGAAGGTATTTCTCGGACTTCCCCGAACAGGGAACACCTGTGACTGAAGAGAGCTGCGTGGAGTTGTCTCTCCACCTCCCCGACGCACTGACAATGTTTCCGGAATCCTGAGCGTGGGGAGGTTCCAGCAACGGTCGGCAGTGCGTGGGATCTAACGGAATTGCAAAGCTCGTCTCCCCTGAGTGTTTTCCTAATGTCTCTGTGCCAGGGAATTCTAGGGGGGTTTGAAGGATGTCCCAGTGGCAGAGGCTGCCTCCCCAAGGTCAGGAAAGGTGTTTCTCGGACTTCCCCGGACATTGAACACCTGTGACTGAAGAGAGCTGCGTGGAGTTGTCTCTCGAGCTCCCCCACGCACTGACAATGGTTCCGGAATCCTGAGCTTGGGGAGGTTCCACCAACGGTCGTCAGCGCGTGGGTTCTAACGGAATGCCTGAGCTCGTCTCCCCTGAGGGTTTTCATAATGTCTCTGTGCCAGAGAATTCTAGGGGGGTTTGCAGGAAGTCCCAGGGAAAGAGGCTGCCTCCCCAAGGTCAGGGAACGTATTTCTCGGACTTCCCCGAACAGGGAACACCTGTGACTGAAGAGAGGTCGTGGAGTTGTCTCTCGAGCTCCCCCACGCGCTGACAATGGTTCCGGAATCCTGAGCGTGGGGAGGTTCCACCAACGGTCGGCAGCGCTTGGATTATAACGGAATGCCTAAGCTCGTCTCCCCTGAGGGTTTTCCTAATGTCTCTGTGCCATGGAATGCTAGGGGGGTTTGCAGGAAATCCCAGGGACAGAGGCTGCCTCCCCAAGATCAGGGAAGGTATTTCTCGGAATTGCCCGAACAGGGAACACCTGTGACTGAAGAGAGCTGCGTGGAGTTGTCTCTCCACCTCCCCGACGCACTGACAATTGTTCCGGAATCCTGATGGTGGGGAGGTTCCACCAACGGTCGGCAGCGAGTGGGTTCTAACAGAATTGCAAAGCTCGTCTCCGCTGAGGGTTTCCCATGTGTCTCTATGCCCGGGAAGGCTAGGGGGGTTTGCAGGAAGTCCCAGGGACAGAGGTTGCCTCCCAAGTTCAGGGAAGGTATTTCTCGGACTTCCCCGAAAAGGGAACACCTGTGACTGAAGAGAGCTGCGTGGAGTTGTCTCTCCACCTCCCCGACCCACTGACAATGTTTCCGGAATCCTGAGCGTGGGGAGGTTCCAACAACGGTCGTCAGCGAGTGGGATCTAACGGAATTGCAAAGCTCGTCTCCCCTGAGGGTTTTCCTAATGTCTCTGTGCCAGGGAATGCTAGGGGTGTTTGCAGGAAGTCCCAGGGACAGAGGCTGCCTCCCCAAGGACAGGGAAGGTATTTCTCGGACTTCCCCGAAAAAAGGAACACCTGTGAATGAAGAGAGCTGCGTGGAGTTGTCTCTCGACCTCCCCGATGCACTGACAATGGTTCCGGAATCCTGAGCGTGGGGAGGTTCCACCAACGGTCGGCAGCGAGTGGGTTCTAACAGAATTGCAAAGCTCGACTCCCCTGACGGTTTTCCTAATGTCTCTGTGCCAGGGAAGGCTAGGGGGGTTTGCAGGAATTCCCAGGGACAGTGGCTGCCTCCCCAAGGTCAGGGAAGTTATTTCTCGGACTTCCCTGAGCATTGAACACCTGTGACTGAAGAGATCTGCGTGGAGGTGTCTCTCGAGCTCCCCCATGCACTGACAAAGGTTCCGGAATCCTGAGCGTGGGGAGGTTCCACCAACGGTCGGCAGCGCATGGGTTCTAACGGAATGCCTAAGCTCGTCTCCCCTGAGGGTTTTCCTAATGTCTCTGTGCCAGGGAATGCTAGGGGTGTTTGCAGGAAGTCCCTGGGACCGAGGTTGCCTCCCAAGGTCAGGGAAGGTATTTCTCGGACTTCCCCGAACAGGGAACACCTGTGACTGAAGAGAGATGCGTGGAGTTGTCTCTCCACCTTCCCGACGCACTGACAATGTTTCCGGAATCCTGAGCGTGGGGAGGTTCCACCAACGGTCGGCAGCGCGTGGGTTCTAACGGAATGCCTAAGCTCGTCTCCCCTGAGATTTTTCCTAATGTCTCTGTGCCAGGGAATGCTAGGGTTTTTGCAGGAAGTCCCAGGGACAGAGGCTGCCTCCCCAAGTTCACGGAAGGTATTTCTCGGACTTCCCCGAACAGGGAACACCTGTGACTGAAGAGAGCTGCGTGGAGTTGTCTCTCCACCTCCCCGACGCACTGACAATTGTTCCGGAATCCTGATGTTGGGGAGGTTCCAACAACGGTCGGCAGCGAGTGGGTTCTAACAGAATTGCAAAGCTCGTCTCCCCTGAGGGTTTTCCTAATATCTCTGTGCCAGGGAATGTTGGGGGCTTTGCAGGAATTCCCAGTGACAGAGGCTGCCTCCCCAAGGTCAGGGAAGTTATTTCTCGGACTTCCCCGTGCAGGGAACACCTGTGACTGAAGAGGACTGCGTGGAGTTGTCTTTCGAGCTCCCCCACGCACTGACAATGTGTCCGGAAGCCTGAGCGTGGGGAGGTTCCACCAACGGTCGGCAGCGCGTGGGTTCTAACGGAATGCCTAAGCTCGTCTCCCCTGAGGGTTTTCCTAATGTCTCTGTGCCAGGGAATGCTAGGGGGATTTGCAGGAAGTCCCAGGGACAGAGGCTGCCTCCCCAAGGTCAGCGAAGATATTTCTCGGACTTGCCCTAACAGGGAACACCTATGACTGAAGAGAGCTGCGTGGAGTTATCTCTCCACCTCCCCGACGCACTGACAATGGTTCCGGAATCCTGATGGTGGGGAGGTTCCAACAACGATCGGCAGCGAGTGGGTTCTAACAGAATTGCAAAGCTCGTCTCCCCTGAGGGTTTTCCAAGTGTCTCTATGCCCGGGAAGGCTAGGAGGGTTTGCAGGAAGTCCCAGGGACAGAGGTTGCCTCCAAAGGTCAGGGAAGGTATTTCTCGGACTTCCCCGAACAGGGAACACCTGTGAGTGAAGAGAGCTTCGTGGAGTTGTCTCTCGAGCTCCCCCACGTGCTGACAATGGTTCCGGAATCCTGAGCGTGCGGAGGTTCCACCAACGGTCGGCAGCGCGTGGGATCTAACGGAATTGCAAAGCTCGGCTCCCCTGAGGGTTTTCCTAATGTCTCTGTGCCAGGGAATGCTACGGGGGTTTGAAGGAAATCCCAGTGGCAGAGGCTGCCTCCCCAAGGTCAGGAAAGTTGTTTCTCGGACTTCCCGTTCAGGGGACACCTGTGACTGAGGAGAGCTGCGTGGAGTTGTCTCTCGAGCTCCCCCACGCAGTGACAATGGTTCCGGAATCCTGAGCGTGGGGAGGTTCCACCAACGGTCGGCAGCGCGTGGGTTCTAACGGAATGCCTAAGCTCGTCTCCCCTGAGGGTTTTCCTAATGTCTCTGTGCCAGGGAATGCTAGGGGGGTTTGCAGGAATTCCCAGGGACAGAGTCTGCCTCCCCAAGGTCAGGGAATGTATTTCTCGGACTTCCCCGAACAGGGAACATCTGTGACTGAAGAGAGCTGCGTGGAGTTGTCTCTCCACGTCCCCGACGCACTGACAATGTTTCCGGAATCCTGAGCGTGGGGAGGTTCCACCAAAGGTCGGCAGCGCGTGGGATCTAACGGAATTGCAAAGCTCGTCTCCCCTGAGGGTTTTCCTAATATCTCTGTGCCAGGGAATGCTAGGGGGGTTTGCAGGAATTCCCAGTGACAGAGGCCGCCTCCCCAAGGTCAAGGAAGGTATTTCTCGGACTTCCCCGTGCAGGGAACACCTGTGACGGAAGAGGACTGCGTGGAGTTGTCTCTCGAGCTCCCCCACGCACTGACAATGTTTCCGGAAGCCTGAGCGTGGGGAGGTTCCACCAACGGTCGGCAACGCGTGGGTTCTAACGGAATGCCTAAGCTCGTCTCCCCTAAGGGTTTTCCTATTGTCTCTGTCCCCGGGAATGCTGGGGGGGTTTGCAGGAAATCCCAGGGACAGAGGCTGCCTCCCAAAGTTCAAGGAAGGTATTTCACGGACCTCCCCGAACAGGGAACACCTGTGACTGAAGAGAGCTGCGTGGAGTTGTCTCTCGAGCTCCCCCACGCACTGACAATTGTTCCGGAATCCTGAGCGTGGGGTGGTTCCACCAACGGTCGGCAGCGCGTGGGTTCTAACGGAATGCGTAAGCTCGTCTCCCCTAAGTATTTTCCTAATGTCTCTGTGCCAGGGAATGCTAGGGGGGTTTGCAGGAAGTCCCAGGGACAGAGGCTGCCTCCCCAAGTTCAGGGAAGTTATTTCTCGGACTTCCCCGAACAGGGAACACCTGTGAATGAAGAGAGCAGCGTGGAGTTTTCTCTTGAGATCCCCCACGCACTGACAATGGTTCCGGAATCCTGATGTTGGGGAGGTTCCAACAACGGTCGGCAGCGAGTGGGTTCTAACAGAATTGCAAAGCTCGTCTCCCCTGAGGGTTTTCCTAATATCTCTGTGCCAGGGAATGTTGGGGGCTTTGCAGGAATTCCCAGTGACAGAGGCTGCCTCCCCAAGGTCAGGGAAGTTATTTCTCGGACTTCCCCGTGCAGGGAACACCTGTGACTGAAGAGGACTGCGTGGAGTTGTCTTTCGAGCTCCCCCACGCACTGACAATGTGTCCGGAAGCCTGAGCGTGGGGAGGTTCCACCAACGGTCGGCAGCGCGTGGGTTCTAACGGAATGCCTAAGCTCGTCTCCCCTGAGGGTTTTCCTAATGTCTCTGTGCCAGGGAATGCTAGGGGGATTTGCAGGAAGTCCCAGGGACAGAGGCTGCCTCCCCAAGGTCAGCGAAGATATTTCTCGGACTTGCCCTAACAGGGAACACCTATGACTGAAGAGAGCTGCGTGGAGTTATCTCTCCACCTCCCCGACGCACTGACAATGGTTCCGGAATCCTGATGGTGGGGAGGTTCCAACAACGATCGGCAGCGAGTGGGTTCTAACAGAATTGCAAAGCTCGTCTCCCCTGAGGGTTTTCCAAGTGTCTCTATGCCCGGGAAGGCTAGGAGGGTTTGCAGGAAGTCCCAGGGACAGAGGTTGCCTCCAAAGGTCAGGGAAGGTATTTCTCGGACTTCCCCGAACAGGGAACACCTGTGAGTGAAGAGAGCTTCGTGGAGTTGTCTCTCGAGCTCCCCCACGTGCTGACAATGGTTCCGGAATCCTGAGCGTGCGGAGGTTCCACCAACGGTCGGCAGCGCGTGGGATCTAACGGAATTGCAAAGCTCGGCTCCCCTGAGGGTTTTCCTAATGTCTCTGTGCCAGGGAATGCTACGGGGGTTTGAAGGAAATCCCAGTGGCAGAGGCTGCCTCCCCAAGGTCAGGAAAGTTGTTTCTCGGACTTCCCGTTCAGGGGACACCTGTGACTGAGGAGAGCTGCGTGGAGTTGTCTCTCGAGCTCCCCCACGCAGTGACAATGGTTCCGGAATCCTGAGCGTGGGGAGGTTCCACCAACGGTCGGCAGCGCGTGGGTTCTAACGGAATGCCTAAGCTCGTCTCCCCTGAGGGTTTTCCTAATGTCTCTGTGCCAGGGAATGCTAGGGGGGTTTGCAGGAATTCCCAGGGACAGAGTCTGCCTCCCCAAGGTCAGGGAATGTATTTCTCGGACTTCCCCGAACAGGGAACATCTGTGACTGAAGAGAGCTGCGTGGAGTTGTCTCTCCACGTCCCCGACGCACTGACAATGTTTCCGGAATCCTGAGCGTGGGGAGGTTCCACCAAAGGTCGGCAGCGCGTGGGATCTAACGGAATTGCAAAGCTCGTCTCCCCTGAGGGTTTTCCTAATATCTCTGTGCCAGGGAATGCTAGGGGGGTTTGCAGGAATTCCCAGTGACAGAGGCCGCCTCCCCAAGGTCAAGGAAGGTATTTCTCGGACTTCCCCGTGCAGGGAACACCTGTGACGGAAGAGGACTGCGTGGAGTTGTCTCTCGAGCTCCCCCACGCACTGACAATGTTTCCGGAAGCCTGAGCGTGGGGAGGTTCCACCAACGGTCGGCAACGCGTGGGTTCTAACGGAATGCCTAAGCTCGTCTCCCCTAAGGGTTTTCCTATTGTCTCTGTCCCCGGGAATGCTGGGGGGGTTTGCAGGAAATCCCAGGGACAGAGGCTGCCTCCCAAAGTTCAAGGAAGGTATTTCACGGACCTCCCCGAACAGGGAACACCTGTGACTGAAGAGAGCTGCGTGGAGTTGTCTCTCGAGCTCCCCCACGCACTGACAATTGTTCCGGAATCCTGAGCGTGGGGTGGTTCCACCAACGGTCGGCAGCGCGTGGGTTCTAACGGAATGCGTAAGCTCGTCTCCCCTAAGTATTTTCCTAATGTCTCTGTGCCAGGGAATGCTAGGGGGGTTTGCAGGAAGTCCCAGGGACAGAGGCTGCCTCCCCAAGTTCAGGGAAGTTATTTCTCGGACTTCCCCGAACAGGGAACACCTGTGAATGAAGAGAGCAGCGTGGAGTTTTCTCTTGAGATCCCCCACGCACTGACAATGGTTCCGGAATCCTGAGCGTGGGGAGGTTCCACCAACAGTCGGCAGCGCGTGGGTTCTAACGGAATGCCTAAGCTCGTCTCCCCTGAGGGTTTTCCTAATGTCTCTGTGCCAGGGAATGCTAGGGGTGTTTGCAGGAAGTCCCAATGAGAGAGGCTGCCTCCCCAAGGTCAGGGAAGGTATTTCTCGGACTTCCCCGAACAGGGGACACCTGTGACTGAAGAGAGCTGCGTGGAGTTGTCTCTCGAGCTCCCCCACGCGCTGACAATGGTTCTGGAATCCTGAGCGTGGGGAGGTTCCACCAACGGTCGGCAGCGCGTGGGTTCTAACGGAATGCCTAAGCTCGTCTCCCCTGAGGGTTTTCCTAATGTCTCTGTGCCAGGGAATGCTAGGGGGGTTTGCAGGAAGTCCCAGGGACAGAGGCTGCCTCCCCAAGGTCAGGGAAGATATTTCTCGGACTTGGCCGAACAGGGAACACCTGTGACTGAAGAGAGCTGCGTGGAGTTGTCTCTCCACCTCCCTGACGCACTGACAATTGTTCCGGAATCCTGATGGTGGGGAGGTTCCAACAACGGTCGGCAGCGAGTGGGTTCTAACAGAATTGTAAAGCTCGTCTCCCCTGAGGGTTTTCCTAATATCTCTGTGACAGGGAATGCTAGGGGGGTTGGAAGGAAGTCCCAGTGGAAGAGGCTGCCTCCCCAAGGTTAGGAAATGTATTTCTCGGACTTCCCCGGTCAGGGAACACCTGTGACTGAGGAGAACTGCGTGGAGTTGTCTCTCGAGCTCCCCCACGCACTGACAATGGTTCCGGAATCCTGAGCGTGGGGAGGTTTCAGCAACGGTCGGCAGCGCGTGGGTTCTAACGGAAAGCTTAAGCTAGTTTCCCCTGAGGGTTTTCCTAATGTCTCTGTGCCAGGGAATGCAAGGGGGGTTTGCAGGAAGTCCCAGGGACAGAGGCTGCCTCCCCAAGGTCAGGGAAGGTATTTCTCGGACTTCACGAACAGGTAACACCTGTGACTGAAGAGAGCTGCGTGGAGTTGTCTCTCGAGCTCCCCGACGCACTGACAATAGTTCCGGAATCCTTAGCGTGGGGAGGTATCACCAATGGTCGGCAGTGCGTGGGTTCTAATGGAATGCCTAAGCTCGTCTCCCCTGAGGGTTTTCCGAATGTCTCTGTGCCAGGGAATGCTAGGGGTGTTTGCAGGAATTCCCAGGGATAGAGGCTGCCTCCCCAAGGTCAGGGAAGGTATTTCTCGGACTTCCCCAAACAGGGAACACCTGTGACTGAAGAGAGCTGCGTGGAGTTGTCTCTAGAGCTCCCCCACGCGCTGACAATGTTTCTGGAATCCTGAGCGTGGGGAGGTTCCACCAACGGTCGGCAGCGCGTGGGTTCTAACGGAATGCCTAAGCTCGTCTCCCCTGAGGGTTTTCCTAAAGTCTCTGTGCCAGGGAATGCTAGGGGGGTTTGCAGGAAGTCCCAGGGACAGAGGCTGCCTCCCCAAGGTCAGGGAAGATATTTCTCGGACTTGCCCGAACAGGTAGCACCTGTGACTGAAGAGAGCTGCGTGGAGTTGTCTCTCCACCTCCCCGACGCACTGACAATTGTTCCGGAATCCTGATGGTGGGGAGGTTCCAACAACGGTCGGCAGCGAGTGGGTTCTAACAGAATTGCAAAGCTCGTCTCCCCTGAGAGTTTTCCTAATATCTCTGTGCCAGGGAATGCTAGGGGGGTGTGCAGGAAGTCCCAGTGACAGAGGCTGCCTCCCCAAGGTCAGGGAAGGTATTTCTCGGACTTCCCCGTGCAGGGAACACCTGTGACTGAAGAGGACTGCGTGGAGTTGTCTCTCGAGCTCCCCCACGCACTGACAATGTTTCCGGAAGCCTGAGCGTGCGGAGGTTCCACCAACGGTCGGCAGCGCGTGGGATCTAACGGAATTGCAAAGCTCGGCTCCCCTGAGGGTTTTCCTAATGTCTCTGTGCCAGGGAATGCTAGGGGGGTTTGAAGGAAGTCCCAGTGGCAGAGGCTGCCTCCCCAAGGTCAGGAAAGCTGTTTCTCGGACTTCCCGTTCAGGGAACACCTGACTGAGAAGAGCTGCGTGGAGTTGTCTCTCGAGCTCCCCCACGCAGTGACAATGGTTCCGGAATCCTGAGCGTGGGGAGGTTCCACCAACGGTCGGCAGCGCGTGGGTTCTAACGGAATGCCTAAGCTCGTCTCCCCTGAGGGTTTTCCTAATGTCTCTGTGCCAGGGAATGCTAGGGGGGTTTGCAGGAAGTCCCAGGGACAGAGGCTGCCTCCCCAAGGTCAGGGAAGGTATTTCTCGGACTTCCCCGAACAGGGAACACCTGTGACTGAAGAGAGCTGCGTGGAGTTGTCTCTCCAAGTCCCCGACGCACTGACAATGTTTCCGGAATCCTGAGCGTGGGGAGGTTCCACCAACGGTCGGCAGCGCGTGGGATCTTACGGAATTGCAAAGCTCGTCTCCCCTAAAGGGTTTTCCTACTGTCTCTGTGCCAGGGAATGCTAGGGGTGTTTTAAGGAAGTCCCAGTGGCAGAGGCTGCCTCCCCATGGTCAGGAAAGATATTTCTCGGACTTCCCGGGACATAGAACACCTGTGACTGAAGAGAGCTGCGTGGAGTTTTCTCTCGAGCTCCCCCACGCAATGATAATGGTTCCGGAATCCTTACCGTGTGGAGGTACCTCCATTGGTCGGCAGCGCGTGGGTTCTAACGGAATGCCTAAGCTCGTCTCCCCTGAGAATTTTCCTAATGTCTCTGTGCCAGGGAAAGCTTGGGGGATTTGCAGGAATTCCCAGTGTCAGAGGCTGCCTCCACAATGTCAGGGAAGTTATTTCTCGGACTTCCCCGAACAGGGAACACCTGTGACTGAGGAGAGCTGCGTGGAGTTGTCTGTCGATCTCCCCTAAGCACTGAAAATGTTTCTGGAATCCTGAGCGTGGGGAGGTTCCACCAACGGTCGGCAGCGCGTGGGTTCTAACGGAATGCCTAAGCTCGTCTCCCCTGAGGGTTTTCCTAATGTCTCTGTGCCAGGGAATGCTAGGGTTTTGCAGGAAGTCCCAGGGACAGAGGCTGCCTCCCCAAGGTCAGGGAATGTATTTCTCGGACTTCCCCGAACAGGGAACACCTGTGACTGAAGAGAGCTGCGTGGAGTTGTCTCTCCACGTCCCCGACGTACTGACAATGCTTCCGGAATCCTGAGCGTGGGGAGGTTCCACCAACGGTCGGCAGCGCGTGGGATCTAACGGAATTGCAAAGCTCGTCTCCCCTGAGGATTTTCCTAATATCTCTGTGCCAGGGAATGCTAGGGGGGTTTGCAGGAATTCCCAGTGACAGAGGCCGCCTCCCCAAGGTCAGGGAAGGTATTTCTCGGACTTCCCCGTGCAGGGAACACCTGTGACTGAAGAGGACTGCGTGGAGTTGTCTCTCGAGCTCCCCCACGCACTGACAATGTTTCCGGAAGCCTGAGCGTGGGGAGGTTCCACCAACGGTCGGCAACGCGTGGGTTCTAACGGAATGCCTAAGCTCGTCTCCCCTAAGGGTTTTCCTAATGTCTCTGTCCCCGGGAATGCTGGGGGGGTTTGCAGGAAATCCCAGGGACAGAGGCTGCCTCCCAAAGTTCAAGGAAGGTATTTCACGGACCTCCCCGAACAGGGAACACCTGTGACTGAAGAGAGCTGCGTGGAGTTGTCTCTCGAGCTCCCCCACGCACTGACAATTGTTCCGGAATCCTGAGCGTGGGGAGGTTCCACCAACGGTCGGCAGCGCGTGGGTTCTAACGGAATGCGTAAGCTCGTCTCCCCTAAGTATTTTCCTAATGTCTCTGTGCCAGGGAATGCTAGGGGGGTTTGCAGGAAGTCCCAGGGACAGAGGCTGCCTCCCCAAGTTCAGGGAAGTTATTTCTCGGACTTCCCCGAACAGGGAACACCTGTGAATGAAGAGAGCAGCGTGGAGTTTTCTCTTGAGCTCCCCCACGCGCTGACAATGTTTCTGGAATCCTGAGCGTGGGGAGGTTCCACCAACGGTCGGCAGCGCGTGGGTTCTAACGGAATGCCAAAGCTCGTCTCCCCTGAGGGTTTTCCTAATGTCTCTGTGCCAGGGAATGCTAGGGGGGTTTGCAGGAAGTCCCAGGGACAGAGGCTGCCTCCCCAAGGTCAGGGAAGATATTTCTCGGACTTGGCCGAACAGGGAACACCTGTGACTGAAGAGAGCTGCGTGGAGTTGTCTCTCCACCTCCCTGACGCACTGACAATTGTTCCGGAATCCTGATGGTGGGGAGGTTCCAACAACGGTCGGCAGCGAGTGGGTTCTAACAGAATTGCAAAGCTCGTCTCCCCTGAGGGTTTTCCTAATATCTCTGTGCCAGGGAATGCTAGGGGGGTTGGAAGGATGTCCCAGTGGAAGAGGCTGCCTCCCCAAGGTTAGGAAAGGTATTTCTCGGACTTCCCCGGTCAGGGAACACCTGTGACTGAGGAGAACTTCGTGGAGTTGTCTCTCGAGCTCCCCCACGCACTGACAATGGTTCCGGAATCCTTACCGTGTGGAGGTACCTCCATTGGTCGGCAGCGCGTGGGTTCTAACGGAATGCCTAAGCTCGTCTCCCCTGAGAATTTTCCTAATGTCTCTGTGCCAGGGAAAGCTTGGGGGATTTGCAGGAATTCCCAGTGTCAGAGGCTGCCTCCACAATGTCAGAGAAGTTATTTCTCGGACTTCCCCGAACAGGGAACACCTGTGACTGAGGAGAGCTGCGTGGAGTTGTCTGTCGATCTCCCCTACTCACTGAAAATGTTTCTGGAATCCTGAGCGTGGGGAGGTTCCACCAACGGTCGGCAGCGCGTGGGTTCTAACGGAATGCCTAAGCTCGTCTCCCCTGAGGGTTTTCCGAATGTCTCTGTGCCAGGGAATGCTAGGGTTTTGCAGGAAGTCCCAGGGACAGAGGCTGCCTCCCCAAGGTCAGGGAAGTTATTTCTCGGACTTCCCCGAACAGGGAACACCTGTGACTGAAGAGAGCTGCGTGGAGTTGTCTCTCGAGCTCCCCCACGCACTGACAATGGTTCCGGAATCCTGAGCGTGGGGAGGTACCACCAATGGTCGGCAGTGCGTGGGTTCTAATGGAATGCCTAAGTTCGTCTCCCCTGAGGATTTTCCTAATATCTCTGTGCCAGTGAATGCTAGGGGTGTTTGCAGGAATTCCCAGTGACAGAGGCTGCCTCCCCAAGGTCTGGGAAGGTATTTCTCGGACTTCCCCGTGCAGGGAACACCTGTGACTGAAGAGGACTGCGTGGAGTTGTCTCTCGAGCTCCCCCACGCACTGAGAATGTTTCCGGAAGCCTGAGCGTGGGGAGGTTCTACCAACGGTCGGCAGCACGTGGGTTCTAACGGAATGCCTAAGCTCGTCTCCCCTGAGGGTTTTCCTAATATCTCTGTGCCAGGGAATGCTAGGGGTGTTTGCAGGAAATCCCAGCGACAGAGGCTGCCTCCCAAATGTCAAGGAAGGTATTTCTCGGACTTCCCCGAACAGGGAACACCTGTGACTGAAGAGACCTGCGTGGAGTTGTCTCTCGAGCTCCCCCACGCGCTGACAATTATTCCGGAATCCTGAGCGTGGGGACGTTCCAACAACGGTCGTCAGCGAGTGGGATCTAACGGAATTGCAAAGCTCGTCTCCCCTGAGGGTTTTCCTAATGTCTCTGTGCCAGGGAATGCTAGGGGTGTTTGCAGGAAGTCCCAGGGACAGAGGCTGCCTCCCCAAGGACAGGGAAGGTATTTCTCGGACTTCCCCGAAAAAAGGAACACCTGTGAATGAAGAGAGCTGCGTGGAGTTGTCTCTCGACCTCCCCGATGCACTGACAATGTTTCCGGAATCCTGAGCGTGGGGAGGTTCCACCAACGGTCGGCAGCGAGTGGGTTCTAACAGAATTGCAAAGCTCGACTCCCCTGAGGGTTTTCCTAATGTCTCTGTGCCAGGGAAGGCTAGGGGGGTTTGCAGGAATTCCCAGGGACAGTGGCTGCCTCCCCAAGGTCAGGGAAGTTATTTCTCGGACTTCCCTGAGCATTGAACACCTGTGACTGAAGAGATCTGCGTGGAGTTGTCTCTCGAGCTCCCCCACGCACTGACAATGGTTCCGGAATCCTGAGCGTGGGGAGGTTCCACCAACGGTCGGCAGCGCGTGGGTTCTAACGGAATGCCTAAGCTCGTCTCCCCTGAGGGTTTTCCTAATGTCTCTGTGCCAGGGAATGCTAGGGGGGTTTGCAGGAAGTCCCTGGGACCGAGGTTGCCTCCCAAGGTCAGGGAAGGTATTTCACGGACTTCCCCGAACAGGGAACACCTGTGACTGAAGAGAGATGCGTGGAGTTGTCTCTCCACCTTCCCGACGCACTGACAATGTTTCCGGAATCCTGAGCGTGGGGAGGTTCCACCAACGGTCGGCAGCGCGTGGGATCTAACGGAATTGCAAAGCTCGTCTCCCCTGAGGGTTTTCCAAATGTCTCTGTGCCAGGGAATGCTAGGGGGGTTTGAAGGCTGTCCCAGTGGCAGAGGCTGCCTCCCCAAGGTCAGGATAGGTGTTTCTCGGACTTCCCCGGACAGGGAACAACTGTGACTGAAGAGAGCTGCGTGGAGTTGTCTCTCGAGCTCCCCCACGCACTGACAATGTTTCCGGAATCCTGAGCGTGGGGAGGTTCCACCAACGGTCGGCAGCGCGTGGTATCTAACGGAATTGCAGAGCTCGGCTCCCCTGAGGGTTTTCCTAATGTCTCTGTGCCAGGGAATGCTAGGGGGGTTTGCAGGAAGTCCCAGGGCCAGAGGTTGCCTCCCAAGGTCAGGGAAGGTATTTCTCGGACTTCCCCGAGCAGGGAACACTTGTGACTGCAGAGAGCTGCGTGGAGTTGTCTCTCGAGCTCCCCCACGCGCTGACAATTGTTTCGGAATCCTGAGCGTGGGGAGGTTCCACCAATGGTCGGCAGCGCATGGGTTCTAACGGAATGACTTAGCTCGTCTCCCCTGAGGTTTTTTCTAATGTCTCTCTGCCAGGGAATGCTAGGGGCGTTTGCAGGAAGTCCCAGGGACAGAGGTTGCCTCCTCAAGGTCAGGGAAGATTTTTCTCGGACTTCCCCGAACAGGGAACACCTGTGACTGAAGAGAGCTGCGTGGAGTTGTCTCTCGAGCTCCCCCACGCACTGACAATGGTTCCGGAATCCTGAGCGTGGGGAGGTTCCACCAACGGTCGGCAGCGCGTGTGATCTAACGGAATTGCAAAGCTCGTCTCCCCTAGGGTTTTCCTAATGTCTCTGTGCCAGGGAATGCTAGGGGGCTTTACAGGAAGTCCCAGTGGAAGAGGCTGCCTCCCCAAGGTCAGGAAATGTATTTCTCGGACTTCCCCGTTCAGGGAACACCTGTGACTGAGGAGAGCTGCGTGGAGTTGTCTCTCGAGCTCCCACACGCACTGACAATGTTTCCGGAATCCTGAGCGTGGGGAGGTTCCACCAACGGTCGGCAGCGCGTGGGTTTTAACGGAATGCCTAAGCTCGACTCCACTGAGGGTTTTAATAATGTCTCTGTGCCAGGGAATGCTAGGGGGGTTTGCAGGAAGTCCCAGTGACAGAGGCTGCCTCCCCAAGGTCAGGGAAGGTATTTCTCGGACTTCCCCGAACAGGGAACACCTGTGACTGAAGAGCTGCGTGGAGTTGTCTCTCCACCTCCCCGACCCACTGACAATGGTTCCGGAATCCTGACGGTGGGGAGGTTCCACCAATGGTGGGCAGCGAGTGGGTTCTAACGGAATTGCAAAGCTCGTCTCCCCTGAGGGTTTTCCAAGTGTCTCTATGCCCGGGAAGTCTAGGGGGGTTTGCAGGAAGTCCCAGGGACAGAGGTTGCCTCCCAAGGTCAGGGAAGGTATTTCTCGGACTTCCCCGAACAGGGAACACCTGTGACTGAAGAGAGCTGCGTGGAGTTGTCTCTCAAGCTCCCCCACGCACTGACAATGGTTCCGGAATCCTTACCGTGGGGAGGTACCTAAATTGGTCGGCAGCGCGTGGGTTCTAACGGAATGCCTAAGCTCGTCTCCCCTGAGAATTTTCCTAATGTCTCTGTGCCAGGGAAAGCTTGGAGGATTTGCAGGAATTCCCAGTGTCAGAGGCTGCCTCCCCAATGTCAGGGAAGTTATTTCTCGGGCTTCCCCAAACAGGGAACACCTGTGACTGAAGAGAGCTGCTTGGAGTTGTCTCTCGAGCTCCCCCACGCACTGACAATGGTTCCGGAATCCTGAGCGTGGGGAGGTTCCACCAACGGTCGGCAGCACGTGGGTTCTAACGGAATGCCTAAGCTCGTCTCCCCTGAGGGTTTTCCTAATATCTCTGTGCCAGGGAATGCTAGGGGGGTTTGCAGGAAATCCCAGGGACAGAGGCTGCCTCCCCAAGGTCAGGGAAGGTATTTCTCGGACTTCCCCAAACAAGGAACACCTGTGAATGAAGAGAGCTGCGTGGAGTTGTCTCTCCACCTCCCCGAAGCACTGACAATGGTTCCGGAATCCTGAGCGTGGGGAGGTTCCACCAACGGTCGGCAGCGAGTGGGTTCTAACAGAATTGCAAAGCTCGTCTCCCCTGAGGGTTTTCCTAATGTCTCTGTGCCAGGGAAGTCTAGGGGGTTTTGCAGGAATTCCCAGTGGCCGAGGCAGCCTCCCCAAGGTCAGGAAAGGTGTTTCTCGGACTTCCCTGAGCATTGAACACCTTTGACTGAAGAGAGCTGCGTGGAGTTGTCTCTCGAGCTCCCCCACGCGCTGACAATGGTTCCGGAATCCTGAGCGTGGGGAGGTTCCACCAACGGTCGGCACCGCGTGAGTTCTAACGGAATGCCTAAGCTCGTCTCCCCTGAGAATTTTCCTAATGTCTCTGTGCCAGGGAAAGCTTGGAGGATTTGCAGGAATTCCCAGTGTCAGAGGCTGCCTCCTCAAAGTCAGGGAAGTTATTTCTCGGACTTCCCCAAACAGGGAACACCTGTGACTGAAGAGAGCTGCGTGGAGTTGTCTGTCGATCTCCCCTACGCACTGAAAATGTTTCTGGAATCCTGAGCGTGGGGAGGTTCCACCAAGAGTCGGCAGCGCGTGGGATCTAACGGAATGCCTTAGCTCGTCTCCCCTGAGGGTTTTCCTAATGTCTCTGCGCCAGGGAATGCTAGGGGGTTTCCAGGAACTCCCAGGGACAGAGGCTGCCTCCAGAAGTTCAGGAATGTTTTTTCTCGGACTTCCCCGGACAGGGAACACCTGTGACTGAAGAGAGCTGCGTGGAGTTGTCTCTCGAGTTCCCCTACGCACTGAAAATGTTTCTGGAATCCTGAGCGTGGGGAGGTTCCACCAACGGTCGGCAGCGTGTGGGTTCTAACGGAATGCCTAAGCTCGTCTCCCCTGAGGGTTTTCCTAATGTCTCTGTGCCAGGGAATGCTAGGGTTTTGCAGGAAGTCCCAGGGACAGAGGCTGCCTCCCCAAGGTAAGGGAAGTTATTTCTCGGACTTCCCCGAACTGGGAACACTTGTGACTGAAGAGAGCTGCGTGGAGTTGTCTCTCGAGCTCCCCCACGCACTGACAATGGTTCCGGAATCCTGAGCGTGGGGAGGTACCACCATTGGTCGGCAGTGCGTGGGTTGTAATCGAATGCCAAAGCTCGTCTCCCCTGAGGGTTTTCCTAATATCTCTGTGCCAGGGAATGCTAGGTGGGGTGCAGGAAGTCCCAGGGACAGAGGCTGCCTCCTCAAGGTCAGGGAAGGTATTTCTCGGACTTCCCCGAGCAGGGAACACCTGTGACTGAAGAGAGCTGCGTGGAGTTGTCTCTCGAGCTCCCCCAAGCGCTGACAATGGTTCCGGAATCCTGAGCGTGGGGAGGTTCCACCAACGGTCGGCAGCGCGTGGGTTCTAACGGAATGCCTAAGCTCGTCTCCCCTGAGGGTTTTTCTAATGTCTCTGTGCCAGGGAATGCTAGGGGTGTTTGCAGGAAGTCCCAGGGACAGAGGCTGCCTCCCCAAGGTCAGGGAAGATCTTTCTCGGACTTCCCCGAACAGGGAACACCTGTGACTGAAGAGAGCTGCGTGGAGTTGTCTCTCGAGCTCCTTCACGCAGTGACAATGGTTCCGGAATCCTGAGCGTGGGGAGGTTCCACCAACGGTCGGCAGCGCGTGGGATCTAACTGAATTGCAAAGCTCGTCTCCCCTGAGGGTTTTCCTAATATCTCTGTGCCAGGGAATGCTAGGGGTGTTTGCAGGAAGTCCCAGTGGCAGAGGCTGCCTCCCCAAGGTCAGGAAAGGTGTTTCTCGGACTTCCCCGAACAGGGAACACCTGTGACTGAAGAGAGCTGCGTGGAGTTGTCTCTCCACCTCCCCGACGCACTGACAATGGTTCCGGAATCCTGACGGTGGGGAGGTGCCACCAACGGTGGGCAGCGAGTGGGTTCTAACGGAATTGCAAAGCTCATCTCCCCTGAGGGTTTTCCAAGTGTCTCTATGCCCGGGAAGGCTAGGGGGGTTTGCAGGAATTCCCAGGGACAGAGGTTGCCTCCCAAGGTCACGGAAGGTATTTCTCGGACTTCCCCGAACAGGGAACACCTGTGACTGAAGAGAGCTGCGTGGAGTTGTCTCTCGAGCTCCCTCACGCACTGACAATGTTTCCGGAATCCTGAGCGTGTGGAGGTTCCACCAACGGTCGGCAGCGCGTGGGATCTAACGGAATTGCAAAGCTCGTCTCCCCTGAGGGTTTTCCTAATGTCTCTGTGCCAGGGAATGCTAGGGGGGTTTGAAGGAAGTCCCAGGGAGAGAGGCTGCCTCCGCAAGGTCAGGGAAGGTATTTCTCGGACTTCCCCGGACTGGGAAAACCTGTGACTGAAGAGAGCTGCGTGGAGTTTTCTCTCGAGCTCCCCCACGCACTGACAATGGTTCCGGAATCATGAGCGTGGGGAGGTTCCACCAACGGTCGGCAGTGCGTGGGATCTTACGGAATTGCAAAGCTCGTCTCCCCTAAAGGGTTTTCCTACTGTCTCTGTGCCAGGGAATGCTAGGGGTGTTTTAAGGAAGTCCCAGTGGCAGAGGCTGCCTCCCCATGGTCAGGAAAGATATTTCTCGGACTTCCCGGGACAGAGAACACCTGTGACTGAAGAGAGCTGCGTGGAGTTTTCTCTCGAGCTCCCCCACGCAATGATAATGGTTCCGGAATCCTTACCGTGTGGAGGTACCTCCATTGGTCGGCAGCGCGTGGGTTCTAACGGAATGCCTAAGCTCGTCTCCCCTGAGAATTTTCCTAATGTCTCTGTGCCAGGGAAAGCTTGGGGGATTTGCAGGAATTCCCAGTGTCAGAGGCTGCCTCCACAATGTCAGGGAAGTTATTTCTCGGACTTCCCCGAACAGGGAACACCTGTGACTGAGGAGAGCTGCGTGGAGTTGTCTGTCGATCTCCCCTAAGCACTGAAAATGTTTCTGGAATCCTGAGCGTGGGGAGGTTCCACCAACGGTCGGCAGCGCGTGGGTTCTAACGGAATGCCTAAGCTCGTCTCCCCTGAGGGTTTTCCTAATGTCTCTGTGCCAGGGAATGCTAGGGTTTTGCAGGAAGTCCCAGGGACAGAGGCTGCCTCCCCAAGGTCAGGGAATGTATTTCTCGGACTTCCCCGAACAGGGAACACCTGTGACTGAAGAGAGCTGCGTGGAGTTGTCTCTCCACGTCCCCGACGTACTGACAATGCTTCCGGAATCCTGAGCGTGGGGAGGTTCCACCAACGGTCGGCAGCGCGTGGGATCTAACGGAATTGCAAAGCTCGTCTCCCCTGAGGGTTTTCCTAATATCTCTGTGCCAGGGAATGCTAGGGGGGTTTGCAGGAATTCCCAGTGACAGAGGCCGCCTCCCCAAGGTCAGGGAAGGTATTTCTCGGACTTCCCCGTGCAGGGAACACCTGTGACTGAAGAGGACTGCGTGGAGTTGTCTCTCGAGCTCCCCCACGCACTGACAATGTTTCCGGAAGCCTGAGCGTGGGGAGGTTCCACCAACGGTCGGCAACGCGTGGGTTCTAACGGAATGCCTAAGCTCGTCTCCCCTAAGGGTTTTCCTAATGTCTCTGTCCCCGGGAATGCTGGGGGGGTTTGCAGGAAATCCCAGGGACAGAGGCTGCCTCCCAAAGTTCAAGGAAGGTATTTCACGGACCTCCCCGAACAGGGAACACCTGTGACTGAAGAGAGCTGCGTGGAGTTGTCTCTCGAGCTCCCCCACGCACTGACAATTGTTCCGGAATCCTGAGCGTGGGGAGGTTCCACCAACGGTCGGCAGCGCGTGGGTTCTAACGGAATGCGTAAGCTCGTCTCCCCTAAGTATTTTCCTAATGTCTCTGTGCCAGGGAATGCTAGGGGGGTTTGCAGGAAGTCCCAGGGACAGAGGCTGCCTCCCCAAGGTCAGGGAAGATATTTCTCGGACTTGGCCGAACAGGGAACACCTGTGACTGAAGAGAGCTGCGTGGAGTTGTCTCTCCACCTCCCTGACGCACTGACAATTGTTCCGGAATCCTGATGGTGGGGAGGTTCCAACAGCGGTCGGCAGCGTGTGGGTTCTAACAGAATTGCAAAGCTCGTCTCCCCTGAGGGTTTTCCTAAGATCTCTGTGCCAGGGAATGCTAGGGGGGTTGGAAGGATGTCCCAGTGGAAGAGGCTGCCTCCCCAAGGTTAGGAAAGGTATTTCTCGGACTTCCCCGGTCAGGGAACACCTGTGACTGAGGAGAACTTCGTGGAGTTGTCTCTCGAGCTCCCCCACGCACTGACAATGGTTCCGGAATCCTTACCGTGTGGAGGTACCTCCATTGGTCGGCAGCGCGTGGGTTCTAACGGAATGCCTAAGCTCGTCTCCCCTGAGAATTTTCCTAATGTCTCTGTGCCAGGGAAAGCTTGGGGGATTTGCAGGAATTCCCAGTGTCAGAGGCTGCCTCCACAATGTCAGAGAAGTTATTTCTCGGACTTCCCCGAACAGGGAACACCTGTGACTGAGGAGAGCTGCGTGGAGTTGTCTGTCGATCTCCCCTACGCACTGAAAATGTTTCTGGAATCCTGAGCGTGGGGAGGTTCCACCAACGGTCGGCAGCGCGTGGGTTCTAACGGAATGCCTAAGCTCGTCTCCCCTGAGGGTTTTCCGAATGTCTCTGTGCCAGGGATTGCTAGGGTTTTGCAGGAAGTCCCAGGGACAGAGGCTGCCTCCCCAAGGTCAGGGAAGTTATTTCTCGGACTTCCCCGAACAGGGAACACCTGTGACTGAAGAGAGCTGCGTGGAGTTGTCTCTCGAGCTCCCCCACGCACTGACAATGGTTCCGGAATCCTGAGCGTGGGGAGGTACCACCAATGGTCGGCAGTGCGTGGGTTCTAATGGAATGCCTAAGTTCGTCTCCCCTGAGGATTTTCCTAATATCTCTGTGCCAGTGAATGCTAGGGGTGTTTGCAGGAATTCCCAGTGACAGAGGCTGCCTCCCCAAGGTCTGGGAAGGTATTTCTCGGACTTCCCCGTGCAGGGAACACCTGTGACTGAAGAGGACTGCGTGGAGTTGTCTCTCGAGCTCCCCCACGCACTGAGAATGTTTCCGGAAGCCTGAGCGTGGGGAGGTTCTACCAACGGTCGGCAGCGCGTGGGTTCTAACGGAATGCCTAAGCTCGTCTCCCCTGAGGGTTTTCCTAATATCACTGTGCCAGGGAATGCTAGGGGTGTTTGCAGGAAATCCCAGCGACAGAGGCTGCCTCCCAAATGTCAAGGAAGGTATTTCTCGGACTTCCCCGAACAGGGAACACCTGTGACTGAAGAGACCTGCGTGGAGTTGTCTCTCGAGCTCCCCCACGCGCTGACAATTATTCCGGAATCCTGAGCGTGGGGACGTTCCAACAACGGTCGTCAGCGAGTGGGATCTAACGGAATTGCAAAGCTCGTCTCCCCTGAGGGTTTTCCTAATGTCTCTGTGCCAGGGAATGCTAGGGGTGTTTGCAGGAAGTCCCAGGGACAGAGGCTGCCTCCCCAAGGACAGGGAAGGTATTTCTCGGACTTCCCCGAAAAAAGGAACACCTGTGAATGAAGAGAGCTGCGTGGAGTTGTCTCTCGACCTCCCCGATGCACTGACAATGGTTCCGGAATCCTGAGCGTGGGGAGGTTCCACCAACGGTCGGCAGCGAGTGGGTTCTAACAGAATTGCAAAGCTCGACTCCCCTGAGGGTTTTCCTAATGTCTCTGTGCCAGGGAAGGCTAGGGGGGTTTGCAGGAATTCCCAGGGACAGTGGCTGCCTCCCCAAGGTCAGGGAAGTTATTTCTCGGACTTCCCTGAGCATTGAACACCTGTGACTGAAGAGAGATGCGTGGAGTTGTCTCTCCACCTTCCCGACGCACTGACAATGTTTCCGGAATCCTGAGCGTGGGGAGGTTCCACCAACGGTCGGCAGCGCGTGGGATCTAACGGAATTGCAAAGCTCGTCTCCCCTGAGGGTTTTCCAAATGTCTCTGTGCCAGGGAATGCTAGGGGGGTTTGAAGGCTGTCCCAGTGGCAGAGGCTGCCTCCCCAAGGTCAGGATAGGTGTTTCTCGGACTTCCCCGGACAGGGAACAACTGTGACTGAAGAGAGCTGCGTGGAGTTGTCTCTCGAGCTCCCCCACGCACTGACAATGTTTCCGGAATCCTGAGCGTGGGGAGGTTCCACCAACCGTCGGCAGCGCGTGGGATCTAACGGAATTGCAGAGCTCGGCTCCCCTGAGGGTTTTCCTAATGTCTCTGTGCCAGGGAATGCTAGGGGGGTTTGCAGGAAGTCCCAGGGCCAGAGGTTGCCTCCCAAGGTCAGGGAAGGTATTTCTCGGACTTCCCCGAGCAGGGAACACTTGTGACTGCAGAGAGCTGCGTGGAGTTGTCTCTCGAGCTCCCCCACGCGCTGACAATTGTTTCGGAATCCTGAGCGTGGGGAGGTTCCACCAATGGTCGGCAGCGCATGGGTTCTAACGGAATGACTTAGCTCGTCTCCCCTGAGGGTTTTTCTAATGTCTCTCTGCCAGGGAATGCTAGGGGGGTTTGCAGGAAGTTCCAGGGACAGAGGTTGCCTCCTCAAGGTCAGGGAAGATTTTTCTCGGACTTCCCCGAACAGGGAACACCTGTGACTGAAGAGAGCTGCGTGGAGTTGTCTCTCGAGCTCCCACACGCACTGACAATGGTTCCGGAATCCTGAGCGTGGGGAGGTTCCACCAACGGCCGGCAGCGCGTGTGATCTAACGGAATTGCAAAGCTCGTCTCCCCTAGGGTTTTCCTAATGTCTCTGTGCCAGGGAATGCTAGGGGGCTTTACAGGAAGTCCCAGTGGAAGAGGCTGCCTCCCCAAGGTCAGGAAATGTATTTCTCGGACTTCCCCGTTCAGGGAACACCTGTGACTGAGGAGAGCTGCGTGGAGTTGTCTCTCGAGCTCCAACACGCACTGACAATGTTTCCGGAATCCTGAGCGTGGGGAGGTTCCACCAATGGTGGGCAGCGAGTGGGTTCTAACGGAATTGCAAAGCTCGTCTCCCCTGAGGGTTTTCCAAGTGTCTCTATGCCCGGGAAGTCTAGGGGGGTTTGCAGGAAGTCCCAGGGACAGAGGTTGCCTCCCAAGGTCAGGGAAGGTATTTCTCGGACTTCCCCGAACAGGGAACACCTGTGACTGAAGAGAGCTGCGTGGAGTTGTCTCTCGAGCTCCCCCACGCACTGACAATGGTTCCGGAATCCTTACCGTGGGGAGGTACCTAAATTGGTCGGCAGCGCGTGGGTTCTAACGGAATGCCTAAGCTCGTCTCCCCTGAGAATTTTCCTAATGTCTCTGTGCCAGGGAAAGGTTGGAGGATTTGCAGGAATTCCCAGTGTCAGAGGCTGCCTCCCCAATGTCAGGGAAGTTATTTCTCGGGCTTCCCCAAACAGGGAACACCTGTGACTGAAGAGAGCTGCTTGGAGTTGTCTCTCGAGCTCCCCCACGCACTGACAATGGTTCCGGAATCCTGAGCGTGGGGAGGTTCCACCAACGGTCGGCAGCGCGTGGGTTCTAACGGAATGCCTAAGCTCGTCTCCCCTGAGGGTTTTCCTAATATCTCTGTGCCAGGGAATGCTAGGGGGGTTTGCAGGAAATCCCAGGGACAGAGGCTGCCTCCCCAAGGTCAGGGAAGGTATTTCTCGGACTTCCCCAAACAAGGAACACCTGTGAATGAAGAGAGCTGCGTGGAGTTGTCTCTCCACCTCCCCGAAGCACTGACAATGGTTCCGGAATCCTGAGCGTGGGGAGGTTCCACCAACGGTCGGCAGCGTGTGGGTTCTAACAGAATTGCAAAGCTCGTCTCCCCTGAGGGTTTTCCTAATGTCTCTGTGCCAGGGAAGTCTAGGGGGTTTTGCAGGAATTCCCAGTGGCCGAGGCTGCCTCCCCAAGGTCAGGAAAGGTGTTTCTCGGACTTCCCTGAGCATTGAACACCTTTGACTGAAGAGAGCTGCGTGGAGTTGTCTCTCGAGCTCCCCCACGCGCTGACAATGGTTCCGGAATCCTGAGCGTGGGGAGGTTTCACCAACGGTCGGCACCGCGTGAGTTCTAACGGAATGCCTAAGCTCGTCTCCCCTGAGAATTTTCCTAATGTCTCTGTGCCAGGGAAAGCTTGGAGGATTTGCAGGAATTCCCAGTGTCAGAGGCTGCCTCCTCAAAGTCAGGGAAGTTATTTCTCGGACTTCCCCAAACAGGGAACACCTGTGACTGAAGAGAGCTGCGTGGAGTTGTCTGTCGATCTCCCCTACGCACTGAAAATGTTTCTGGAATCCTGAGCGTGGGGAGGTTCCACCAAGAGTCGGCAGCGCGTGGGATCTAACGGAATGCCTTAGCTCGTCTCCCCTGAGGGTTTTCCTAATGTCTCTGCGCCAGGGAATGCTAGGGGGTTTCCAGGAATTCCCAGGGACAGAGGCTGCCTCCAGAAGTTCAGGAATGTTTTTTCTCGGACTTCCCCGGACAGGGAACACCTGTGACTGAAGAGAGCTGCGTGGAGTTGTCTCTCGAGCTCCCCTACGCACTGAAAATGTTTCTGGAATCCTGAGCGTGGGGAGGTTCCACCAACGGTCGGCAGCGTGTGGGTTCTAACGGAATGCCTAAGCTCGTCTCCCCTGAGGGTTTTCCTAATGTCTCTGTGCCAGGGAATGCTAGGGTTTTGCAGGAAGTCCCAGGGACAGAGGCTGCCTCCCCAAGGTAAGGGAAGTTATTTCTCGGACTTCCCCGAACTGGGAACACTTGTGACTGAAGAGAGCTGCGTGGAGTTGTCTCTCGAGCTCCCCCACGCACTGACAATGGTTCCGGAATCCTGAGCGTGGGGAGGTACCACCATTGGTCGGCAGTGCGTGGGTTGTAATCGAATGCCAAAGCTCGTCTCCCCTGAGGGTTTTCCTAATATCTCTGTGCCAGGGAATGCTAGGTGGGGTGCAGGAAGTCCCAGGGACAGAGGCTGCCTCCTCAAGGTCAGGGAAGGTATTTCTCGGACTTCCCCGAGCAGGGAACACCTGTGACTGAAGAGAGCTGCGTGGAGTTGTCTCTCGAGCTCCCCCAAGCGCTGACAATGGTTCCGGAATCCTGAGCGTGGGGAGGTTCCACCAACGGTCGGCAGCGCGTGGGTTCTAACGGAATGCCTAAGCTCGACTCCACTGAGGGTTTTTCTAATGTCTCTGTGCCAGGGAATGCTAGGGGGGTTTGGAGGAATTCCCAGGGACAGAGGCTGCCTCCCCAAGGTCAGGGAAGATCTTTCTCGGACTTCCCCGAACAGGGAACACCTGTGACTGAAGAGAGCTGCGTGGAGTTGTCTCTCGAGCTCCTTCACGCAGTGACAATGTTTCCGGAATCCTGAGCGTGGGGAGGTTCCACCAACGGTCGGCAGCGCGTGGGATCTAACTGAATTGCAAAGCTCGTCTCCCCTGAGGGTTTTCCTAATATCTCTGTGCCAGGGAATGCTAGGGGTGTTTGCAGGAAGTCCCAGTGGCAGAGGCTGCCTCCCCAAGGTCAGGAAAGGTGTTTCTCGGACTTCCCCGAACAGGGAACACCTGTGACTGAAGAGAGCTGCGTGGAGTTGTCTCTCCACTTCCCCGACGCACTGACAATGGTTCCGGAATCCTGACGGTGGGGAGGTGCCACCAACGGTGGGCAGCGAGTGGGTTCTAACGGAATTGCAAAGCTCATCTCCCCTGAGGGTTTTCCAAGTGTCTCTATGCCCGGGAAGGCTAGGGGGTTTGCAGGAATTCCCAGGGACAGAGGTTGCCTCCCAAGGTCACGGAAGGTATTTCTCGGACTTCCCCGAACAGGGAACACCTGTGACTGAAGAGAGCTGCGTGGAGTTGTCTCTCGAGCTCCCTCACGCACTGACAATGTTTCCGGAATCCTGAGCGTGGGGAGGTTCCACCAACGGTCGGCAGCGCGTGGGATCTAACGGAATTGCAAAGCTCGTCTCCCCTGAGGGTTTTCCTAATGTCTCTGTGCCAGGGAATGCTAGGGGGGTTTGAAGGAAGTCCCAGGGAGGGAGGCTGCCTCCGCAAGGTCAGGGAAGATATTTCTCGGCCTTCCCCGGACTGCGAAAACCTGTGACTGAAGAGAGCTGCGTGGAGTTTTCTCTCGAGCTCCCCCACGCACTGACAATGGTTCCGAAATCATGAGCGTGGGGAGGTTCCACCAACGGTCGGCAGTGCGTGGGATCTAACGGAATTGCAAAGCTCGTCTCCCCTGAGGGTTTTCCTAATGTCTCTGTACCAGGGAATGCTAGGAGGGTTTGAAGGAAGTCCCAGTGGCAGAGGCTGCCTCCCCAAGGTCAGGAAAGGTATTTCTCGGGCTTCCCCGGACAGGGAACACCTGTGACTGAAGAGAGCTGCGTGGAGTTGTCTCTCGAGCTCCCCCACGCAATGATAATGGTTCCGGAATCCTTACCGTGGGGAGGTACCTACATTGGTCGGCAGCACGTGGGTTCTAACGGAATGCCTAAGCTCGTCTCCCCTGAGAATTTTCCTAATGTCTCTGTGCCAGGGAAAGCTTGGAGGATTTGCAGGAATTCCCAGTGTCAGAGGCTGCCTCCCCAATGTCAGGGAAGTTATTTCTCGGGCTTCCCCAAACAGGGAACACCTGTGACTGAAGAGAGCTGCGTGGAGTTGTCTCTCCACCTCCCCGACGCACTGACAATTGTTCCGGAATCCTGATGTTGGGGAGGTTCCAACAACGGTCGGCAGCGAGTGGGTTCTAACAGAATTGCAAAGCTCGTCTCCCCTGAGAGTTTTCCTAATATCTCTGTGCCAGGGAATGCTAGGGGGGTGTGCAGGAAGTCCCAGTGACAGAGGCTGCCTCCCCAAGGTCAGGGAAGGTATTTCTCGGACTTCCCCGTGCAGGGAACACCTGTGACTGAAGAGGACTGCGTGGAGTTGTCTCTCGAGCTCCCCCACGCACTGACAATGTTTCCGGAAGCCTGAGCGTGCGGAGGTTCCACCAACGGTCGGCAGCGCGTGGGATCTAACGGAATTGCAAAGCTCGGCTCCCCTGAGGGTTTTCCTAATGTCTCTGTGCCAGGGAATGCTAGGGGGGTTTGAAGGAAGTCCCAGTGGCAGAGGCTGCCTCCCCAAGGTCAGGAAAGTTGTTTCTCGGACTTCCCGTTCAGGGAACACCTGACTGAGAAGAGCTGCGTGGAGTTGTCTCTCGAGCTCCCCCACGCAGTGACAATGGTTCCGGAATCCTGAGCGTGGGGAGGTTCCACCAACGGTCGGCAGCGCGTGGGTTCTAACGGAATGCCTAAGCTCGTCTCCCCTGAGGGTTTTCCTAATGTCTCTGTGCCAGGGAATGCTAGGGGGGTTTGCAGGAAGTCCCAGGGACAGAGGCTGCCTCCCCATGGTCAGGGAAGGTATTTCTCGGACTTCCCCAGACTGGGAAAACCTGTGACTGAAGAGAGCTGCGTGGAGTTGTCTCTCCAAGTCCCCGACGCGCTGACAATGTTTCCGGAATCCTGAGCGTGGGGAGGTTCCACCAACGGTCGGCAGCGCGTGGGATCTTACGGAATTGCAAAGCTCGTCTCCCCTAAAGGGTTTTCCTACTGTCTCTGTGCCAGGGAATGCTAGGGGTGTTTTAAGGAAGTCCCAGTGGCAGAGGCTGCCTCCCCATGGTCAGGAAAGATATTTCTCGGACTTCCCGGGACAGAGAACACCTGTGACTGAAGAGAGCTGCGTGGAGTTTTCTCTCGAGCTCCCCCACGCAATGATAATGGTTCCGGAATCCTTACCGTGTGGAGGTACCTCCATTGGTCGGCAGCGCGTGGGTTCTAACGGAATGCCTAAGCTCGTCTCCCCTGAGAATTTTCCTAATGTCTCTGTGCCAGGGAAAGCTTGGGGGATTTGCAGGAATTCCCAGTGTCAGAGGCTGCCTCCACAATGTCAGGGAAGTTATTTCTCGGACTTCCCCGAACAGGGAACACCTGTGACTGAGGAGAGCTGCGTGGAGTTGTCTGTCGATCTCCCCTAAGCACTGAAAATGTTTCTGGAATCCTGAGCGTGGGGAGGTTCCACCAACGGTCGGCAGCGCGTGGGTTCTAACGGAATGCCTAAGCTCGTCTCCCCTGAGGGTTTTCCTAATGTCTCTGTGCCAGGGAATGCTAGGGTTTTGCAGGAAGTCCCAGGGACAGAGGCTGCCTCCCCAAGGTCAGGGAATGTATTTCTCGGACTTCCCCGAACAGGGAACACCTGTGACTGAAGAGAGCTGCGTGGAGTTGTCTCTCCACGTCCCCGACGTACTGACAATGCTTCCGGAATCCTGAGCGTGGGGAGGTTCCACCAACGGTCGGCAGCGCGTGGGATCTAACGGAATTGCAAAGCTCGTCTCCCCTGAGGATTTTCCTAATATCTCTGTGCCAGGGAATGCTAGGGGGGTTTGCAGGAATTCCCAGTGACAGAGGCCGCCTCCCCAAGGTCAGGGAAGGTATTTCTCGGACTTCCCCGTGCAGGGAACACCTGTGACTGAAGAGGACTGCGTGGAGTTGTCTCTCGAGCTCCCCCACGCACTGACAATGTTTCCGGAAGCCTGAGCGTGGGGAGGTTCCACCAACGGTCGGCAACGCGTGGGTTCTAACGGAATGCCTAAGCTCGTCTCCCCTAAGGGTTTTCCTAATGTCTCTGTCCCCGGGAATGCTGGGGGGGTTTGCAGGAAATCCCAGGGACAGAGGCTGCCTCCCAAAGTTCAAGGAAGGTATTTCACGGACCTCCCCGAACAGGGAACACCTGTGACTGAAGAGAGCTGCGTGGAGTTGTCTCTCGAGCTCCCCCACGCACTGACAATTGTTCCGGAATCCTGAGCGTGGGGAGGTTCCACCAACGGTCGGCAGCGCGTGGGTTCTAACGGAATGCGTAAGCTCGTCTCCCCTAAGTATTTTCCTAATGTCTCTGTGCCAGGGAATGCTAGGGGGGTTTGCAGGAAGTCCCAGGGACAGAGGCTGCCTCCCCAAGTTCAGGGAAGTTATTTCTCGGACTTCCCCGAACAGGGAACACCTGTGAATTAAGAGAGCAGCGTGGAGTTTTCTCTTGAGCTCCCCCACGCGCTGACAATGTTTCTGGAATCCTGAGCGTGGGGAGGTTCCACCAACGGTCGGCAGCGCGTGGGTTCTAACGGAATGCCAAAGCTCGTCTCCCCTGAGGGTTTTCCTAATGTCTCTGTGCCAGGGAATGCTAGGGGGGTTTGCAGGAAGTCCCAGGGACAGAGGCTGCCTCCCCAAGGTCAGGGAAGATATTTCTCGGACTTGGCCGAACAGGGAACACCTGTGACTGAAGAGAGCTGCGTGGAGTTGTCTCTCCACCTCCCTGACGCACTGACAATTGTTCCGGAATCCTGATGGTGGGGAGGTTCCAACAACGGTCGGCAGCGAGTGGGTTCTAACAGAATTGCAAAGCTCGTCTCCCCTGAGGGTTTTCCTAATATCTCTGTGCCAGGGAATGCTAGGGGGGTTGGAAGGATGTCCCAGTGGAAGAGGCTGCCTCCCCAAGGTTAGGAAAGGTATTTCTCGGACTTCCCCGGTCAGGGAACACCTGTGACTGAGGAGAACTTCGTGGAGTTGTCTCTCGAGCTCCCCCACGCACTGACAATGGTTCCGGAATCCTTACCGTGTGGAGGTACCTCCATTGGTCGGCAGCGCGTGGGTTCTAACGGAATGCCTAAGCTCGTCTCCCCTGAGAATTTTCCTAATGTCTCTGTGCCAGGGAAAGCTTGGGGGATTTGCAGGAATTCCCAGTGTCAGAGGCTGCCTCCACAATGTCAGAGAAGTTATTTCTCGGACTTCCCCGAACAGGGAACACCTGTGACTGAGGAGAGCTGCGTGGAGTTGTCTGTCGATCTCCCCTACGCACTGAAAATGTTTCTGGAATCCTGAGCGTGGGGAGGTTCCACCAACGGTCGGCAGCGCGTGGGTTCTAACGGAATGCCTAAGCTCGTCTCCCCTGAGGGTTTTCCGAATGTCTCTGTGCCAGGGAATGCTAGGGTTTTGCAGGAAGTCCCAGGGACAGAGGCTGCCTCCCCAAGGTCAGGGAAGTTATTTCTCGGACTTCCCCGAACAGGGAACACCTGTGACTGAAGAGAGCTGCGTGGAGTTGTCTCTCGAGCTCCCCCACGCACTGACAATGGTTCCGGAATCCTGAGCGTGGGGAGGTACCACCAATGGTCGGCAGTGCGTGGGTTCTAATGGAATGCCTAAGTTCGTCTCCCCTGAGGATTTTCCTAATATCTCTGTGCCAGTGAATGCTAGGGGTGTTTGCAGGAATTCCCAGTGACAGAGGCTGCCTCCCCAAGGTCTGGGAAGGTATTTCTCGGACTTCCCCGTGCAGGGAACACCTGTGACTGAAGAGGACTGCGTGGAGTTGTCTCTCGAGCTCCCCCACGCACTGAGAATGTTTCCGGAAGCCTGAGCGTGGGGAGGTTCTACCAACGGTCGGCAGCACGTGGGTTCTAACGGAATGCCTAAGCTCGTCTCCCCTGAGGGTTTTCCTAATATCTCTGTGCCAGGGAATGCTAGGGGTGTTTGCAGGAAATCCCAGCGACAGAGGCTGCCTCCCAAATGTCAAGGAAGGTATTTCTCGGACTTCCCCGAACAGGGAACACCTGTGACTGAAGAGACCTGCGTGGAGTTGTCTCTCGAGCTCCCCCACGCGCTGACAATTTTTCCGGAATCCTGAGCGTGGGGACGTTCCAACAACGGTCGTCAGCGAGTGGGATCTAACGGAATTGCAAAGCTCGTCTCCCCTGAGGGTTTTCCTAATGTCTCTGTGCCAGGGAATGCTAGGGGTGTTTGCAGGAAGTCCCAGGGACAGAGGCTGCCTCCCCAAGGACAGGGAAGGTATTTCTCGGACTTCCCCGAAAAAAGGAACACCTGTGAATGAAGAGAGCTGCGTGGAGTTGTCTCTCGACCTCCCCGATGCACTGACAATGTTTCCGGAATCCTGAGCGTGGGGAGGTTCCACCAACGGTCGGCAGCGAGTGGGTTCTAACAGAATTGCAAAGCTCGACTCCCCTGAGGGTTTTCCTAATGTCTCTGTGCCAGGGAAGGCTAGGGGGGTTTGCAGGAATTCCCAGGGACAGTGGCTGCCTCCCCAAGGTCAGGGAAGTTATTTCTCGGACTTCCCTGAGCATTGAACACCTGTGACTGAAGAGATCTGCGTGGAGTTGTCTCTCGAGCTCCCCCACGCACTGACAATGGTTCCGGAATCCTGAGCGTGGGGAGGTTCCACCAACGGTCGGCAGCGCGTGGGTTCTAACGGAATGCCTAAGCTCGTCTCCCCTGAGGGTTTTCCTAATGTCTCTGTGCCAGGGAATGCTAGGGGGGTTTGCAGGAAGTCCCTGGGACCGAGGTTGCCTCCCAAGGTCAGGGAAGGTATTTCTCGGACTTCCCCGAACAGGGAACACCTGTGACTGAAGAGAGATGCGTGGAGTTGTCTCTCCACCTTCCCGACGCACTGACAATGTTTCCGGAATCCTGAGCGTGGGGAGGTTCCACCAACGGTCGGCAGCGCGTGGGATCTAACGGAATTGCAAAGCTCGTCTCCCCTGAGGGTTTTCCAAATGTCTCTGTGCCAGGGAATGCTAGGGGGGTTTGAAGGCTGTCCCAGTGGCAGAGGCTGCCTCCCCAAGGTCAGGATAGGTGTTTCTCGGACTTCCCCGGACAGGGAACAACTGTGACTGAAGAGAGCTGCGTGGAGTTGTCTCTCGAGCTCCCCCACGCACTGACAATGTTTCCGGAATCCTGAGCGTGGGGAGGTTCCACCAACGGTCGGCAGCGCGTGGGATCTAACGGAATTGCAGAGCTCGGCTCCCCTGAGGGTTTTCCTAATGTCTCTGTGCCAGGGAATGCTAGGGGGGTTTGCAGGAAGTCCCAGGGCCAGAGGTTGCCTCCCAAGGTCAGGGAAGGTATTTCTCGGACTTCCCCGAGCAGGGAACACTTGTGACTGCAGAGAGCTGCGTGGAGTTGTCTCTCGAGCTCCCCCACGCGCTGACAATTGTTTCGGAATCCTGAGCGTGGGGAGGTTCCACCAATGGTCGGCAGCGCATGGGTTCTAACGGAATGACTTAGCTCGTCTCCCCTGAGGTTTTTTCTAATGTCTCTCTGCCAGGGAATGCTAGGGGGGTTTGCAGGAAGTCCCAGGGACAGAGGTTGCCTCCTCAAGGTCAGGGAAGATTTTTCTCGGACTTCCCCGAACAGGGAACACCTGTGACTGAAGAGAGCTGCGTGGAGTTGTCTCTCGAGCTCCCCCACGCACTGACAATGGTTCCGGAATCCTGAGCGTGGGGAGGTTCCACCAACGGTCGGCAGCGCGTGTGATCTAACGGAATTGCAAAGCTCGTCTCCCCTAGGGTTTTCCTAATGTCTCTGTGCCAGGGAATGCTAGGGGGCTTTACAGGAAGTCCCAGTGGAAGAGGCTGCCTCCCCAAGGTCAGGAAATGTATTTCTCGGACTTCCCCTTTCAGGGAACACCTGTGACTGAGGAGAGCTGCGTGGAGTTGTCTCTCGAGCTCCCACACGCACTGACAATGTTTCCGGAATCCTGAGCGTGGGGAGGTTCCACCAACGGTCGGCAGCGCGTGGGTTTTAACGGAATGCCTAAGCTCGACTCCACTGAGGGTTTTAATAATGTCTCTGTGCCAGGGAATGCTAGGGGGGTTTGCAGGAAGTCCCAGTGACAGAGGCTGCCTCCCCAAGGTCAGGGAAGGTATTTCTCGGACTTCCCCGAACAGGGAACACCTGTGACTGAAGAGCTGCGTGGAGTTGTCTCTCCACCTCCCCGACCCACTGACAATGGTTCCGGAATCCTGACGGTGGGGAGGTTCCACCAATGGTGGGCAGCGAGTGGGTTCTAACGGAATTGCAAAGCTCGTCTCCCCTGAGGGTTTTCCAAGTCTCTCTATGCCCGGGAAGTCTAGGGGGGTTTGCAGGAAGTCCCAGGGACAGAGGTTGCCTCCCAAGGTCAGGGAAGGTATTTCTCGGACTTCCCCGAACAGGGAACACCTGTGACTGAAGAGAGCTGCGTGGAGTTGTCTCTCAAGCTCCCCCACGCACTGACAATGGTTCCGGAATCCTTACCGTGGGGAGGTACCTAAATTGGTCGGCAGCGCGTGGGTTCTAACGGAATGCCTAAGCTCGTCTCCCCTGAGAATTTTCCTAATGTCTCTGTGCCAGGGAAAGCTTGGAGGATTTGCAGGAATTCCCAGTGTCAGAGGCTGCCTCCCCAATGTCAGGGAAGTTATTTCTCGGGCTTCCCCAAACAGGGAACACCTGTGACTGAAGAGAGCTGCTTGGAGTTGTCTCTCGAGCTCCCCCACGCACTGACAATGGTTCCGGAATCCTGAGCGTGGGGAGGTTCCACCAACGGTCGGCAGCACGTGGGTTCTAACGGAATGCCTAAGCTCGTCTCCCCTGAGGGTTTTCCTAATATCTCTGTGCCAGGGAATGCTAGGGGGGTTTGCAGGAAATCCCAGGGACAGAGGCTGCCTCCCCAAGGTCAGGGAAGGTATTTCTCGGACTTCCCCAAACAAGGAACACCTGTGAATGAAGAGAGCTGCGTGGAGTTGTCTCTCCACCTCCCCGAAGCACTGACAATGGTTCCGGAATCCTGAGCGTGGGGAGGTTCCACCAACGGTCGGCAGCGAGTGGGTTCTAACAGAATTGCAAAGCTCGTCTCCCCTGAGGGTTTTCCTAATGTCTCTGTGCCAGGGAAGTCTAGGGGGTTTTGCAGGAATTCCCAGTGGCCGAGGCAGCCTCCCCAAGGTCAGGAAAGGTGTTTCTCGGACTTCCCTGAGCATTGAACACCTTTGACTGAAGAGAGCTGCGTGGAGTTGTCTCTCGAGCTCCCCCACGCGCTGACAATGGTTCCGGAATCCTGAGCGTGGGGAGGTTCCACCAACGGTCGGCACCGCGTGAGTTCTAACGGAATGCCTAAGCTCGTCTCCCCTGAGAATTTTCCTAATGTCTCTGTGCCAGGGAAAGCTTGGAGGATTTGCAGGAATTCCCAGTGTCAGAGGCTGCCTCCTCAAAGTCAGGGAAGTTATTTCTCGGACTTCCCCAAACAGGGAACACCTGTGACTGAAGAGAGCTGCGTGGAGTTGTCTGTCGATCTCCCCTACGCACTGAAAATGTTTCTGGAATCCTGAGCGTGGGGAGGTTCCACCAAGAGTCGGCAGCGCGTGGGATCTAACGGAATGCCTTAGCTCGTCTCCCCTGAGGGTTTTCCTAATGTCTCTGCGCCAGGGAATGCTAGGGGGTTTCCAGGAACTCCCAGGGACAGAGGCTGCCTCCAGAAGTTCAGGAATGTTTTTTCTCGGACTTCCCCGGACAGGGAACACCTGTGACTGAAGAGAGATGCGTGGAGTTGTCTCTCGAGTTCCCCTACGCACTGAAAATGTTTCTGGAATCCTGAGCGTGGGGAGGTTCCACCAACGGTCGGCAGCGTGTGGGTTCTAACGGAATGCCTAAGCTCGTCTCCCCTGAGGGTTTTCCTAATGTCTCTGTGCCAGGGAATGCTAGGGTTTTGCAGGAAGTCCCAGGGACAGAGGCTGCCTCCCCAAGGTAAGGGAAGTTATTTCTCGGACTTCCCCGAACTGGGAACACTTGTGACTGAAGAGAGCTGCGTGGAGTTGTCTCTCGAGCTCCCCCACGCACTGACAATGGTTCCGGAATCCTGAGCGTGGGGAGGTACCACCATTGGTCGGCAGTGCGTGGGTTGTAATCGAATGCCAAAGCTCGTCTCCCCTGAGGGTTTTCCTAATATCTCTGTGCCAGGGAATGCTAGGTGGGGTGCAGGAAGTCCCAGGGACAGAGGCTGCCTCCCCAAGGTCAGGGAAGATCTTTCTCGGACTTCCCCGAGCAGGGAACACCTGTGACTGAAGAGAGCTGCGTGGAGTTGTCTCTCGAGCTCCTTCACGCAGTGACAATGGTTCCGGAATCCTGAGCGTGGGGAGGTTCCACCAACGGTCGGCAGCGCGTGGGATCTAACTGAATTGCAAAGCTCGTCTCCCCTGAGGGTTTTCCTAATATCTCTGTGCCAGGGAATGCTAGGGGTGTTTGCAGGAAGTCCCAGTGGCAGAGGCTGCCTCCCCAAGGTCAGGAAAGGTGTTTCTCGGACTTCCCCGAACAGGGAACACCTGTGACTGAAGAGAGCTGCGTGGAGTTGTCTCTCCACCTCCCCGACGCACTGACAATGGTTCCGGAATCCTGACGGTGGGGAGGTGCCACCAACGGTGGGCAGCGAGTGGGTTCTAACGGAATTGCAAAGCTCATCTCCCCTGAGGGTTTTCCAAGTGTCTCTATGCCCGGGAAGGCTAGGGGGGTTTGCAGGAATTCCCAGGGACAGAGGTTGCCTCCCAAGGTCACGGAAGGTATTTCTCGGACTTCCCCGAACAGGGAACACCTGTGACTGAAGAGAGCTGCGTGGAGTTGTCTCTCGAGCTCCCTCACGCACTGACAATGTTTCCGGAATCCTGAGCGTGTGGAGGTTCCACCAACGGTCGGCAGCGCGTGGGATCTAACGGAATTGCAAAGCTCGTCTCCCCTGAGGGTTTTCCTAATGTCTCTGTGCCAGGGAATGCTAGGGGGGTTTGAAGGAAGTCCCAGGGAGAGAGGCTGCCTCCGCAAGGTCAGGGAAGGTATTTCTCGGACTTCCCCAGACTGGGAAAACCTGTGACTGAAGAGAGCTGCGTGGAGTTTTCTCTCGAGCTCCCCCACGCACTGACAATGGTTCCGGAATCATGAGCGTGGGGAGGTTCCACCAACGGTCGGCAGTGCGTGGGATCTTACGGAATTGCAAAGCTCGTCTCCCCTAAAGGGTTTTCCTACTGTCTCTGTGCCAGGGAATGCTAGGGGTGTTTTAAGGAAGTCCCAGTGGCAGAGGCTGCCTCCCCATGGTCAGGAAAGATATTTCTCGGACTTCCCGGGACAGAGAACACCTGTGACTGAAGAGAGCTGCGTGGAGTTTTCTCTCGAGCTCCCCCACGCAATGATAATGGTTCCGGAATCCTTACCGTGTGGAGGTACCTCCATTGGTCGGCAGCGCGTGGGTTCTAACGGAATGCCTAAGCTCGTCTCCCCTGAGAATTTTCCTAATGTCTCTGTGCCAGGGAAAGCTTGGGGGATTTGCAGGAATTCCCAGTGTCAGAGGCTGCCTCCACAATGTCAGGGAAGTTATTTCTCGGACTTCCCCGAACAGGGAACACCTGTGACTGAGGAGAGCTGCGTGGAGTTGTCTGTCGATCTCCCCTAAGCACTGAAAATGTTTCTGGAATCCTGAGCGTGGGGAGGTTCCACCAACGGTCGGCAGCGCGTGGGTTCTAACGGAATGCCTAAGCTCGTCTCCCCTGAGGGTTTTCCTAATGTCTCTGTGCCAGGGAATGCTAGGGTTTTGCAGGAAGTCCCAGGGACAGAGGCTGCCTCCCCAAGGTCAGGGAATGTATTTCTCGGACTTCCCCGAACAGGGAACACCTGTGACTGAAGAGAGCTGCGTGGAGTTGTCTCTCCACGTCCCCGACGTACTGACAATGCTTCCGGAATCCTGAGCGTGGGGAGGTTCCACCAACGGTCGGCAGCGCGTGGGATCTAACGGAATTGCAAAGCTCGTCTCCCCTGAGGATTTTCCTAATATCTCTGTGCCAGGGAATGCTAGGGGGGTTTGCAGGAATTCCCAGTGACAGAGGCCGCCTCCCCAAGGTCAGGGAAGGTATTTCTCGGACTTCCCCGTGCAGGGAACACCTGTGACTGAAGAGGACTGCGTGGAGTTGTCTCTCGAGCTCCCCCACGCACTGACAATGTTTCCGGAAGCCTGAGCGTGGGGAGGTTCCACCAACGGTCGGCAACGCGTGGGTTCTAACGGAATGCCTAAGCTCGTCTCCCCTAAGGGTTTTCCTAATGTCTCTGTCCCCGGGAATGCTGGGGGGGTTTGCAGGAAATCCCAGGGACAGAGGCTGCCTCCCAAAGTTCAAGGAAGGTATTTCACGGACCTCCCCGAACAGGGAACACCTGTGACTGAAGAGAGCTGCGTGGAGTTGTCTCTCGAGCTCCCCCACGCACTGACAATTGTTCCGGAATCCTGAGCGTGGGGAGGTTCCACCAACGGTCGGCAGCGCGTGGGTTCTAACGGAATGCGTAAGCTCGTCTCCCCTAAGTATTTTCCTAATGTCTCTGTGCCAGGGAATGCTAGGGGGGTTTGCAGGAAGTCCCAGGGACAGAGGCTGCCTCCCCAAGGTCAGGGAAGATATTTCTCGGACTTGGCCGAACAGGGAACACCTGTGACTGAAGAGAGCTGCGTGGAGTTGTCTCTCCACCTCCCTGACGCACTGACAATTGTTCCGGAATCCTGATGGTGGGGAGGTTCCAACAACGGTCGGCAGCGAGGGGGTTCTAACAGAATTGCAAAGCTCGTCTCCCCTGAGGGTTTTCCTAAGATCTCTGTGCCAGGGAATGCTAGGGGGGTTGGAAGGATGTCCCAGTGGAAGAGGCTGCCTCCCCAAGGTTAGGAAAGGTATTTCTCGGACTTCCCCGGTCAGGGAACACCTGTGACTGAGGAGAACTTCGTGGAGTTGTCTCTCGAGCTCCCCCACGCACTGACAATGGTTCCGGAATCCTTACCGTGTGGAGGTACCTCCATTGGTCGGCAGCGCGTGGGTTCTAACGGAATGCCTAAGCTCGTCTCCCCTGAGAATTTTCCTAATGTCTCTGTGCCAGGGAAAGCTTGGGGGATTTGCAGGAATTCCCAGTGTCAGAGGCTGCCTCCACAATGTCAGAGAAGTTATTTCTCGGACTTCCCCGAACAGGGAACACCTGTGACTGAGGAGAGCTGCGTGGAGTTGTCTGTCGATCTCCCCTACGCACTGAAAATGTTTCTGGAATCCTGAGCGTGGGGAGGTTCCACCAACGGTCGGCAGCGCGTGGGTTCTAACGGAATGCCTAAGCTCGTCTCCCCTGAGGGTTTTCCTAATATCTCTGTGCCAGGGAATGCTAGGGGGGTTTGCAGGAAATCCCAGGGACAGAGGCTGCCTCCCCAAGGTCAGGGAAGGTATTTCTCGGACTTCCCCAAACAAGGAACACCTGTGAATGAAGAGAGCTGCGTGGAGTTGTCTCTCCACCTCCCCGAAGCACTGACAATGGTTCCGGAATCCTGAGCGTGGGGAGGTTCCACCAACGGTCGGCATCGAGTGGGTTCTAACAGAATTGCAAAGCTCGTCTCCCCTGAGGGTTTTCCTAATGTCTCTGTGCCAGGGAAGTCTAGGGGGTTTTGCAGGAATTCCCAGTGGCCGAGGCAGCCTCCCCAAGGTCAGGAAAGGTGTTTCTCGGACTTCCCTGAGCATTGAACACCTTTGACTGAAGAGAGCTGCGTGGAGTTGTCTCTCGAGCTCCCCCACGCGCTGACAATGGTTCCGGAATCCTGAGCGTGGGGAGGTTCCACCAACGGTCGGCACCGCGTGAGTTCTAACGGAATGCCTAAGCTCGTCTCCCCTGAGAATTTTCCTAATGTCTCTGTGCCAGGGAAAGCTTGGAGGATTTGCAGGAATTCCCAGTGTCAGAGGCTGCCTCCTCAAAGTCAGGGAAGTTATTTCTCGGACTTCCCCAAACAGGGAACACCTGTGACTGAAGAGAGCTGCGTGGAGTTGTCTGTCGATCTCCCCTACGCACTGAAAATGTTTCTGGAATCCTGAGCGTGGGGAGGTTCCACCAAGAGTCGGCAGCGCGTGGGATCTAACGGAATGCCTTAGCTCGTCTCCCCTGAGGGTTTTCCTAATGTCTCTGCGCCAGGGAATGCTAGGGGGTTTCCAGGAACTCCCAGGGACAGAGGCTGCCTCCAGAAGTTCAGGAATGTTTTTTCTCGGACTTCCCCGGACAGGGAACACCTGTGACTGAAGAGAGATGCGTGGAGTTGTCTCTCGAGTTCCCCTACGCACTGAAAATGTTTCTGGAATCCTGAGCGTGGGGAGGTTCCACCAACGGTCGGCAGCGTGTGGGTTCTAACGGAATGCCTAAGCTCGTCTCCCCTGAGGGTTTTCCTAATGTCTCTGTGCCAGGGAATGCTAGGGTTTTGCAGGAAGTCCCAGGGACAGAGGCTGCCTCCCCAAGGTAAGGGAAGTTATTTCTCGGACTTCCCCGAACTGGGAACACTTGTGACTGAAGAGAGCTGCGTGGAGTTGTCTCTCGAGCTCCCCCACGCACTGACAATGGTTCCGGAATCCTGAGCGTGGGGAGGTACCACCATTGGTCGGCAGTGCGTGGGTTGTAATCGAATGCCAAAGCTCGTCTCCCCTGAGGGTTTTCCTAATATCTCTGTGCCAGGGAATGCTAGGTGGGGTGCAGGAAGTCCCAGGGACAGAGGCTGCCTCCCCAAGGTCAGGGAAGATCTTTCTCGGACTTCCCCGAGCAGGGAACACCTGTGACTGAAGAGAGCTGCGTGGAGTTGTCTCTCGAGCTCCTTCACGCAGTGACAATGGTTCCGGAATCCTGAGCGTGGGGAGGTTCCACCAACGGTCGGCAGCGCGTGGGATCTAACTGAATTGCAAAGCTCGTCTCCCCTGAGGGTTTTCCTAATATCTCTGTGCCAGGGAATGCTAGGGGTGTTTGCAGGAAGTCCCAGTGGCAGAGGCTGCCTCCCCAAGGTCAGGAAAGGTGTTTCTCGGACTTCCCCGAACAGGGAACACCTGTGACTGAAGAGAGCTGCGTGGAGTTGTCTCTCCACCTCCCCGACGCACTGACAATGGTTCCGGAATCCTGACGGTGGGGAGGTGCCACCAACGGTGGGCAGCGAGTGGGTTCTAACGGAATTGCAAAGCTCATCTCCCCTGAGGGTTTTCCAAGTGTCTCTATGCCCGGGAAGGCTAGGGGGGTTTGCAGGAATTCCCAGGGACAGAGGTTGCCTCCCAAGGTCACGGAAGGTATTTCTCGGACTTCCCCGAACAGGGAACACCTGTGACTGAAGAGAGCTGCGTGGAGTTGTCTCTCGAGCTCCCTCACGCACTGACAATGTTTCCGGAATCCTGAGCGTGTGGAGGTTCCACCAACGGTCGGCAGCGCGTGGGATCTAACGGAATTGCAAAGCTCGTCTCCCCTGAGGGTTTTCCTAATGTCTCTGTGCCAGGGAATGCTAGGGGGGTTTGAAGGAAGTCCCAGGGAGAGAGGCTGCCTCCGCAAGGTCAGGGAAGGTATTTCTCGGACTTCCCCAGACTGGGAAAACCTGTGACTGAAGAGAGCTGCGTGGAGTTTTCTCTCGAGCTCCCCCACGCACTGACAATGGTTCCGGAATCATGAGCGTGGGGAGGTTCCACCAACGGTCGGCAGTGCGTGGGATCTTACGGAATTGCAAAGCTCGTCTCCCCTAAAGGGTTTTCCTACTGTCTCTGTGCCAGGGAATGCTAGGGGTGTTTTAAGGAAGTCCCAGTGGCAGAGGCTGCCTCCCCATGGTCAGGAAAGATATTTCTCGGACTTCCCGGGACAGAGAACACCTGTGACTGAAGAGAGCTGCGTGGAGTTTTCTCTCGAGCTCCCCCACGCAATGATAATGGTTCCGGAATCCTTACCGTGTGGAGGTACCTCCATTGGTCGGCAGCGCGTGGGTTCTAACGGAATGCCTAAGCTCGTCTCCCCTGAGAATTTTCCTAATGTCTCTGTGCCAGGGAAAGCTTGGGGGATTTGCAGGAATTCCCAGTGTCAGAGGCTGCCTCCACAATGTCAGGGAAGTTATTTCTCGGACTTCCCCGAACAGGGAACACCTGTGACTGAGGAGAGCTGCGTGGAGTTGTCTGTCGATCTCCCCTAAGCACTGAAAATGTTTCTGGAATCCTGAGCGTGGGGAGGTTCCACCAACGGTCGGCAGCGCGTGGGTTCTAACGGAATGCCTAAGCTCGTCTCCCCTGAGGGTTTTCCTAATGTCTCTGTGCCAGGGAATGCTAGGGTTTTGCAGGAAGTCCCAGGGACAGAGGCTGCCTCCCCAAGGTCAGGGAATGTATTTCTCGGACTTCCCCGAACAGGGAACACCTGTGACTGAAGAGAGCTGCGTGGAGTTGTCTCTCCACGTCCCCGACGTACTGACAATGCTTCCGGAATCCTGAGCGTGGGGAGGTTCCACCAACGGTCGGCAGCGCGTGGGATCTAACGGAATTGCAAAGCTCGTCTCCCCTGAGGATTTTCCTAATATCTCTGTGCCAGGGAATGCTAGGGGGGTTTGCAGGAATTCCCAGTGACAGAGGCCGCCTCCCCAAGGTCAGGGAAGGTATTTCTCGGACTTCCCCGTGCAGGGAACACCTGTGACTGAAGAGGACTGCGTGGAGTTGTCTCTCGAGCTCCCCCACGCACTGACAATGTTTCCGGAAGCCTGAGCGTGGGGAGGTTCCACCAACGGTCGGCAACGCGTGGGTTCTAACGGAATGCCTAAGCTCGTCTCCCCTAAGGGTTTTCCTAATGTCTCTGTCCCCGGGAATGCTGGGGGGGTTTGCAGGAAATCCCAGGGACAGAGGCTGCCTCCCAAAGTTCAAGGAAGGTATTTCACGGACCTCCCCGAACAGGGAACACCTGTGACTGAAGAGAGCTGCGTGGAGTTGTCTCTCGAGCTCCCCCACGCACTGACAATTGTTCCGGAATCCTGAGCGTGGGGAGGTTCCACCAACGGTCGGCAGCGCGTGGGTTCTAACGGAATGCGTAAGCTCGTCTCCCCTAAGTATTTTCCTAATGTCTCTGTGCCAGGGAATGCTAGGGGGGTTTGCAGGAAGTCCCAGGGACAGAGGCTGCCTCCCCAAGGTCAGGGAAGATATTTCTCGGACTTGGCCGAACAGGGAACACCTGTGACTGTAGAGAGCTGCGTGGAGTTGTCTCTCCACCTCCCTGACGCACTGACAATTGTTCCGGAATCCTGATGGTGGGGAGGTTCCAACAACGGTCGGCAGCGAGTGGGTTCTAACAGAATTGCAAAGCTCGTCTCCCCTGAGGGTTTTCCTAAGATCTCTGTGCCAGGGAATGCTAGGGGGGTTGGAAGGATGTCCCAGTGGAAGAGGCTGCCTCCCCAAGGTTAGGAAAGGTATTTCTCGGACTTCCCCGGTCAGGGAACACCTGTGACTGAGGAGAACTTCGTGGAGTTGTCTCTCGAGCTCCCCCACGCACTGACAATGGTTCCGGAATCCTTACCGTGTGGAGGTACCTCCATTGGTCGGCAGCGCGTGGGTTCTAACGGAATGCCTAAGCTCGTCTCCCCTGAGAATTTTCCTAATGTCTCTGTGCCAGGGAAAGCTTGGGGGATTTGCAGGAATTCCCAGTGTCAGAGGCTGCCTCCACAATGTCAGAGAAGTTATTTCTCGGACTTCCCCGAACAGGGAACACCTGTGACTGAGGAGAGCTGCGTGGAGTTGTCTGTCGATCTCCCCTACGCACTGAAAATGTTTCTGGAATCCTGAGCGTGGGGAGGTTCCACCAACGGTCGGCAGCGCGTGGGTTCTAACGGAATGCCTAAGCTCGTCTCCCCTGAGGGTTTTCCGAATGTCTCTGTGCCAGGGATTGCTAGGGTTTTGCAGGAAGTCCCAGGGACAGAGGCTGCCTCCCCAAGGTCAGGGAAGTTATTTCTCGGACTTCCCCGAACAGGGAACACCTGTGACTGAAGAGAGCTGCGTGGAGTTGTCTCTCGAGCTCCCCCACGCACTGACAATGGTTCCGGAATCCTGAGCGTGGGGAGGTACCACCAATGGTCGGCAGTGCGTGGGTTCTAATGGAATGCCTAAGTTCGTCTCCCCTGAGGATTTTCCTAATATCTCTGTGCCAGTGAATGCTAGGGGTGTTTGCAGGAATTCCCAGTGACAGAGGCTGCCTCCCCAAGGTCTGGGAAGGTATTTCTCGGACTTCCCCGTGCAGGGAACACCTGTGACTGAAGAGGACTGCGTGGAGTTGTCTCTCGAGCTCCCCCACGCACTGAGAATGTTTCCGGAAGCCTGAGCGTGGGGAGGTTCTACCAACGGTCGGCAGCGCGTGGGTTCTAACGGAATGCCTAAGCTCGTCTCCCCTGAGGGTTTTCCTAATATCTCTGTGCCAGGGAATGCTAGGGGTGTTTGCAGGAAATCCCAGCGACAGAGGCTGCCTCCCAAATGTCAAGGAAGGTATTTCTCGGACTTCCCCGAACAGGGAACACCTGTGACTGAAGAGACCTGCGTGGAGTTGTCTCTCGAGCTCCCCCACGCGCTGACAATTATTCCGGAATCCTGAGCGTGGGGACGTTCCAACAACGGTCGTCAGCGAGTGGGATCTAACGGAATTGCAAAGCTCGTCTCCCCTGAGGGTTTTCCTAATGTCTCTGTGCCAGGGAATGCTAGGGGTGTTTGCAGGAAGTCCCAGGGACAGAGGCTGCCTCCCCAAGGACAGGGAAGGTATTTCTCGGACTTCCCCGAAAAAAGGAACACCTGTGAATGAAGAGAGCTGCGTGGAGTTGTCTCTCGACCTCCCCGATGCACTGACAATGGTTCCGGAATCCTGAGCGTGGGGAGGTTCCACCAACGGTCGGCAGCGAGTGGGTTCTAACAGAATTGCAAAGCTCGACTCCCCTGAGGGTTTTCCTAATGTCTCTGTGCCAGGGAAGGCTAGGGGGGTTTGCAGGAATTCCCAGGGACAGTGGCTGCCTCCCCAAGGTCAGGGAAGTTATTTCTCGGACTTCCCTGAGCATTGAACACCTGTGACTGAAGAGATCTGCGTGGAGTTGTCTCTCGAGCTCCCCCACGCACTGACAATGGTTCCGGAATCCTGAGCGTGGGGAGGTTCCACCAACGGTCGGCAGCGCGTGGGATCTAACGGAATTGCAAAGCTCGTCTCCCCTGAGGGTTTTCCAAATGTCTCTGTGCCAGGGAATGCTAGGGGGGTTTGAAGGCTGTCCCAGTGGCAGAGGCTGCCTCCCCAAGGTCAGGATAGGTGTTTCTCGGACTTCCCCGGACAGGGAACAACTGTGACTGAAGAGAGCTGCGTGGAGTTGTCTCTCGAGCTCCCCCACGCACTGACAATGTTTCCGGAATCCTGAGCGTGGGGAGGTTCCACCAACCGTCGGCAGCGCGTGGGATCTAACGGAATTGCAGAGCTCGGCTCCCCTGAGGGTTTTCCTAATGTCTCTGTGCCAGGGAATGCTAGGGGGGTTTGCAGGAAGTCCCAGGGCCAGAGGTTGCCTCCCAAGGTCAGGGAAGGTATTTCTCGGACTTCCCCGAGCAGGGAACACTTGTGACTGCAGAGAGCTGCGTGGAGTTGTCTCTCGAGCTCCCCCACGCGCTGACAATTGTTTCGGAATCCTGAGCGTGGGGAGGTTCCACCAATGGTCGGCAGCGCATGGGTTCTAACGGAATGACTTAGCTCGTCTCCCCTGAGGGTTTTTCTAATGTCTCTCTGCCAGGGAATGCTAGGGGGGTTTGCAGGAAGTTCCAGGGACAGAGGTTGCCTCCTCAAGGTCAGGGAAGATTTTTCTCGGACTTCCCCGAACAGGGAACACCTGTGACTGAAGAGAGCTGCGTGGAGTTGTCTCTCGAGCTCCCCCACGCACTGACAATGGTTCCGGAATCCTGAGCGTGGGGAGGTTCCACCAACGGCCGGCAGCGCGTGTGATCTAACGGAATTGCAAAGCTCGTCTCCCCTAGGGTTTTCCTAATGTCTCTGTGCCAGGGAATGCTAGGGGGCTTTACAGGAAGTCCCAGTGGAAGAGGCTGCCTCCCCAAGGTCAGGAAATGTATTTCTCGGACTTCCCCGTTCAGGGAACACCTGTGACTGAGGAGAGCTGCGTGGAGTTGTCTCTCGAGCTCCAACACGCACTGACAATGTTTCCGGAATCCTGAGCGTGGGGAGGTTCCACCAATGGTGGGCAGCGAGTGGGTTCTAACGGAATTGCAAAGCTCGTCTCCCCTGAGGGTTTTCCAAGTGTCTCTATGCCCGGGAAGTCTAGGGGGGTTTGCAGGAAGTCCCAGGGACAGAGGTTGCCTCCCAAGGTCAGGGAAGGTATTTCTCGGACTTCCCCGAACAGGGAACACCTGTGACTGAAGAGAGCTGCGTGGAGTTGTCTCTCGAGCTCCCCCACGCACTGACAATGGTTCCGGAATCCTTACCGTGGGGAGGTACCTAAATTGGTCGGCAGCGCGTGGGTTCTAACGGAATGCCTAAGCTCGTCTCCCCTGAGAATTTTCCTAATGTCTCTGTGCCAGGGAAAGGTTGGAGGATTTGCAGGAATTCCCAGTGTCAGAGGCTGCCTCCCCAATGTCAGGGAAGTTATTTCTCGGGCTTCCCCAAACAGGGAACACCTGTGACTGAAGAGAGCTGCTTGGAGTTGTCTCTCGAGCTCCCCCACGCACTGACAATGGTTCCGGAATCCTGAGCGTGGGGAGGTTCCACCAACGGTCGGCAGCGCGTGGGTTCTAACGGAATGCCTAAGCTCGTCTCCCCTGAGGGTTTTCCTAATATCTCTGTGCCAGGGAATGCTAGGGGGGTTTGCAGGAAATCCCAGGGACAGAGGCTGCCTCCCCAAGGTCAGGGAAGGTATTTCTCGGACTTCCCCAAACAAGGAACACCTGTGAATGAAGAGAGCTGCGTGGAGTTGTCTCTCCACCTCCCCGAAGCACTGACAATGGTTCCGGAATCCTGAGCGTGGGGAGGTTCCACCAACGGTCGGCAGCGAGTGGGTTCTAACAGAATTGCAAAGCTCGTCTCCCCTGAGGGTTTTCCTAATGTCTCTGTGCCAGGGAAGTCTAGGGGGTTTTGCAGGAATTCCCAGTGGCCGAGGCTGCCTCCCCAAGGTCAGGAAAGGTGTTTCTCGGACTTCCCTGAGCATTGAACACCTTTGACTGAAGAGAGCTGCGTGGAGTTGTCTCTCGAGCTCCCCCACGCGCTGACAATGGTTCCGGAATCCTGAGCGTGGGGAGGTTTCACCAACGGTCGGCACCGCGTGAGTTCTAACGGAATGCCTAAGCTCGTCTCCCCTGAGAATTTTCCTAATGTCTCTGTGCCAGGGAAAGCTTGGAGGATTTGCAGGAATTCCCAGTGTCAGAGGCTGCCTCCTCAAAGTCAGGGAAGTTATTTCTCGGACTTCCCCAAACAGGGAACACCTGTGACTGAAGAGAGCTGCGTGGAGTTGTCTGTCGATCTCCCCTACGCACTGAAAATGTTTCTGGAATCCTGAGCGTGGGGAGGTTCCACCAAGAGTCGGCAGCGCGTGGGATCTAACGGAATGCCTTAGCTCGTCTCCCCTGAGGGTTTTCCTAATGTCTCTGCGCCAGGGAATGCTAGGGGGTTTCCAGGAATTCCCAGGGACAGAGGCTGCCTCCAGAAGTTCAGGAATGTTTTTTCTCGGACTTCCCCGGACAGGGAACACCTGTGACTGAAGAGAGCTGCGTGGAGTTGTCTCTCGAGCTCCCCTACGCACTGAAAATGTTTCTGGAATCCTGAGCGTGGGGAGGTTCCACCAACGGTCGGCAGCGTGTGGGTTCTAACGGAATGCCTAAGCTCGTCTCCCCTGAGGGTTTTCCTAATGTCTCTGTGCCAGGGAATGCTAGGGTTTTGCAGGAAGTCCCAGGGACAGAGGCTGCCTCCCCAAGGTAAGGGAAGTTATTTCTCGGACTTCCCCGAACTGGGAACACTTGTGACTGAAGAGAGCTGCGTGGAGTTGTCTCTCGAGCTCCCCCACGCACTGACAATTGTTCCGGAATCCTGAGCGTGGGGAGGTACCACCATTGGTCGGCAGTGCGTGGGTTGTAATCGAATGCCAAAGCTCGTCTCCCCTGAGGGTTTTCCTAATATCTCTGTGCCAGGGAATGCTAGGTGGGGTGCAGGAAGTCCCAGGGACAGAGGCTGCCTCCTCAAGGTCAGGGAAGGTATTTCTCGGACTTCCCCGAGCAGGGAACACCTGTGACTGAAGAGAGCTGCGTGGAGTTGTCTCTCGAGCTCCCCCAAGCGCTGACAATGGTTCCGGAATCCTGAGCGTGGGGAGGTTCCACCAACGGTCGGCAGCGCGTGGGTTCTAACGGAATGCCTAAGCTCGACTCCACTGAGGGTTTTTCTAATGTCTCTGTGCCAGGGAATGCTAGGGGGGTTTGGAGGAAGTCCCAGGGACAGAGGCTGCCTCCCCAAGGTCAGGGAAGATCTTTCTCGGACTTCCCCGAACAGGGAACACCTGTGACTGAAGAGAGCTGCGTGGAGTTGTCTCTCGAGCTCCTTCACGCAGTGACAATGTTTCCGGAATCCTGAGCGTGGGGAGGTTCCACCAACGGTCGGCAGCGCGTGGGATCTAACTGAATTGCAAAGCTCGTCTCCCCTGAGGGTTTTCCTAATATCTCTGTGCCAGGGAATGCTAGGGGTGTTTGCAGGAAGTCCCAGTGTCAGAGGCGGCCTCCCCAAGGTCAGGAAAGGTGTTTCTCGGACTTCCCCGAACAGGGAACACCTGTGACTGGAGAGAGCTGCGTGGAGTTGTCTCTCCACTTCCCCGACGCACTGACAATGGTTCCGGAATCCTGACGGTGGGGAGGTGCCACCAACGGTGGGCAGCGAGTGGGTTCTAACGGAATTGCAAAGCTCATCTCCCCTGAGGGTTTTCCAAGTGTCTCTATGCCCGGGAAGGCTAGGGGGTTTGCAGGAATTCCCAGGGACAGAGGTTGCCTCCCAAGGTCACGGAAGGTATTTCTCGGACTTCCCCGAACAGGGAACACCTGTGACTGAAGAGAGCTGCGTGGAGTTGTCTCTCGAGCTCCCTCACGCACTGACAATGTTTCCGGAATCCTGAGCGTGGGGAGGTTCCACCAACGGTCGGCAGCGCGTGGGATCTAACGGAATTGCAAAGCTCGTCTCCCCTGAGGGTTTTCCTAATGTCTCTGTGCCAGGGAATGCTAGGGGGGTTTGAAGGAAGTCCCAGGGAGAGAGGCTGCCTCCGCAAGGTCAGGGAAGATATTTCTCGGCCTTCCCCGGACTGGGAAAACCTGTGACTGAAGAGAGCTGCGTGGAGTTTTCTCTCGAGCTCCCCCACGCACTGACAATGGTTCCGAAATCATGAGCGTGGGGAGGTTCCACCAACGGTCGGCAGTGCGTGGGATCTAACGGAATTGCAAAGCTCGTCTCCCCTGAGGGTTTTCCTAATGTCTCTGTGCCAGGGAATGCTAGGAGGGTTTGAAGGAAGTCCCAGTGGCAGAGGCTGCCTCCCCAAGGTAAGAGAAGTTATTTCTCGCACTTCCCCGAACAGGGAACACCTGTGAATGAAGAGAGCTGCGTGGAGTTGTCTCTCGAGCTCCCCCACACGCTGACAATGGTTCCGGAATCCTGAGCGTGGGGAGGTTCCACCAACAGTCGTCAGCGCGTGGGTTCTAACGGAATGCCTAAGCCTGTCTCCCCTGAGGGTTTTCCTAATATCTCTGTGCCAGGGAATGCTAGGGGGGTTTGCAGGAAATCCCAGGGACAGAGGCTGCCTCCACAAGGTCAGGGAAGTTTTTTCTCGGGCTTCCCCGAACAGGGAACACCTGTGACTGAAGAGAGCTGCGTGGAGTTTTCTCTCCACCTCCCCGACGCACTGACAATGATTCCGGAATCCTGATGGTGGGGAGGTTCCACCAAAGGTCGGCAGCGCGTGGGTTCTAACGGAATGCCTAAGCCTGTCTCCCCTGAGGGTTTTCCTAATGTCTCTGTGCCAGGGAATGCTAGGGGGGTTTGCAGGAAGTCCCAGGGACAGAGGCTGCCTCCTCAAGGTCAGGGAAGGTATTTCTTGGACTTCCCCGAGCAGGGAACACCTGTGACTGAAGAGAGCTGCGTGGAGTGTCTCTCGAGCTCCCCCATGTGCTGACAATTGTTCCGGAATCCTGAGCGTGGGGAGGTTCCACCAACGGTCGGCAGCGCGTGGGTTCTAACGGAATTGCAAAGCTCGTATCCCCTGAGGGTTTTCCAAGTGTCTCTATGCCCGTGAAGGCTAGGGGGGTTTGCAGGAAGTCCCAGGGACAGAGTTTGCCTCCCAAGGTCAGGGAAGGTATTTCTCGGACTTCCCCGAACAGGGAACACCTGTGACTGAAGAGAGCTGCGTGGAGTTGTCTCTCGAGCTCCCCCACGCACTGACAATGGTTCCGGAATCTTGAGGTGGGGAGGTTCCACAAACGGTCGGCAGCGCGTGGGATCTAACGGAATGCCTTAGCTCGACTCCCCTGAGGGTTTTCCTAATTTCTCTGTGCCAGGGAATGCTAGGGGGGTTTGCAGGAAGTCCCAGTGGCAGAGGCTGCCTCCCCAAATTCAGGGAAGTTATTTCTCGGACTTCCCCGAACAGGGAACACCTGTGACTGAAGAGAGCTGCATGGAGTTGTCTCTCGAGCTCCCCCACGCACTGACAATGGTTCCGGAATCCTGAGTTTGGGGAGGTTCCACCAACGGTCGGCAGCGCGTGGGTTCTAACGGAATGCCTAAACTCGTCTCCCCTGGGAATTTTCCTAATGTCTCTGTGCCAGGGAAAGTTTGGAGGATTTGCAGGAATTCCCAGTGTCAGAGGCTGCCTCCTCAATGTCAGGGAAGTTATTTCTCGGACTTCCCCAAACAGGGAACACCTGTGACTGAAGAGAGCTGCGTGGAGTTGTCTGTCGATCTCCCCTACGCACTGAAAATGTTTCTGGGATCCTGACCGTGGGGAGGTTCCACCAACGGTCGGCAGCGCGTGAGTTCTAACGGAATGCCTAAGCTCGTCTCCCCTGAGGGTTTTCCTAATGTCTCTGTGCCAGGGAATACTAGGGGGGTTTGCAGGAAGTCCCAGGGACAGAGGCTGCCTCCCCAAGGTAAGGGAAGATATTTCTCGCACTTCCCCGAACAGGGAACACCTGTGAATGTAGAGAGCTGCGTAGAGTTGTCTCTCGAGCTCACCCACGCGCTGAAAATGGTTCCGGAATCCTGAGCGTGGGGAGGTTCCACCAACGGTCGGCAGCGCGTGAGTTCTAACGGAATGCCTAAGCTCGTCTCCCCTGAGGGTTTTCCTTATTTCTCTGTGCCAGGGAATACTAGGGGTGTTTGCAGGAAGTCCCAGGGACAGAGGCTGCCTCCCCAAGGTCAGGGAATGTATTTCTCGCACTTCCCCGAACAGGGAACACCTGTGAATGAAGAGATCTGCGTGGAGTTGTCTCTCGAGCTCCCCCACGCGCTGACAATGGTTCCGGAATCCTGAGCGTGGGGAGGTTCCACCAACGGTCGGAACCGCGTGAGTTCTAACGGAATGCCTAAACTCGTCTCCCCTGGGAATTTTCCTAATGTCTCTGTGCCAGGGAAAGATTGGAGGATTTGCAGGAATTCCCAGTGTCAGAGGCTGCCTCTTCAATGACAGGGAAGTTATTTCTCGGACTTCCCCAAACAGGGAACACCTGTGACTGAAGAGAGCTGCGTGGAGTTGTCTGTCGATCTCCCCTACGCACTGAAAATGTTTCTGGGATCCTGACCGTGGGGAGGTTCCACCAACGGTCGGCAGCGCGTGAGTTCTAACGGAATGCCTAAGCTCGTCTCCCCTGAGGGTTTTCCTAATGTCTCTGTGCCAGGGAATACTAGGGGGGTTTGCAGGAAGTCCCAGGGACAGAGGCTGCCTCCCCAAGGTCAGGGAAGATATTTCTCCCACTTCCCCGAACAGGGAACACCTGTGAATGTAGAGAGCTGCGTGGAGTTGTCTCTCGAGCTCCCCCACGCGCTGAAAATGGTTCCGGAATCCTGAGCGTGGGGAGGTTCCACCAACGGTCGTCAGCGCGTGGGTTCTAACGGAATGCCTAAGCCTGTCTCCCCTGAGGGTTTTCCTAATGTCTCTGTGCCAGGGAATGCTAGGGGGGTTTGCAGGAAGTCCCAGGGACAGAGGCTGCCTCCCCAAGGTCAGGGAAGATTTTTCTCGGGCTTCCCCGAACAGGGAACACCTGTGACTGAAGAGAGCTGCGTGGAGTTGTCTCTCCACCTCCCCGACGCACTGACAATGATTCCGGAATCCTGATGGTGGGGAGGTTCCACCAACGGTCGGCAGCGCGTGGGATCTAACGGAATGCCTTAGCTCGACTCCCCTGAGGGTTTTCCTAATTTCTCTGTGCCAGGGAATGCTAGGGGGGTTTGCAGGAAGTCCCAGTGGCAGAGGCTGCCTCCACAAGGTCAGGGAAGTTATTTCTTGGACTTCCCCGAACAGGGAACACCTGTGACTGAAGAGAGCTGCGTGGAGTTGTCTCTCGAGCTCCCCCACGCGCTGACAACGGTTCCGGAATCCTGAGAGTGGGGAGGTTCCACCAACGGTCGGCAGCGCGTGGGTTCTAACGGAATGCCTAAGCTCGTCTCCCCTGAAGGTTTTCCTAATGTCTCTGTGCCAGGGAATGCTTGGGGTGTTTGCAGGAAGTCCAAGGGACAGAGGCTGCCTCCCCAAGGTCAGAGAAGGTATTTCTCGGACATCCCTGAACAGGGAACACCTGAGACTGAAGAGAGCTGCGTGGAGTTGTCTCTCGAGCTCCCCCAAGCGCTGACAATTGTTCCGGAATCCTGAGCGTGGGGAGGTTCCACCAACGGTCGGCAGCGCGTGGGTTCTAACGGAATGCCTAAGCTCGTCTCCCCTGAGGGTTTTCCTAATGTCTCTGTGCCAGGGAATGCTAGGGGAGTTTGCAGGAAGTCCCAGGAACAGAGGCTGCCTCCCCAAGGTCGGGAAGGTATTTCTCGGACTTCCCCGAACAGGGAACACCTGTGACTGAAGAGAGCTGCGTGGAGTTGTCTCTCCACCTCCCCGACGCACTGACAATGGTTCCGGAATCCTGAGCGTCGGGAGGTTCCACCAACGGTCGGCAGCACGTGGGATGTAACGGAATTGCCAAGGTCGTCTCCCCTGAGGGTTTTCCTAATGTCTCTGTGCCAGGGAATGCTAAGGGTGTTTGAAGGAAGTCCCAGTGGCAGAGGCTGCCTCCCCAAGGTCAGAAAAGATATTTCTCGGACTTCCCCGGACAGGGAACACCTGTGACTGAAGAGAGCTGCGTGGAGTTGTCTCTCGAGCTCCCCCACGCAACGATCATGGTTCCGGAATCCTTACCGTGGGGAGGTACCTCCATTGATCGGCAGCGCGTGGATTCTAACGGAATGCCTAAGCTCGACTCCCCTGAGGGTTTTCCTAATGTCTCTGTGCCAGGGAATGCTTGGGGTGTTTGCAGGAATTCCCAGGGACAGAGGCTGCCTCCCCAAGGTCAGAGAAGGTATTTCTCGGACTTCCCTGAACAGGGAACATCTGTCACTGAAGAGAGCTGCGTGGAGTTGTCTCTCGAGCTCCCCCACGCGCTGACAATTTTTCCGGAATCCTGAGCGTGGGGAGTTTCCACCAACGGTCGGCAGCGCGTGGGTTCTAACGGAATGCCTAAGCTCGTCTACCCTGAGGGTTTTCCTAATATCTCTGTGCCTGGGAATGCTAGGGGGGTTTGAAGGAATTCCCAGTGGCAGAGGCTGCCTCCCCAAGGTCAGGAAAGGTATTTCTCGGACTTCCCCGGACAGGGAACACCTGTGACTGAAGAGAGCTGCGTGGAGTTGTCTCTCGAGCTCCCCCAGGCAATGAAAATGGTTCCGGAATCCTGAGGGTGGGGTGGTACCTCCATTGGTCGGCAGCGCTTGGGTTCTAACGGAATTGCAAAGCTCTTCTCCCCTGAGGGTTTTCCTAATATCCCTGTGCCAGGGAATGCTAGGGGGGTTTGAAGGAATTCCCAGTGGCAGAGGCTGCCTCCCCAAGGTCAGGGAAGTTATTTTCGGACTTCCCCGAACAAGGAACACCTGTGAATCAAGAGAGCTGCGTGGAGTTGTCTCTCCACCTCCCCGACGCACTGACAATGTTTCCGGAATCCTGAGCGTGGGGAGTTTCAATCAACGGTCGGCAGCGTGTGGGTTCTAACAGAATTGCAAAGCTCGTCTCCCCTGAGGGTTTTCCTAATGTCTCTGTGCCAGGGAATGCTAGGGGGGTTTGCAGGAAGTCCTAGGGACAGAGGCTGCCTCCCCAAGTTCAGGGAAGGTATTTCTCGGACTTCCCCGAACAGGGAACACCTGTGACTAAAGAGAGCTGCGTGGAGTTGTCTCTCCAACTCCCCCACGCACTGACAATGGTTCCGGAATCCTGAGCGTGGGGAGGTACCACCAATGGTCGGCAGTGCGTGGGTTCAAATGGAATGCCTAAGCTCGTCTCCCCTGAGGGTTTTCCTAATATCTCTGTGCCAGGGAATGCTAGGGGTGTTTGCAGGAATTCCCAGTGACAGAGACTGCCTTCCCAAGGTCAGGGAACATATTTCGCGGATTTCCCCGTGCAGGGAACACCTGTGACTGAAGAGGACTGCGTGGAGATGTCTCTCGAGCTCCCCCACGCACTGACAATGGTTCTGGAATCCTGAGCGTGGGGAGGTTCCACCAACGTCGGCAGTGCGTGGGATATAACGGAATAGCAAAGCTCGTCTCCCCTGAGGGGTTTCCTTGTGTCTCTGTGCCAGGGAATGCTAGGGTGGTTTGAAGGAAGTCCCAGTGGCAGAGGCTGCCTCCCCAAGTTCAGGAAAGTTATTTCTCGGACTTCCCCGGAAAGGGAACACCTGTGACTGAAGAGATCTGCGTGGAGTTGTCTCTCGAGCTCCCCCACGCAATGATAATAATTCCGGAATCCTTTCCGTGGGGAGGTACCTCCATTGGTCGGCAGCACTTGGGTTCAAACGGAATGCCTAAGCTCGTCTCTCCTGAGGATTTTCCTAATGTCTCTGTGCCAGGGAATGCTAGGGTTTTTGCAGGAAGTCCCAGGGACAGAGGCTGCATCCCCAAGGTCAGGGAAGTTATTTCTCGGACTTCCCCAAACAGGGAACACCTGGGACTAAAGAGAGCTGCTTGGAGTTGTCTCTCGAGCTCCCCCACGCACTGACAATGGTTCCGGAATCCTGAGCGTGGGGAGGTACCACCAATGGTCGGCAGTGCGTGGGTTCTAATGGAATGCCTAAGCTCGTATCCCCTGAGGGTTTTCCTAATATCTCTGTGCCAGGGAATGCTAGGGGCGTTTGCAGGAATTCCCAGGGACAGAGGCTGCCTCCCAAAGGTCAAGGAAGGTATTTCTCGGTCTTCCCCGAACAGGGAACACCTGTGACTGAAGAGAGCTGCGTGGAGTTGTCTCTCGAGCTCCCCCACGCACTGACAATGGTTCCGGAATCCTGAGCGTGGGGAGGTTCCACCAACGGTCGGCAGCGCGTGGGTTCTAACGGAATGCCTAAGCTCGTCTCCCCTGAGGGTTTTCCTAATGTCTCTGTGCCAGGGAATGCTAGGGGGGTTTGCAGGAAGTCCCAGGGACAGAGGCTGCCTCCCCAAGGTTAGGGAAGGTATTTCTCGGACTTCCCCGAACAAAGAACACCTGTGAATGAAGAGAGCTGCGTGGAGTTGTCTCTCCACCTCCCCAACGCACTGACAATGATTTTGGAATCCTGAGCGTGGGGAGGTTCCACCAACGGTCGGCAGCGAGTGGGTTCTAACAGAATTGCAAATCTCGTCTCCCCTGAGGGTTTTCCTAATATCTCTGTGCCAGGGAATGCTAGGGGGGTTTGAAGGAATTCCCAGTGGCAGAGGCTGCCTCCCCAAAGTCAGGAAAGGTATTTCTCGGACTTCCCTGGACAGGGAACACCTGTGACTGAAGAGAGCTGCGTGGAGTTGTCTCTCGAGCTCCCCCACGCAATGATAATGTTTCCGGAATCCTGAGCGTGGGGAGGTACCTCCATTGGTCGGCAGCGCGTGGGTTCTATCGGAATGCCTAAGCTCGTCTCCCCTGAGAATTTTCCTAATGTCTCTGTGCCAGGGAAAGCTTGGCGGATTTGCAGGAATTCCCAGTGACAGAGGCTGCCTCCCCAAGGTCAGGGAAGTTATTTCTCGGACTTCTCCAAACAGGGAACACCTGTGACTGAAGAGAGCTGCGTGGAGTTGTCTCTCGAGCTCCCCCACGCACTGACAATGATTCCGGAATCCTGAGCGTAGGGAGGTACCACCAGTGGTCGGCAGTGCGTGGGTTCTAATGGAATGCCTAAGCTCGTCTCCCCTAAGGGTTTTCCTAATATCTCTCTGCCAGGAAATGCTAGGGGGGTTTGCAGGAATTCCCAGTGACAGAGGCTGCCTCCCCAAGGTCAGGGAAGGTATTTCTCGGACTTCCCCATGCAGGGAACACCTGTGACTGAAGAGGACTGCGTGGAGTTGTCTCTCGAGCTCCCACACGCACAGACAATTGTTCCGGGAGCCTGAGCGTGGGGAGGTTCCACCAACGGTCGGCAGCGCGTGGGTTCAAACGGAATGCCTAAGCTCGTCTCCCCTGAGGGTTTTCCTAATGTCTCTGTGCCAGGGAATGCTAGGGGGGGTGCAGGAAGTCCCAGGGACAGAGGCTGCCCCCCCAAAGTCAGGGAAGATTTTTCTCGGACTTCCCCGTACAGGGAACACCTGTGACTGAGGAGAGCTGCGTGGAGTTGTCTCTCGAGCTCCCCCACGCACTGACAATTGTTCCGGAATCCTGAGCGTGGGGAGGTTCCACCAACGGTCGGCAGTGCGTGGGATCTAACGGAATTGCAAAGCTCGTCTCCCCTGAGGGTTTTCCTAATGTCTCTGTGCCAGGGAATGCTAGGGGGTTTGCAGGAAGTCCCAGGGACAGAGGCTGCCTCCACAAGGTCAGGGAAGGTATTTCTCGGACTTCCCCGAACAAGGAACACCTGTGAATCAAGAGAGCTGCGTGGAGTTGTCTCTGCACATCCCCGACGCACTGACAATGGTTCCGGAATCCTGAGCATGGGGAGGTTCCACCAACGGTCGGTAGCGAGTGGGTTCTAACAGAATTGCAAAGCTCGTCTCCCCTGAGGGTTTTCCTAATATCTCTGTGCCAGGGAATGCTAGGGGGTTTGCAGGAAATCCCAGGGACAGAGGCTGCCTCCCCAATGTCAGGGAAGGTATTTCTCGGACTTCCCGAACAGGGAACACCTGTGAATGAAGAGAGCTGCGTGGAGTTGTCTCTCGAGGTCCCCCACGCACTGACAATGGTTCCGGAATCCTGAGCGTGGGGAGGTTCCACCAACGGTCGGCAGCGTGTGGGTTCTAACGGAATGCCTAAGCTCGTTTCCCCTGAGGGTTTTCCTAATGTCTCTGTGCCAGGGAATGCTAGGGGGGTTTGCAGGAAATCCCAGGGACAGAGGCTGCCTCCCCAAGGTCAGGGAAGGTATTTCTCGGACTTCCCCGTGCAGGGAACACCTGTGACCGAAGAGAGCTGCGTGGAGTTTTCTCTCGAGCTCCCCCACGCAGTGACAATGTTTCTGCAATCCTGAGCGTGGGGAGGTTCCACCAACGGTCGGCAGCACGTGGGTTCTAACGGAATGCCTAAGCTCGTCTCCCCTGAGGGTTTTCCTAATGTCTCTGTGCCAGGGAATTCTAAGGGGATTTGCAGGAAGTCCCTGGGACAGAGGCTGCCTCCCCAAGGTCAGAGAAGGTCTTTTTCGGACTTCCCCGAACAGGGAACACCTGTGACTGAAGAGAGCTGCGTGCAGATATCTCTCGTGCTCCCCCACGCGCTGACAATGGTTCCGGAATCCTGAGCGTGGGGAGGTTCCACCAACGGTCGGCAGCGCGTGGGTTCTAACGGAATGCCTAAGCTCGTCTCCCCTGAGGGTTTTCCTAATGTCTCTGTGCCAGGGAATGCTAGGGGGGTTTGCAGGAAATCCCAGGGACAGAGGCTGCCTCCCCAAGGTCAGGGAAGGTATTTCTCAGACTTCCCCGAACAAGGAACACCTGTGAATGAAGAGAGCTGCGTGGAGTTGTCTCTCCACCTCCCCGACTCACTGACAATGTTTCCGGAATCCTGAGCGTGGGGAGGTTCCACCAACGGACGCAGCGCGTGTGTTCTAACGGAATGCCTAAGCTCGTCTCCCCTGAGGGTTTTCCTAATGTCTCTGTGCCAGGGAATGCTAGGGGGGTTTGCAGGTATTCCCAGGGACAGAGGCTGCCTCCCCAAGGTCAGGGAAGTTATTTCTCGGACTTCCCTGAGCATTGGACACCCGTGACTGAAGAGAGCTGCGTGGAGTTGTCTCTCGAGCTCCCCCACGCACTGACAATGGTTCCGAAATCCTGAGCGTGGGGAGGTTCCACCAATGGTCGGCAGCGCGTGGGTTCTAACGGAATGCCTTAGCTCGTCTCCCCTGAGGGTTTTCCTAATGTCTCTGTGCCAGGGAATGCTAGGGGGGTTTGCAGGAAATCACAGGGAAAGAGGCTGCCTCCCCAAGGTCAATGAAGGTATTTCTCGGACTTCCCCGGACAGGGAACACCTCTGAATGAAGAGAGCTGCGTGGAGTTTTCTCTCGAGCTCCCCCACGCACTGACAATATTTCTGCAATCCTGAGCGTGGGGAGGGTCCACCAACGGTCGGCAGCACGTGGGTTCTAACGGAATGCCTAAGCTCGTCTCCCCTGAGGGTTTTCCTAATGTCTCTGTGCCAGGGAATTCTAGGGGGATTTGCAGGAAGTCCCTGGGACAGAGGCTGCCTCCCCAAGGTCAGAGAAGGTCTTTTTCGGACTTCCCCGAACAGGGAACACCTGTGACTGAAGAGATCTGCGTGGAGATATCTCTCGTGCTCCCCCACGCGCTGACAATGGTTCCGGAATCCTGAGCGTGGGGACGTTCCACCAACGGTCGGCAGCGCGTGGGTTCTAACGGAATGCCTAAGCTCGTCTCCCCTGAGGGTTTTCCTAATGTCTCTGTGCCAGGGAATGCTAGGGGGGTTTGCAGGAAGTCCCAGGAACTGAGGCTGCCTCCCAAGGTCAGGGAAGGTATTTCTCGGACTTCCCCGAACAGGGAACACTTGTGGCTGAAGAGAGCTGCGTGGAGTTGTCTCTCGAGCTCCCCCACGCACTGACAATGGTTCCAGAATCCTGAGCGTGGGGAGGTACCACCAATGGTCGGCAGTGAGTGGGTTCTAATGGAATGCCTAAGCTCGTCTCCCCTGAGGGTTTTCCTAATATCTCTGTGCCAGGGAATGCTAGGGGGGTTTGCAGGAATTCCCACTGACAGAGGCTGCCTCCCCAAGGTCAGAGAATGTATTTCTCGGACTTCCCGTGCAGGGAACACCTGTGACTGAAGAGGACTGCGTGGAGTTGTCTCTCGAGCTCCCCCAAGCACTGACAATGGTTCCGGAAGCCTGAGCGTGGGGAGGTTCCACCAACGGTCGGCAGCGCATGGGTTCTAACGGAATGCCTAAGCTCGTCTCCACTGAGGGTTTTCCTAATGTCTCTGTGCCAGGGAATGCTAGGGGTTTGAAGGAAGTCCCAGTGGAAGAGGCTGCCTCACCAAGGTCAGGAAAGGTATTTCTCGGACTTCCCCGGACAGGGAACACCTGTGACTGAGGAGAGCTGCGTGGAGTTGTCTCTCGAGCTCCCCCACGCAATGATAATGGTTCCGGAATCCTTACCGTTTGGAGGTACCTCCATTGGTCGGCAGCGCGTGGGTTCTAACGGAATGCCTAAGCTCGTCTCCCCTGAGAATTTTCCTAATGTCTCTGTGCCAGGGAAAGCTTGAGGGATTTGCAGGAATTCCCAGTGTCAGAGGCTGCCTCCCCAATGTCAGGGAAGTTATTTCTCGGACTTCCCCAAACAGGGAACACCTGTGACTGAAGAGAGCTGCGTGGAGTTGTCTGTCGATCTCCCCTACGCACTGAAAATGTTTCTGGAATCCTGAGCGTGCGGAGGTTCCACCAACGGTCGGCAGCGTGTGGGTTCTAACGGAATGCCTAAGCTCGTCTCCCCTGAGGGTTTTTCTAATGTCTCTGTGCCAGGGAATGCTTGGGGGGTTTGCAGGAAGACCCAGGGACAGAGGCTGCCTCCCCAAGGTCAGGGAAGGTATTTCTCGGACTTCCCCAAGCAGGGAACACCTGTGACTGAAGAGAGCTGCGTGGAGTTGTCTCTCGGGCTCCCCCACGCACTGACAATGGTTCCGGAATCCTGAGCGTGGGGAGGTTCCACCAACGGTCGGTAGCGCGTGGGTTCTAACGGAATTGCAAGCTCGTCTCCCCTGAGGGTTTTCCTAATATCTCTGTGCCAGGGAATGCTTGGGGGTGTTTGAAGGAAGTCCCAGTGGCAGAGACGGCCTCCCCAATGTCAGGAAAGTTATTTCTCGGACTTCCCCGGACAGGGAGCACCTGTGACTGAGGAGAGCTGCGTGGAGTTGTCTCTCGAGCTCCCCCACGCACTGACAATGCTTCCGGAATCCTGAGCGTTGGGAGGTTCCACCAACCTTCGGCAGCGCGTGGGTTTTAACGGAATGCCTAAGCTCGTCTCCCCTGAGGGTTTTCCTAATATCTCTGTGCCAGGGAATGCTAGGGGGGTTTGCAGGAAGTCCCAGGGACAGAGTCTGACTCCCCAAGGTCAGGGAAGGTTTTTCTCGGACTTCCCCGAACAGGGAACACCTGTGACTGAAGAGAGCTGCGTGGAGTTGTCTCTCCACCTCCCCGACGCACTGACAATGGTTCCGCAATCCTGACGGTGGGGAGGTTCCACCAACGGTGGGAAGCGAGTGGGTTCTAACGGAACTGCAATGCTCGTCTCCCCTGAGGGTTTTCCAAGTGTCTCTATGCCCGGGAAGTCTAGGGGGGTTTGCAGGAAGTCCCAGGGACAGAGGCTGCATCCCCAAGGTCAGGGAAGGTACTTCTCGGACTTCCCCGAACAGGGAACACCTGTGAATGAAGAGAGCTGCGTGGAGTTGTCTCTCGAGCTCCCCCACGCGCTGACAATGGTTCCGGAATCCTGAGCGTGGGGAGGTTCCACCAACGGTCGGCAGCGCATGGGTTCTAACGGAAAGCTTTAGCTCGTCTCCCCTGAGGGTTTTCCTTGTGTTTCTGTGCCAGGGAATGCTAGGGGGGTTTGCAGGAAGTCCCAGGGACAGAGGCTGCCTACCCAAGGTCAGGGAAGATTTTTCTCGGACTTCCCTGAACAGGGAACACCTGTGACTGAAGAGAGCTGCGTGGAGCTGTCTCTCGAGGTCCCCCACGCACTGACAATGGTTCCGGAATCCTGAGCGTGGGGAGGTTCCACCAACGGTCGGCAGCGCGTGGGTTCTAACGGAATGCCTAAGCTCGTCTCCCCTGAGGCTTTTCCTAATATCTCTTTGCCAGGGAATGCTAGGGTTTTTGCAGGAAATCCTAGGGACAGAGGCTGTCTCCCCAAGGTCAGGGAAGTTATTTCTCGGACTTCCCCGAACAGGGAACACTTGTGACTGAAGAGAGCTGCGTGGAGTTGTCTCTCGAGCTCCCCCACGCACTGACACTGGTTCCGGAATCCTGAGCGTGGGGAGGTTCCACCAACGGTCGGCAGCGCGTGGGATCTAACTGAATTGCAAAGCTCGTCTCCCCTGAGGGTTTTCCTAATGTCTCTGTGCCAGGGAATGCTAGGGGGGTTTGCAGGAAGTCCCAGGGACAGAGGCTGCCTCCCCAAGGTCAGGGAAGGTATTTCTCGGACTTCCCCGAGCAGGGAACACCTGTGACTGAAGAGAGCTGCGTGGAGTTGTCTCTCGAGCTCCCCCACGCACTGACAATGTTTCCGGAAGCCTGAGCGTGGGGAGGTTCCACCAACGGTCGGCAGCGCGTGGGTTCTAACGGAATGCCTAAGCTCATCTCCCCTGAGGGTTTTCCTAATGTCTCTGTTACAGGGAATGCTAGGGGGGTTTGCAGGAAGTCCCAGGGACAGAGGCTGCCCCCCCAAAGTCAGGGAAGATTTTTCTCGGACTTCCCCGAACAGGGAACACCTGTGACTGAAGAGAGCTGCGTGGAGTTGTCTCTCGATCTCCCCCACGCACTGACAATGGTTCCGGAATCCTGAGCGTGGGGAGGTTCCACCAACGGTCGGCAGCGCGTGGGTTCTAACGGAATGCCTAAGCTCGTCTCCCCTGAGGGTTTTCCTAATGTCTCTGTGCCAGGGAATGCTAGGGGGTTTGAAGGAAGTCCCAGTGGCAGAGGCTGCCTCCCCAAGGTAAGGAAAGGTATTTCTCGGACTTCCCCGGACAGGGAACAACTGTGACTTAAGAGAGCTGCGTGGAGTTGTCTCTCGAGCTCCCCCACGCAATGATAATGGTTCCGGAATCCTTACCGTGGGGAAGTACCTCAATTGGTCGGCAGCGCGTGGGTTCTAACGGAATGCCTAAGCTCATCTCCCCTGAGGGTTTTCCTAATGTGTCTGTTCCAGGGAATGCTAGGGGGTTTGCAGGAAATCCCAGGGACAGAGGCTGCCTCCCAAAGGTCAAGGAAGGTATTTCTCGGACTTCCCCGAGCAGGGAACACCTGTGACTGAAGAGAGCTGCGTGGAGTTGTCTCTCGAGCTCCCCCACGCACTGACAATGGTTCCGGAATCCTGAGTGTGGGGAGGTTCCACCAACGGTCGGTAGCGCGTGGGTTCTAACGGAATTGCAAAGCTCGTCTCCCCTGAGGGTTTTCCTAATATCTCTGTGCCAGGGAATGCTAGGGGGGATTGAAGGAAGTCCCAGTGGCAGAGACTGCCTCCCCAAGGTCAGGAAAGTTACTTCTCGGACTTCCCTGGACAGGGAGCACCTGTGACTGAGGAGATCTGCGTGGAGTTTTCTCTCGAGCTCCCCCACGCACTGACAATGCTTCCGGAATCCTGAGCGTTGGGAGGTTCCACCAACGGTGGGCAGCGTGTGGGTTCTAACGGAACTGCAATGCTCGTCTCCCCTGACGGTTTTCCAAGTGTCTCTATCCCCGGGAAGTCTAGGGGGGTTTGCAGGAAATCCCAGGGACATAGGTTGCCTCCCAAGGTCAGGGAAGGTATTTCTCGGAATTCCCCGAACAGGGAACACCAGTGACTGAAGAGAGCTGCGTGGAGTTGTCTGTCGATCTCCCCTACGCACTGAAAATGTTTCTGGAATCCTGAGCGTGGGGAGGTTCCACCAATGGTCGGCAGCGTATGGGTTCTAACGGAATGCCTTAGCTCGTCTCCCCTGAGGGTTTTCCTAATGTCTCTGTGCCAGGCAATGCTAGGGTTTTGCAGGAAGTCCCAGGGACAGAGGCTGCCTCCCCAAGGTCAGGGAAGTTATTTCTCGGACTTCCCCAAACAGGGAACACCTGTGACTGAAGAGAGCTGCGTGGAGTTGTCTCTCGAGCTCCCCCACGCACTGACAATGGTTCCGGATTCCTGAGCGTGGGGAGGTTCCACCAACGGTCGGCAGCGTGTGGGTTCTAACGGAATGCCTAAGCTCGTCTCCCCTGAGGGTTTTCCTAATGTCTCTGTGCCAGGGAATGCTAGGGGGGTTTGCAGGAAGTCCCAGGGACAGAGGCTGCCTCCCCAAGGTCAGGGAAGGTATTTCTCGGACTTCCCCGAACAAGGAACACCTGAGACTGAAGAGAGCTGCGTGGAGTTGTCTCTCCACCTCCCCGACGCACTGACAATATTTCCGGAATCCTGAGCGTGGGGAGGTTCCACCAACGGTCGGCAGCGCGTGGGTGCTAACAGAATTGCAAAGCTCATCTCCCCTGAGGGTTTTCCTAATGTCTTTGTGCCAGGGAAGGCTAGGGGGTTTTGCAGGAAGTCCCAGGGACAGAGGCTGCCTCCCCAAGGTTAGGGAAGTTATTTCTCGGACTTCCCCGTGCAGGGAACACCTGTGACTGAAGAGAGCTGTGTGGAGTTGTCTCTCGAGCTCCCCCACGCGCTGACAATGGTTCCGGAATCCTGAGCGCGGGGAGGTACCACCAATGGTCGGCAGTGCGTGGGTTCTAATGGAATGCCTAAGCTCGTCTCCCCTGAGGGTTTTCCTAATATCTCTCTGCCAGGAAATGCTAGGGGGGTTTGCAGGAAATCCCAGGGACAGAGGCTGCCTCCCAAAGGTCAAGGAAGGTATTTCTCGTACTTCGCCGGACAGGGAACACCTGTGAATGAAGAGAGCTGCGTGGAGTTGTCTCTCGAGCTCCCCCACGCACTGACAATGGTTCCGGAATCCTGAGCGTGGGGAGGTTCCACCAACGGTCGGCAGCGCGTGGGTTCTAACGGAATGCCTAAGCTCGTCTCCCCTGAGGGTTTTCCTAATGTCTCTGTGCCAGGGAATGCTAGGGGGTTTTGCAGGAAATCCCAAGGACAGAGGCTACCTCCCCAAGGTCAGGGAAGTTATTTCTCGGACTTCCCTGAGCATTGAAAACCCGTGACTGAAGAGAGCTGCGTGGAGTTGTCTCTCGAGCTCCCCCACGCACTGACAATGGTTCCGAAATCCTGAGCGTGGGGAGGTTCCACCAATGGTCGGCAGCGCGTGGGTTCTAACGGAATGCCTTAGCTCATCTCCCCTGAGGGTTTTCGTAATGTCTCTGTGCCAGGGAATGCTAGGGGGGTTTGCAGGAAATCACAGGGAAAGAGGCTGCCTCCCCAAGGTCAATGAAGGTATTTCTCGGACTTCCCCGGACAGGGAACACCTCTGAATGAAGAGAGCTGCGTGGAGTTTTCTCTCGAGCTCCCCCACGCACTGACAATGTTTCTGCAATCCTGAGCGTGGGGAGGTTCCACCAACGGTCGGCAGCACGTGGGTTCTAACGGAATGCCTAAGCTCGTCTCCCCTGAGGGTTTTCCTAATGTCTCTGTGCCAGGGAATGCTAGGGGTTTGAAGGAAGTCCCAGTGGCAGAGGCTGCCTCACCAAGGTCAGGAAAGGTATTTCTCGGACTTCCCCGGACAGGGAACACCTGTGACTGAGGAGAGCTGCGTGGAGTTGTCTCTAGAGCTCCCCCACGCAATGATAATGGTTCCGGAATCCTTACCGTTTGGAGGTACCTCCATTGGTCGGCAGCGCGTGGGTTCTAACGGAATGCCTAAGCTCGTCTCCCCTGAGAATTTTCCTAATGTCTCTGTGCCAGGGAAAGCTTGAGGGATTTGCAGGAATTCCCAGTGTCAGAGGCTGCCTCCCCAATGTCAGGGAAGTTATTTCTCGGACTTCCCCAAACAGGGAACACCTGTGACTGAAGAGAGCTGCGTGGGGTTGTCTGTCGATCTCCCCTACGCACTGAAAATGTTTCTGGAATCCTGAGCGTGCGGAGGTTCCACCAACGGTCGGCAGCGTGTGGGTTCTAACGGAATGCCTAAGCTCGTCTCCCCTGAGGGTTTTTCTAATGTCTCTGTGCCAGGGAATGCTTGGGGGGTTTGCAGGAAGACCCAGGGACAGAGGATGCCTCCCCAAGGTCAGGGAAGGTATTTCTCGGACTTCCCCGAGCAGGGAACCCCTGTGACTGAGGAGAGCTGCGTGGAGTTGTCTCTCGAGCTCCCCCACGCACTGACAATGGTTCCGGAATCCTGAGCGTGGGGAGGTTCCACCAACGGTCGGTAGCGCGTGGGTTCTAACGGAATTGCAAGCTCGTCTCCCCTGAGGGTTTTCCTAATATCTCTGTGCCAGGGAATGCTTGGGGGGGTTTGAAGGAAGTCCCAGTGGCAGAGACTGCCTCCCCAAGGTCAGGAAAGTTATTTCTCGGACTTCCCCGGACAGGGAGCACCTGTGACTGAGGAGAGCTGCGTGGAGTTGTCTCTCGAGCTCCCCCACGCACTGACAATGCTTCCGGAATCCTGAGTATTGGGAGGTTCCACCAATCTTCGGCAGCGCGTGGGTTTTAACGGAATGCCTAAGCTCGTCTCCCCTGAGGATTTTCCTAATATCTCTGTGCCAGGGAATGCTAGGGGGGTTTGCAGGAAGTCCCAGGGACAGAGTCTGACTCCCCAAGGTCAGGGAAGGTTTTTCTCGGACTTCCCCGAACAGGGAACACCTGTGACTGAAGAGAGCTGCGTGGAGTTGTCTCTCCACCTCCCCGACGCACTGACAATGGTTCCGCAATCCTGAGCGTGGGGAGGTTCCACCAATGGTCGGCAGCGCGTTGGTTCTAACGGAATGCCTTAGCTCGTCTCCCCTGAGGGTTTTCCTAATGTCTCTGTGCCAGGGAATGCTAGGGGGGTTTGCAGGAAATCACAGGGAAAGAGGCTGCCTCCCCAAGGTCAATGAAGGTATTTCTCGGACTTCCTGGGACAGGGAACACCTCTGAATGAAGAGAGCTGCGTGGAGTTTTCTCTCGAGCTCCCCCACGCACTGACAATTTTTCTGCAATCCTGAGCGTGGGGAGGTTCCACCAACGGTCGGCAGCACGTGGGTTCTAACGGAATACTAAAGCTCGTCTCCCCTGAGGGTTTTCCTAATGTCTCTGTGCCAGGGAATTCTAGGGGGATTTGCAGGATGTCCCTGGGACAGAGGCTGCCTCCCCAAGGTAAGAGAAGGTCTTTTTCGGACTTCCCCGATCAGGGAACACCTGTGACTGAAGAGAGCTGCGTGGAGATATCTCTCGTGCTCCCCCACGCGCTGACAATGGTTCCGGAATCCTGAGCGTGGGGACGTTCCACCAACGGTCGGCAGCGCGTGGGTTCTAACGGAATGCCTAAGCTCGTCTCCCCTGAGGGTTTTCCTAATGTCTCTGTGCCAGGGAATGCTAGGGGGGTTTGCAGGAATTCCCAGGAACTGAGGCTGCCTCCCAAGGTCAGGGAAGGTATTTCTCGGACTTCCCCGAACAGGGAACACTTGTGGCTGAAGAGAGCTGCGTCGACTTGTCTCTCGAGCTCCCCCACGCATTGACAATGGTTCCGGAATCCTGAGCGTGGGGAGGTACCACCAATGGTCGGCAGTGAGTGGGTTCTAATGGAATGCCTAAGCTCGTCTCCCCTGAGGGTTTTCCTAAATCTCTGTGCCAGGGAATGCTAGGGGGGTTTGCAGGAATTCCCACAGACAGAGGCTGCCTCCCCAAGGTCAGGGAATGTATTTCTCGGACTTCCCGTGCAGGGAACACCTGTGACTGAAGAGGACTGCGTGGAGTTGTCTCTCGAGCTCCCCCAAGCACTGACAATGGTTCCGGAAGCCTGAGCATGGGGAGGTTCCACCAACGGTCGGCAGCGCGTGGGTTCTAACGGAATGCTTAAGCTCGTCTCCACTGAGGGTTTTCCTAATGTCTCTGTGCCAGGGAATGCTAGGGGTTTGAAGGAAGTCCCAGTGGCAGAGGCTGCCTCACCAAGGTCAGGAAAGGTATTTCTCGGTCTTCCCCAAACAGGGAACACCTGTGAGTGAAGAGAGCTGCGTGGAGTTGTCTCTCCACCTCCCCGACGCACTGACAATTTTTCCGGAATACTGAGCGTGGGGAGGTTCCACCAACGGTCGGCAGCGCGTGGGTTCTAACGGAATGCCTAAGCTCGTCTCGCCTGAGGGTTTTCCTAATGTCTCTGTGCCAGGGAAGGCTAGGGGGGTTTGCAGGAAGTCCCAGTGACAGAGGCTGCCTCCACAAGTTCAGGGAAGTTATTTCTCGGACTTCCCTGAGCATTGAACACCCGTGACTGAAGAGAGCTGCGTGGAGTTGTCTCTCGAGCTCCCCCACGCACTGACAACGGTTCCGAAATCCTGAGCGTGGGGAGGTTCCACCAATGGTCGGCAGCGCGTGGGTTCTAACGGAATGCCTTAGCTCGTCTCCCCTGAGGGTTTTCCTAATGTCTCTGTGCCAGGGAATGCTAGGGGGGTTTGCAGGAAATCACAGGGAAATAGGCTGCCTCCCCAAGGTCAATGAAGGTATTTCTCGGACTTCCCCGGACAGGGAACACCTCTGAATGAAGAGAGCTGCGTGGAGTTTTCTCTCGAGCTCCCCCACGCACTGACAATTTTTCTGCAATCCTGAGCGTGGGGAGGTTCCACCAACGGTCGGCAGCGCATGGGTTCTAACGGAATGCCTAAGCTCGTCTCCCCTGAGGGTTTTCCTAATGTCTCTGTGCCAGGGAATGCTAGGGGGGTTTGCAGGAAGTCCCAGAAACTGAGGCTGCCTCCCAAGGTCAGGGAACGTATTTCTCGGACTTCCCCGAACAGGGAACACTTGTGGCTGAAGAGAGCTGCGTGGAGTTGTCTCTCGAGCTCCCCCACGCACTGACAATGGTTCCGGAATCCTGAGCGTGGGGAGGTACCACCAATGGTCGGCAGTGCGTGGGTTCTAATGGAATGCCTAAGCTCGTCTCCCCTGAGGGTTTTCCTAATATCTCTGTGCCAGGGAATGCTAGGTGGGTTTGCAGGAATTCCCACTGACAGAGGCTGCCTCCCCAAGGTCAGGGAATGTATTTCTCGGACTTCCCGTGCAGGGAACACCTGTGACTGAAGAGGACTGCGTGGAGTTGTCTCTCGAGCTCCCCCAAGCACTGACAATGGTTCCGGAAGCCTGAGCGTGGGGAGGTTCCACCAACGGTCGGCAGCGCGTGGGTTCTAACGGAATGCCTAAGCTCGTCTCCACTGAGGGTTTTCCAAATGTCTCTGTGCCAGGGAAGGCTAGGGGTTTGAAGGAAGTCCCAGTGGCAGAGGCTGCCTCACCAAGGTCAGGAAAGGTATTTCTCGGTCTTCCCCAAACAGGGAACACCTGTGAGTGAAGAGAGCTGCGTGGAGTTGTCTCTCCACCTCCCCGACGCACTGACAATTTTTCCGGAATACTGAGCGTGGGGAGGTTCCACCAACGGTCGGCAGCGCGTGGGTTCTAACGGAATGCCTAAGCTCGTCTCGCCTGAGGGTTTTCCTAATGTCTCTGTGCCAGGGAAGGCTAGGGGGGTTTGCAGGAAGTCCCAGTGACAGAGGCTGCCTCCACAAGTTCAGGGAAGTTATTTCTCGGACTTCCCTGAGCATTGAACACCCGTGACTGAAGAGAGCTGCGTGGAGATATCTCTCGTGCTCCCCCACGCGCTGACAATGGTTCCGGAATCCTGAGCGTGGGGACGTTCCACCAACGGTCGGCAGCGCGTGGGTTCTAACGGAATGCCTAAGCTCGTCTCCCCTGAGGGTTTTCCTAATGTCTGTGTGCCAGGGAATGCTAGGGGGGTTTGCAGGAATTCCCAGGAACTGAGGCTGCCTCCCAAGGTCAGGGAAGGTATTTCTCGGACTTCCCCGAACAGGGAACACTTGTGGCTGAAGAGAGCTGCGTGGACTTGTCTCTCGAGCTCCCCCACGCACTGACAATGGTTCCGGAATCCTGAGCGTGGGGAGGTACCACCAATGGTCGGCAGTGAGTGGGTTCTAATGGAATGTCTAAGCTCGCCTCCCCTGAGGGTTTTCCTAATATCTCTGTGCCAGGGAATGCTAGGGGTTTTGCAGGAATTCCCACTGACAGAGGCTGCCTCCCCAAGGTCAGGGAATGTATTTCTCGGACTTCCCGTGCAGGGAACACCTGTGACTGAAGAGGACTGCGTGGAGTTGTCTCTCGAGCTCCCCCAAGCACTGACAATGGTTCCGGAAGCCTGAGCGTGGGGAAGTTCCACCAACGGTCGGCAGCGCGTGGGTTCTAACGGAATGCCTAAGCTCGTCTCCACTGAGGGTTTTCCTAATGTCTCTGTGCCAGGGAATGCTAGGGGTTTGAAGGAAGTCCCAGTGGCAGAGGCTGCCTCACCAAGGTGAGGAAAGGTATTTCTCTGTCTTCCCCAAACAGGGAACACCTGTGAGTGAAGAGAGCTGCGTGGAGTTGTCTCTCCACCTCCCCGACGCACTGACAATTTTTCCGGAATACTGAGCGTGGGGAGGTTCCACCAACGGTCGGCAGCGCGTGGGTTCTAACGGAATGCCTAAGCTCGTCTCGCCTGAGGGTTTTCCTAATGTCTCTGTGCCAGGGAAGGCTAGGGGGGTTTGCAGGAAGTCCCAGTGACAGAGGCTGCCTCCACAAGTTCAGGGAAGTTATTTCTCGGACTTCCCTGAGCATTGAACACCCGTGACTGAAGAGAGCTGCGTGGAGTTGTCTCTCGAGCTCCCCCACGCACTGACAACGGTTCCGAAATCCTGAGCGTGGGGAGGTTCCACCAATGGTCGGCAGCGCGTGGGTTCTAACGGAATGCCTTAGCTCGTCTCCCCTGAGGGTTTTCCTAATGTCTCTGTGCCAGGGAATGCTAGGGGGGTTTGCAGGAAATCACAGGGAAAGAGGCTGCCTCCCCAAGGTCAATGAAGGTATTTCTCGGACTTCCCCGGACAGGGAACACCTCTGAATGAAGAGAGCTGTGTGGAGTTTTCTCTCGAGCTCCCCCACGCACTGACAATGTTTCTGCAATCCTGAGCGTGGGGAGGTTCCACCAACGGTCGGCAGCGCATGGGTTCTAACGGAATGCCTAAGCTCGTCTCCCCTGAGGGTTTTCCTAATGTCTCTGTGCCAGGGAATGCTAGGGGGGTTTGCAGGAAGTCCCAGAAACTGAGGCTGCCTCCCAAGGTCAGGGAACGTATTTCTCGGACTTCCCCGAACAGGGAACACTTGTGGCTGAAGAGAGCTGCGTGGAGTTGTCTCTCGAGCTCCCCCACGCACTGACAATGGTTCCGGAATCCTGAGCGTGGGGAGGTACCACCAATGGTCGGCAGTGCGTGGGTTCTAATGGAATGCCTAAGCTCGTCTCCCCTGAGGGTTTTCCTAATATCTCTGTGCCAGGGAATGCTAGGTGGGTTTGCAGGAATTCCCACTGACAGAGGCTGCCTCCCCAAGATCAGGGAATGTATTTCTCGGACTTCCCGTGCAGGGAACACCTGTGACTGAAGAGGACTGCGTGGAGTTGTCTCTCGAGCTCCCCCAAGCACTGACAATGGTTCCGGAAGCCTGAGCGTGGGGATGTTCCACCAACGGTCGGCAGCGCGTGGGTTCTAACGGAATGCCTAAGCTCGTCTCCCCTGAGGATTTTCCTAATGTCTCTGTGCCAGGGAAGGCTAGGGGTTTGAAGGAAGTCCCAGTGGCAGAGGCTGTCTCACCAAGGTCAGGAAAGGTATTTCTCGGACTTCCCCGGACAGGGAACACCTGTGACTGAGGAGAGCTGCGTGGAGTTGTCTCTCGAGCTCCCCCACGCAATGATAATGGTTCCGGAATCCTTACCGTTTGGAGGTACCTCCATTTGTCGGCAGCGCGTGGGTTCTAACGGAATGCCTAAGCTCGTCTCCCCTGAGAATTTTCCTAATGTCTCTGTGCCAGGGAAAGCTTGGGGGGTTTGCAGGAAGTCCCAGTGTCAGAGGCTGCCTCCACAATGTCAGGGAAGTTATTTCTCGGACTTCCCCAAACAGGGAACACCTGTGACTGAAGAGAGCTGCGTGGAGTTGTCTGTCGATCTCCCCTACGCACTGAAAATGTTTCTGGAATCCTGAGTGTGCGGAGGTTCCACCAACCGTCGGCAGCGTGTGGGTTCTAACGGAATGCCTAAGCTCGTCTCCCCTGAGGGTTTTTCTAATGTCTCTGTGCCAGGGAATGCTTGTGGGGTTTGCAGGAAGACCAAGGGACAGAGGCTGCCTCCCCAAGGTCAGGGAAGGTATTTCTCGGACTTCCCCGAGCAGGGAACACCTGTGACTGAAGAGAGCTGCGTGGAGTTGTCTCTCGAGCTCCCCCACGCACTGACAATGGTTCCGGAATCCTGAGCGTGGGGAGGTTCCACCAACGGTCGGTAGCGCGTGGGTTCTAACGGAATTGCAAGCTCGTCTCCCCTGAGGGTTTTCCTAATATCTCTGTGCCAGGGAATGATTGGGGGGGTTTGAAGGAAGTCCCAGTGGCAGAGACTGCCTCCCCAAGGTCAGGAAAGTTATTTCTCGGACTTCCCCGGACAGGGAGCACCTGTGACTGAGGAGAGCTGCGTGGAGTTGTCTCTCGAGCTCCCCCACGCACTGACAATGCTTCCGGAATCCTGAGCGTTGGGAGGTTCCACCAACCTTCGGCAGCGCGTGCGTTTTAACGGAATGCCTAAGCTCGTCTCCCCTGAGGGTTTTCCTAATATCTCTGTGCCAGGGAATTCTAGGGGGGTTTGCAGGAAGTCCCAGGGACAGAGTCTGACTCCCCAAGGTCAGGGAAGGTTTTTCTCGGACTTCCCCGAACAGGGAAGACCTGTGACTGAAGAGAGCTGCGTGGAGTTGTCTCTCCACCTCCCCGACGCACTGACAATGGTTCCGCAATCCTGACGGTGGGGAGGTTCCACCAACGGTGGGAAGAGTGTGGGTTCTAACGGAACTGCAATGCTCGTCTCCCCTGAGGGTTTTCCAAGTGTCTCTATGCCTGGGAAGTCTAGGGGGGTTTGCAGGAATTCCCAGGGACAGAGGCTGCCTCCCCAAGGTCAGGGAAGGTATTTCTCGGACTTCCCCGAACAGGGAACACCTGTGAATGAAGAGAGCTGCGTGGAGTTGTCTCTCGAGCTCCCCCACGCGCTGACAATGGTTCCGGAATCCTGAGGGTGGGGAGGTTCCACCAACGGTCGGCAGCGCATGGGTTCTAACGGAAAGCTTTAGCTCGTCTCCCCTGAGGGTTTTCCTAGTGTTTCTGTGCCAGGGAATGCTAGGGGGGTTTGCAGGAAGTCCCAGGGACAGAGGCTGCCTACCCAAGGTCAGGGAAGATTTTTCTCGGACTTCCCTGAACAGGGAACACCTGTGACTGAAGAGAGCTGCGTGGAGTTGTCTCTCGAGGTCCCCCACGCACTGACAATGGTTCCGGAATCCTGAGCGTGGGGAGGTTCCACGAACGGTCGGCAGCGCGTGGGTTCTAACGGAATGCCTAAGCTCGTCTCCCCTGAGGCTTTTCCTAATATCTCTGTGCCAGGGAATGCTAGGGTTTTTGCAGGAAATCCCAGGGACAGAGGCTGCCTCCCCAAGGTCAGGGAAGTTATTTCTCGGACTTCCCCGAACAGGGAACACTTGTGAACTGAAGAGAGCTGCGTGGAGTTGTCTCTCGAGCTCCCCCACGCACTGACTATGGTTCCGGAATCCTGAGCGTGGGGTGGTACCACCAATGGTCGGCAGTGCGTGGGTTCTAATTGAATGCCTAAGCTCGTCTCCCCTGAGTGTTTTCCTAATATCTCTGTGCCAGGGAATGCTAGGGGGGTTTGCAGGAATTCCCAGTGACAGAGGATGCCTCCCAAAGTTCACGGAAGATTTTTCTCGGACTTCCCGTGCAGGGAACACCTGTGACTGAAGAGGACTGAGTGGAGTTGTCTCTCGAGCTCCCCCAAGCACTGACAATGGTTCCGGAAACCTGAGCGTGGGGAGGTTCCACCAACGTTCGGCAGCGCGTGGGTTCTAACGGAATGCCTAAGCTCGTCTCCCCTGAGGGTTTTCCTAATGTGTCTGTGCCAGGGAATGCTAGGGGATTTGCAGGAAATCCCAGGGACAGAGGCTGCTTCCCAAAAGTCAAGGAAGGTATTTCTCGGACTTCCCCGAGCAGGGAACACCTGTGACTGAAGAGAGCTGCGTGGAGTTGTCTCTCGAGCTCCCCCACGCACTGACAATGGTTCCGGAATCCTGAGCGTGGGGAGGTTCCACCAACGGTCGGTAGCGCGTGGGTTCTAACGGAATTGCAAAGCTCGTCTCCCCTGAGGGTTTTCCTAATATCTCTGTGCCAGGGAATGCTAGGGGGGATTGAAGGAAATCCCAGTGGCAGAGACTGCCTCCCCAAGGTCAGGAAAGTTACTTCTCGGACTTCCCTGGACAGGGAGCACCTGTGACTGAGGAGATCTGCGTGGAGTTTTCTCTCGCGCTCCCCCACGCACTGACAATGCTTCCGGAATCCTGAGCGTTGGGAGGTTCCACCAACGGTGGGCAGCGTGTGGGTTCTAAAGGAACTGCAATGCTCGTCTCCCCTGACGGTTTTCCAAGTGTCTCTATCCCCGGGAAGTCTAGGGGGGTTTGCAGGAAATCCCAGGGACATAGGTTGCCTCCCAAGGTCAGGGAAGGTATTTCTCGGACTTCCCCGAACAGGGAACACCAGTGACTGAAGAGAGCTGCGTGGAGTTGTCTGTCGATCTCCCCTACGCACTGAAAATGTTTCTGGAATCCTGAGCGTGGGGAGGTTCCACCAATGGTCGGCAGCGTATGGGTTCTAACGGAATGCCTTAGCTCCTCTCCCCTGAGGGTTTTCCTAATGTCTCTGTGCCAGGCAATGCTAGGGTTTTTGCAGGAAGTCCCAGGGACAGAGGCTGCCTCCCCAAGGGCAGGGAAGTTATTTCTCAGACTTCCCCAAACAGGGAACACCTGTGACTGAAGAGAGCTGCGTGGAGTTGTCTCTCGAGCTCCCCCACGCACTGACAATGGTTCCGGATTCCTGAGCGTGGGGAGGTTCCACCAACGGTCGGCAGCGTGTGGGTTCTAACGGAATGCCTAAGCTCGTCTCCCCTGAGGGTTTTCCTAATGTCTCTGTGCCAGGGAATGCTAGGGGGGTTTGCAGGAAGTCCTAGGGACAGAGGCTGCCTCCCCAAGGTCAGGGAAGGTATTTCTCGGACTTCCCCGAGCAGGGAACACCTGTGACTGAAGAGAGCTGCGTGGAGTTGTCTCTCGAGCTCCCCCAAGCGCTGACAATGGTTCCGGAATCCTGAGAGCGGGGAGGTACCACCTATGGTCGGCAGTGCGTGGGTTCTAATGGAATGCCTAAGCTCGTCTACCCTGAGGGTTTTCCTAATATCTCTCTGCCAGGAAATGCTAGGGGGGTTTGCAGGAAATCCCAGGGACAGAGGCTGCCTCCCAAAGGTCAAGGAAGGTATTTCTCGTACTTCGCCGGACAGGGAACACCTGTGAATGAAGAGAGCTGCGTGGAGTTGTCTCTCGAGCTCCCCCACGCACTGACAATGGTTCCGGAATCCTGAGCGTGGGGAGGTTCCACCAACGGTCGGCAGCGCGTGGGTTCTAACGGAATGCCTAAGCTCGTCTCCCCTGAGGGTTTTCCTAATGTCTCTGTGCCAGGGAATGCTAGGGGGTTTTGCAGGAAATCCCAAGGAGAGAGGCTGAATCCACAAGGTCTGGGAAGGTATTTCTCGGACTTCCCCGAACAAGGAACACCTGTGAAATAAGAGAGCTGCGTGAAGTTTTCTCTCCACCTCCCCGACGCACTGACAATGGTTCCGGAATCCTGAGCGTGGGGAGGTTCCACCAACGGTCGGCAGCGCGTGTGTTCTAACGGAATTGCAAGCTCGTCTCCCCTGAGGGTTTTCCTAATGTCTCTGTGCCAGGGAATGCTAGGGGGGTTTGCAGGAAGTCCCAGTGGCAGAGACTGCCTCCCCAAGGTCAGGAAAGTTATTTCTCGGACTTCCCCGGACAGGGAGCACCTGTGACTGAGGAGAGCTGCGTGGAGTTGTCTCTCGAGCTCCCCCACGCACTGACAATGCTTCCGGAATCCTGAGCGTTGGGAGGTTCCACCAACCTTCGGCAGCGCGTGGGTTTTAACGGAATGCCTAAGCTCGTCTCCCCTGAGGGTTTTCCTAATATCTCTGTGCCAGGGAATGCTAGGGGGGTTTGCAGGAAGTCCCAGGGACAGAGTCTGACTCCCCAAGGTCAGGGAAGGTTTTTCTCGGACTTCCCCGAACAGGGAACACCTGTGACTGAAGAGAGCTGCGTGGAGTTGTCTCTCCACCTCCCCGACGCACTGACAATGGTTCCGCAATCCTGAGCGTGGGGAGGTTCCACCAATGGTCGGCAGCGCGTGGGTTCTAACGGAATGCCTTAGCTCGTCTCCCCTGAGGGTTTTCCTAATGTCTCTGTGCCAGGGAATGCTAGGGGGGTTTGCAGGAAATCACAGGGAAAGAGGCTGCCTCCCCAAGGTCAATGAAGGTATTTCTCGGACTTCCCGGGACAGGGAACACCTCTGAATGAAGAGAGCTGCGTGGAGTTTTCTCTCGAGCTCCCCCACGCACTGACAATGTTTCTGCAATCCTGAGCGTGGGGAGGTTCCACCAACGGTCGGCAGCACGTGGGTTCTAACGGAATGCCAAAGCTCGTCTCCCCTGAGTGTTTTCTAATGTCTCTGTGCCAGGGAATTCTAGGGGTATTTGCAGGAAGTCCCTGGGACAGAGGCTGCCTCCCCAAGGTAAGAGAAGGTCTTTTTCGGACTTCCCCGATCAGGGAACACCTGTGACTGAAGAGAGCTGCGTGGAGATATCTCTCGTGCTCCCCCACGCGCTGACAATGGTTCCGGAATCCTGAGCGTGGGGACGTTCCACCAACGGTCGGCAGCGCGTGGGTTCTAACGGAATGCCTAAGCTCGTCTCCCCTGAGGGTTTTCCTAATGTCTCTGTGCCAGGGAATGCTAGGGGGGTTTGCAGGAATTCCCAGGAACTGAGGCTGCCTCCCAAGGTCAGGGAAGGTATTTCTCGGACTTCCCCGAACAGGGAACACTTGTGACTGAAGAGAGCTGCGTGGAGTTGTCTCTCGAGCTCCCCAACGCGCTGACAATGGTTCCGGAATCCTGAGCGTGGGGAGGTTCCACCAACGGTCGGCAGCGCGTGGGATCTAACTGAATTGCAAAGCTCGTCTCCCCTGAGGGTTTTCCTAAAGTCTCTGTGCCAGGGAATGCTAGGGGGTTTGAAGGAAGTCCCAGTGGCAGAGGCTGCCTCCCCAAGGTAAGGAAAGGTATTTCTCGGACTTCCCCGGACAGGGAAAAACTGTGACTGAAGAGACCTGCATGGAGTTGTCTCTCGAGCTCCCCCACGCAATGATAATGGTTCCGGAATCCTTACCGTGGGGAGGTACCTCCATTGGTCGGCAGCGCGTGGGTTCTAATGGAATGCCTAAGCTCATCTCCCCTGAGAATTTTCCTAATGTCTCTGTGCCAGGGAAAGCTAGAGGGATTTGCAGGAATTCCCAGTGTCAGAGGCTGCCTCCCCAATGTCAGGGAAGTTATTTCTCGGTCTTCCCCAAACAGGGAACACCTGTGACTGAAGAGAGCTGCGTGGAGTTGTCTGTCGATCTCCCCTACGCACTGAAAATGTTTGTGGAATCCTGAGCGTGGGGAGGTTCCACCAACGGACGGCAGCGCGTGTGTTCTAACGGAATGCCTTAGCTCGTCTCCCCTGAGGGTTTTTCTAATGTCTCTGTGCCAGGGAATGCTAGGGGTGTTTGCAGGAAGTCCCAGGGACAGAGGCTGCCTCCCCAAGGTCAGGGAAGATTTTTCTCGGACTTCCCCGAACAGGGAACACCTGTGACTGAAGAGAGCTGCGTGGAGTTGTCTCTCGAGCTCCCCCACGCACTGACAATGATTCCGGAATCCTGAGCGTGGGGAGGTACCACCAATGGTCGGCAGTGCGTGGGTTCTAATGGAATGCCTAAGCTCGTCTCCCCTAAGGGTTTTCCTAATATCTCTCTGCCAGGAAATGCTAGGGGGGTTTGCAGGAAGTCCCAGGGACAGAGGCTGCCTCCCCAAGGTCAGGGAAGGTATTTCTCGGACTTCCCCGAACAAGGAACACCTGTGAATGAAGAGAGCTGCGTGGAGTTGTCTCTCCAACTCCCCGACGCACTGACAATGTTTCCGGAATCCTGAGCGTGGGGAGGTTCCACCAACGGTCGGCAGCGCGTGTGTTCTAACGGAATGCCTAAGCTCGTCTCCCCTGAGGGTTTTCCTAATGTCTCTGTGCCAGGGAATGCTAGGGGGGTTTGCAGGAAGTCCCAGGGACAGAGGCTGCTTCCCCAAAGTCAGGGAAGGTATTCCTCGGACTTCCCCGAACAGGGAACACCTGTGACTGAAGAGAGCTGCGTGGAGTTGTCTCTCGAGCTCCCCCACGCCCTGACAATGGTTCCGGAATCCGGAGCGTGGTGAGGTTCCACCAACGGTCGGCAGCGCGTGGGTTCTAACGGAATGCCTAAGCTCGTCTCCCCTGAGGGTTTTCCTAATGTCTCTGTGCCAGGGAATGCTAGGGGGGTTTGCAGGAATTCCCAGTGACAGAGGCTCCCTCCCCAAGGTCAGGGAAGGTATTTCTCGGACTTCCCCATGCAGGGAACACCTGTGACTGAAGAGGACTCGTGGAGTGGTCTCTCGAGCTCCCCCACGCACTGACAATGGTTCCGGAATCCTGAGCCTGGGGAGGTTCCACCAACGGTCGTCAGCGAGTGGTTTCTAACAGAATTGGAAACCTCGTCTCCCCTAAGGGTTTTCCTAATATCTCTCTGCCAGGAAATGCTAGGGGTGTTTGCAGGAAGTCCCAGGGACAGAGGCTGCCTCCCCAAGGTCTGGGAAGGTATTTCTCGGACTTCCCCGAACAAGGAACACCTGTGAATGAAGAGAGCTGCGTGGAGTTGTCTCTCGAGCTCCCCCACGCACTGACAATGTTTCCGGAAGCCTGAGCGTGGGGAGGTTCCACCAACGGTCGGCAGCGCGTGGGTTCTAACGGAATGCCTAAGCTCATCTCCCCTGAGGGTTTTCCTAATGTCTCTGTGCCAGGCAATGCTAGGGGGGTTTGCAGGAAGTCCCAGGGTCAGAGGCTGCCACCCCAAAGTCAGGGATGATTTTTCTCGGACTTCCCCGAACAGAGAACACCTGTGACTGAAGAGAGCTGCGTGGAGTTGTCTCTCGATCTCCCCCACGCACTGACAATGGTTCCGGAATCCTGAGCGTGGGGAGGTTCCACCAACGGTCGGCAGCGCGTGGGTTCTAACGGAATGCCTAAGCTCGTCTCCCCTGAGGGTTTTCCTAATGTGTCTGTGCCAGGGAATGCTAGGGGGGTTTGCAGGAAGTCCCAGGGACAGAGGCTGCTTCCCCAAAGTCAGGGAAGGTATTTCTCGGACTTCCCCGAACAGGGAACACCTGTGACTGAAGAGAGCTTCGTGGAGTTGTCTCTCGAGCTCCCCCACGCGCTGACAATGGTTCCGGAATCCGGAGCGTGGGGAGGTTCCTCCAACGGTCGGCAGCGCGTGGGTTCTAACGGAATGCCTAAGCTCGTCTCCCCTGAGGGTTTTCCTAATGTCTCTGTGCCAGGGAATGCTAGGGGGGTTTGCAGGAAGTCCCAGGGACAGAGGCTGCCTCCCCAAGGTCAGGGAAGGTATTTCTCGGTCTTCCCCAAACAGGGAACACCTGTGACTGAAGAGAGCTGCGTGGAGTTGTCTCTCCACATCCCCGACGCACTGACAATTTTTCCGGAATCCTGAGCGTGGGGAGGTTCCACCAACGGTCGGCAGCGCGTGGGTTCTAACGGAATGCCTAAGCTCGTCTCGCCTGAGGGTTTTCCTAATGTCTCTGTGCCAGGGAAGGCTAGGGGGGTTTGCAGGAAGTCCCAGTGACAGAGGCTGCCTCCGCAAGGTCAGGGAAGTTATTTCTCGGACTTCCCTGAGCATTGAACACCCGTGACTGAAGAGAGCTGCGTGGAGTTGTCTCTCGAGCTCCCCCACGCACTGACAATGGTTCCGAAATCCTGAGCGTGGGGAGGTTCCACCAATGTTCGGCAGCGCGTGGGTTCTAACGGAATGCCTTAGCTCGTCTCCCCTGAGGGTTTTCCTAATGTCTCTCTGCCAGGGAATGCTAGGGGGGTTTGCAGGAAATCACAGGGAAAGAGGCTGCCTCCCCAAGGTCAATGAAGGTATTTCTCGGACTTCCCCGGACAGGGAACACCTCTGAATGAAGAGAGCTGCGTGGAGTTTTCTCTCGAGCTCCCCCACGCACTGACAATGTTTCTGCAATCCTGAGCGTGGGGAGGTTCCACCAACGGTCGGCAGAGCATGGGTTCTAACGGAATGCCTTAGCTCGTCTCCCCTGAGGGTTTTCCTAATGTCTCTGTGCCAGGGAATGCTAGGGGGATTTGCAGGAAGTCCCTGGGACAGAGGCTGCCTCCCCAAGGTCAGAGAAGGTCTTTTTCGGACTTCCCCGAACACGGAACACCTGTGACTGAAGAGAGCTGAGTGGAGATATCTCTCGTGCTCCCCCACGCGCTGACAATGGTTCCGGAATCCTGAGCGTGGGGACGTTCCACCAACGGTCGGCAGCGCGTGGGTTCTAACGGAATGCCTAAGCTCGTCTCCCCTGAGGGTTTTCCTAATGTCTCTGTGCCAGGGAATGCTAGGGGGGTTTGCAGGAAGTCCCAGGAACTGAGGCTGCCTCCCAAGGTCAGGGAAGGTATTTCTCGGACTTCCCCGAACAGGGAACACTTGTGGCTGAAGAGAGCTGCGTGGAGTTGTCTCTCGAGCTCCCCCACGCACTGACAATGGTTCCGGAATCCTGAGCGTGGGGAGGTACCACCAATGGTCGGCAGTGCGTGGGTTCTAATGGAATGCCTAAGCTCGTCTCCCCTGAGGGTTTTCCTAATATCTCTGTGCCAGGGAATGCTAGGGGGGTTTGCAGGAATTCCCACTGACAGAGGCTGCCTCCCCAAGGTCAGGGAATGTATTTCTAGGACTTCCCGTGCAGGGAACACCTGTGACTGAAGAGGAATGCGTGGAGTTGTCTCTCGAGCTCCCCCAAGCACTGACAATGGTTCCGGAAGCCTGAGCGTGGGGATGTTCCACCAACGGTCGGCAGCGCGTGGGTTCTAACGGAATGCCTAAGCTCGTCTACACTGAGGGTTTTCCTAATGTCTCTGTGCCAGGGAATGCTAGGGGTTTGAAGGAAGTCCCAGTGGCAGAGGCTGTCTCACCAAGGTCAGGAAAGGTTTTTCTCGGACTTCCCCGGACAGGGAACACCTGTGACTGAGGAGAGCTGCGTGGAGTTGTCTCTCGAGCTCCCCCACGCAATGATAATGGTTCCGGAATCCTTACCGTTTGGAGGTACCTCCATTGGTCGGCAGCGCGTGGGTTCTAACGGAATGCCTAAGCTCGTCTCCCCTGAGAATTTTCCTAATGTCTCTTTGCCAGGGAAAGCTTGAGGGATTTGCAGGAATTCCCAGTGTCAGAGGCTGCCTCCCCAATGTCAGGGAAGTTATTTCTCGGACTTCCCCAAACAGGGAACACCTGTGACTGAAGAGAGCTGCGTGGAGTTGTCTCTCCAACTCCCCGACGCACTGACAATGGTTCCGGAATCCTGAGCGTGGGGAGGTTCCACCAACGGTCGGCAGCGCGTGTGTTCTAACGGAATGCCTAAGCTCGTCTCCCCTGAGGGTTTTCCTAATGTCTCTGTGCCAGGGAATGCTAGGGGGGTTTGCAGGAAGTCCCAGGGACAGAGGCTGCTTCCCCAAAGTCAGGGAAGGTATTTCTCGGACTTCCCCGAACAGGGAACACCTGTGACTGAAGAGAGCTGCGTGGAGTTGTCTCTCGAGCTCCCCCACGCGCTGACAATGGTTCCGGAATCCGGAGCGTGGTGAGGTTCCACCAACGGTCGGCAGCGCGTGGGTTCTAACGGAATGCCTAAGCTCGTCTCCCCTGAGGGTTTTCCTAATGTCTCTGTGCCAGGGAATGCTAGGGGGGTTTGCAGGAATTCCCAGTGACAGAGGCTGCCTCCCCAAGGTCAGGGAAGGTATTTCTCGGACTTCCCCATGCAGGGAACACCTGTGACTGAAGAGGACTCGTGGAGTGGTCTCTCGAGCTCCCACACGCACTGACAATGGTTCCGGAAGCCTGAGCGTGGGGAGGTTCCACCAACGGTCGGCAGCGCGTGGGTTCTAACGGAATGCCTAAGCTCGTCTCCCCTGAGGGTTTTCCTAATGTCTCTGTGCCAGGGAATGCTAGGGGGGTTTGCAGGAAATCCCAGGGACAGAGGCTGCCTCCCAAAGGTCAAGGAAGGTATTTCTCGTACTTCCCCCAACAGGGAACACCTGTGAATGAAGAGAGCTGCGTGGAATTGTCTCTCGAGCTCCCCCACGCACTGACAATGGTTCCGGAATCCTGAGCGTGGGGAGGTTCCACCAACGGTCGGCAGCGCGTGGGTTCTAACGGAATGCCTAAGCTCGTCTCCCCTGAGGGTTTTCCTAATGTCTCTGTGCCAGGGAATGCTAGGGGGTTTTGCAGGAACTCCCAAACAGAGGCTGCCTCCCCAAGGTCTGGGAAGGTATTTCTCGGACTTCCCCGAACAAGGAACACCTGTGAATGAAGAGAGCTGCGTGGAGTTGTCTCTCCAACTCCCCGACGCACTGACAATGGTTCCGGAATCCTGAGCCTGGGGAGGTTCCACCAACGGTCGTCAGCGAGTGGTTTCTAACAGAATTGGAAACCTCGTCTCCCCTAAGGGTTTTCCTAATATCTCTCTGCCAGGAAATGCTAGGGGGGTTTGCAGGAAGTCCCAGGGACAGAGGCTGCCTCCCCAAGGTCTGGGAAGGTATTTCTCGGACTTCCCCGAACAAGGAACACCTGTGAATGAAGAGAGCTGCGTGGAGTTGTCTCTCGAGCTCCCCCACGCACTGACAATGTTTCCGGAAGCCTGAGCGTGGGGAGGTTCCACCAACGGTCGGCAGCGCGTGGGTTCTAACGGAATGCCTAAGCTCATCTCCCCTGAGGGTTTTCCTAATGTCTCTGTGGCAGGCAATGCTAGGGGGGTTTGCAGGAAGTCCCAGGGTCAGAGGCTGCCCCCCCAATGTCAGGGATGATTTTTCTCGGACTTCCCCGAACAGGGAACACCTGTGACTGAAGAGAGCTGCGTGGAGTTGTCTCTCGATCTCCCCCACGCACTGACAATGGTTCCGGAATCCTGAGCGTGGGGAGGTTCCACCAACGGTCGGCAGCGCGTGGGTTCTAACGGAATGCCTAAGCTCGTCTCCCCTGAGGGTTTTCCTAATGTGTCTGTGCCAGGGAATGCTAGGGGGGTTTGCAGGAAGTCCCAGGGACAGAGGCTGCTTCCCCAAAGTCAGGGAAGGTATTTCTCGGACTTCCCCGAAAAGGGAACACCTGTGACTGAAGAGAGCTGCGTGGAGTTGTCTCTCAAGCTCCCCCACGCGCTGAAAATGGTTCCGGAATCCGGAGCGTGGGGAGGTTCCACCAACGGTCGGCAGCGCGTGGGTTCTAACGGAATGCCTAAGCTCGTCTCGCCTGAGGGTTTTCCTAATGTCTCTGTGCCAGGGAAGGCTAGGGGGGTTTGCAGGAAGTCCCAGTGACAGAGGCTGCCTCCGCAAGGTCAGGGAAGTTATTTCTCGGACTTCCCTGAGCATTGAACACCCGTGACTGAAGAGAGCTGCGTGGAGTTGTCTCTCGAGCTCCCCCACGCACTGACAATGGTTCCGAAATCCTGAGCGTGGGGAGGTTCCACCAATGTTCGGCAGCGCGTGGGTTCTAACGGAATGCCTTAGCTCGTCTCCCCTGAGGGTTTTCCTAATGTCTCTCTGCCAGGGAATGCTAGGGGGGTTTGCAGGAAATCACAGGGAAAGAGGCTGCCTCCCCAAGGTCAATGAAGGTATTTCTCGGACTTCCCCGGACAGGGAACACCTCTGAATGAAGAGAGCTGCGTGGAGTTTTCTCTCGAGCTCCCCCACGCACTGACAATGTTTCTGCAATCCTGAGCGTGGGGAGGTTCCACCAACGGTCGGCAGAGCATGGGTTCTAACGGAATGCCTTAGCTCGTCTCCCCTGAGGGTTTTCCTAATGTCTCTGTGCCAGGGAATGCTAGGGGGATTTGCAGGAAGTCCCTGGGACAGAGGCTGCCTCCCCAAGGTCAGAGAAGGTCTTTTTCGGACTTCCCCGAACAGGGAACACCTGTGACTGAAGAGAGCTGAGTGGAGATATCTCTCGTGCTCCCCCACGCGCTGACAATGGTTCCGGAATCCTGAGCGTGGGGACGTTCCACCAACGGTCGGCAGCGCGTGGGTTCTAACGGAATGCCTAAGCTCGTCTCCCCTGAGGGTTTTCCTAATGTCTCTGTGCCAGGGAATGCTAGGGGGGTTTGCAGGAAGTCCCAGGAACTGAGGCTGCCTCCCAAGGTCAGGGAAGGTATTTCTCGGACTTCCCCGAACAGGGAACACTTGTGGCTGAAGAGAGCTGCGTGGAGTTGTCTCTCGAGCTCCCCCACGCACTGACAATGGTTCCGGAATCCTGAGCGTGGGGAGGTACCACCAATGGTCGGCAGTGCGTGGGTTCTAATGGAATGCCTAAGCTCGTCTCCCCTGAGGGTTTTCCTAATATCTCTGTGCCAGGGAATTCTAGGGGGGTTTGCAGGAATTCCCACTGACAGAGGCTGCCTCCCCAAGGTCAGGGAATGTATTTCTCGGACTTCCCGTGCAGGGAACACCTGTGACTGAAGAGGAATGCGTGGAGTTGTCTCTCGAGCTCCCCCAAGCACTGACAATGGTTCCGGAAGCCTGAGCGTGGGGATGTTCCACCAACGGTCGGCAGCGCGTGGGTTCTAACGGAATGCCTAAGCTCGTCTACACTGAGGGTTTTCCTAATGTCTCTGTGCCAGGGAATGCTAGGGGTTTGAAGGAAGTCCCAGTGGCAGAGGCTGTCTCACCAAGGTCAGGAAAGGTTTTTCTCGGACTTCCCCGGACAGGGAACACCTGTGACTGAGGAGAGCTGCGTGGAGTTGTCTCTCGAGCTCCCCCACGCAATGATAATGGTTCCGGAATCCTTACCGTTTGGAGGTACCTCCATTGGTCGGCAGCGCGTGGGTTCTAACGGAATGCCTAAGCTCGTCTCCCCTGAGAATTTTCCTAATGTCTCTGTGCCAGGGAAAGCTTGAGGGATTTGCAGGAATTCCCAGTGTCAGAGGCTGCCTCCCCAATGTCAGGGAAGTTATTTCTCGGACTTCCCCAAACAGGGAACACCTGTGACTGAAGAGAGCTGCGTGGAGTTGTCTGTCGATCTCCCCTACGCACTGAAAATGTTTCTGGAATCCTGAGCGTGCGGAGGTTCCACCAACGGTCGGCAGCGTGTGGGTTCTAACGGAATGCCTATGCTCGTCTCCCCTGAGGGTTTTTCTAATGTCTCTGTGCCAGGGAATGCTTGGGGTGTTTGCAGGAAGACCCAGGGACAGAGGCTGCCTCCCCAAGGTCAGGGAAGTTATTTCTCGGACTTCCCCGAGCAGGGAACACCTGTGACTGAAGAGAGCTGCGTGGAGTTGTCTCTCGAGCTCCCCCACGCACTGACAATGGTTCCGGAATCCTGAGCGTGGGGAGGTTCCACCAACGGTCGGTAGCGCGTGGGTTCTAACGGAATTGCAAGCTCGTCTCCCCTGAGGGTTTTCCTAATATCTCTGTGCCAGGGAATGCTTGGGGGGGTTTGAAGGAAGTCCCAGTGGCAGAGACTGCCTCCCCAAGGTCAGGAAAGTTATTTCTCGGACTTCCCCGGACAGGGAGCACCTGTGACTGAGGAGAGCTGCGTGGAGTTGTCTCTCGAGCTCCCCCACGCACTGACAATGCTTCCGGAATCCTGAGCGTTGGGAGGTTCCACCAACCTTCGGCAGCGCGTGGGTTTTAACGGAATGCCTAAGCTCGTCTCCCCTGAGTGTTTTCCTAATATCTCTGTGCCAGGGAATGCTAGGGGGGTTTGCAGGAAGTGCCAGGGACAGAGTCTGACTCCCCAAGGTCAGGGAAGGTTTTTCTCGGACTTCCCCGAACAGGGAACACCTGTGACTGAAGAGAGCTGCGTGGAGTTGTCTCTCCACTTCCCCGACGCACTGACAATGGTTCCGCAATCCTGACGGTGGGGAGGTTCCACCAACGGTGGGAAGCGAGTGGGTTCTAACGGAACTGCAATGCTCGTCTCCCCTGAGGGTTTTCCAAGTGTCTCTATGCCCGGGAAGTCTAGGGGTTTTTGCAGGAAGTCCCAGGGACAGAGGCTGCCTCCCCAAGGTCAGGGAAGGTATTTCTCGGACTTCCCTGAATTGGGAACACCTGTGACTGAAGAGAGCTGCGTGGAGTTCTCTCTCGAGGTCCCCCACGCACTGACAATGGTTCCGGAATCCTGAGCGTGGGGAGGTTCCACCAACGGTCGGCAGCGCGTGGGTTCTAACAGAATGCCTAAGCTCGTCTCCCCTGAGGCTTTTCCTAATGTCTCTGTGCCAGGGAATGCTAGGGTGTTTTGCAGGAATTCCCAGTGACAGAGGCTGCCTCCCAAAGGTCAGGGAAGGTTTTTCTAGGACTTCCCGTGCAGGGAACACCTGTGACTGAAGAGGACTGAGTGGAGTTGTCTCTCGAGCTCCCCCAAGCACTGACAATGGTTCCGGAAACCTGAGCGTGGGGAGGTTCCACCAACGTTCGGCAGCGCGTGGGTTCTAACGGAATGCCTAAGCTCGTCTCCCCTGAGGGTTTTCCTAATGTCTCTGTGCCAGGGAATGCTAGGGGGGTTTGCAGGAATTCCCAGGGACAGAGGCTGCCTCCCAAAGGTCAAGGAAGTTATTTCTCGGACTTCCCCGAGCAGGGAACACCTGTGACTGAAGAGAGCTGCGTGGAGTTGTCTCTCGAGCTCCCCCACGCACTGACAATGGTTCCGGAATCCTGAGTGTGGGGAGGTTCCACCAACGGTCGGTAGCGCGTGGGTTCTAACGGAATTGCAAAGCTCGTCTCCCCTGAGGGTTTTCCTAATATCTCTGTGCCAGGGAATGCTAGGGGGGTTTGAAGGAAGTCCCAGTGGCAGAGACTGCCTCCCCAAGGTCAGGAAAGTTACTTCTCGGACTTCCACGGACAGGGAGCACCTGTGACTGAGGAGAGCTGCGTGGAGTTTTCTCTCGAGCTCCCCCACACACTGACAATGTTTCCAGAATCCTGAGCGTGGGGAGGTTCCACCAACGGTCGGCAGCGCGTGGGTTCTAACGGAATGCCTAAGCTCGTCTCCCCTGAGGGTTTTCCTAATGTCTCTGTGCCAGGGAATGCTAGGGGGTTTTGCAGGAAGTCCCAAGGACAGAGGCTGAATCCCCAAGGTCTGGGAAGGTATTTCTCGGACTTCCCCGAACAAGGAACACCTGTGAATGAAGAGAGCTGCGTGGAGTTTTCTCTCCACCTCCCCGACGCACTGACAATGGTTCCGGAATCCTGAGCGTGGGGAGGTTCCACCAACGGTCGTCAGCGAGTGGTTTCTAACAGAATTGCAAAGCTCGTCTCCCCTGAGGGTTTTCCTAATGTCTCTGTGCCAGGGAATGCTAGGGGGGTTTGCAGGAAGTCCCAGGGACAGAGGCTGCCTAACCAAGTTCGGGGAAGTTATTTCTCGGACTTCCCCGAGCAGGGAACACCTGTGACTGAAGAGAGCTGCGTGGAGTTGTCTCTCGAGCTCCCCCACACACTGACAATGTTTCCGGAAGCCTGAGCGTGGGCAGGTTCCACCAACGGTCGGCAGCGCGTGGGTTCTAACGGAATGCCTAAGCTCGTCTCCCCTGAGGGTTTTCCTAATGTCTCTGTGCCAGGGAATTCTAGGGGGGTTTGCAGGAAGTCCCAGGGACAGAGGCTGCCTCCCCAAGGTCAGGGAAGGTATTTCTCGGACTTCCCCGAACAAGGAACACCTGTGAATGAAGAGAGCTGCGTGGAGTTGTCTCTCCACCTCCCCGACGCACTGACAATGGTTCCGGAATCCGGGGCGTGGGGAGGTTCCACCAACGGTCGGCAGCGCGTGGGTTCTAACGGAATGCCTAAGCTCGTCTCCCCTGAGGATTTTCCTAATGTCTCTGTGCCAGGGAATGCTAGGGGGATTTGCAGGAAGTCCCAGGGACAGAGGCTGCCTCCCCAAGGTCAGGGAAGGTATTTCTCGGACTTCCCCTAACAAGGAACACCTGTGAATGAAGAGAGCTGCGTGGAGTTGTCTCTCCAACTCCCCGACGCACTGACAATGGTTCCGGAATCCTGAGCGTGGGGAGGTTCCACCAACGGTCGGCAGCGCGTGTGTTCTAACGGAATGCCTAAGCTCGTCACCCCTGAGGGTTTTCCTAATGTCTCTGTGCCAGGGAATGCTAGGGGGGTTTGCAGGAAGTCCCAGGGACAGAGGCTGCTTCCCCAAAGTCAGGGAAGGTATTTCTCGGACTTCCCCGAACAGGGAACACCTGTGACTGAAGAGAGCTGCGTGGAGTTGTCTCTCGAGCTCCCCCACGCGCTGACAATGGTTCCGGAATCCGGAGCGTGGTGAGGTTCCACCAACGGTCGGCAGCGCGTGGGTTCTAACGGAATGCCTAAGCTCGTCTCCCCTGAGGGTTTTCCTAATGTCTCTGTGCCAGGGAATGCTAGGGGGGTTTGCAGGAATTCCCAGTGACAGAGGCTGCCTCCCCAAGGTCAGGGAAGGTATTTCTCGGACTTCCCCATGCAGGGAACACCTGTGACTGAAGAGGACTCGTGGAGTGGTCTCTCGAGCTCCCACACGCACTGACAATGGTTCCGGAAGCCTGAGCGTGGGGAGGTTCCACCAACGGTCGGCAGCGCGTGGGTTCTAACGGAATGCCTAAGCTCGTCTCCCCTGAGGGTTTTCCTAATGTCTCTGTGCCAGGGAATGCTAGGGGGGTTTGCAGGAAATCCCAGGGACAGAGGCTGCCTCCCAAAGGTCAAGGAAGGTATTTCTCGTACTTCCCCCAACAGGGAACACCTGTGAATGAAGAGAGCTGCGTGGAGTTGTCTCTCGAGCTCCCCCACGCACTGACAATGGTTCCGGAATCCTGAGCGTGGGGAGGTTCCACCAACGGTCGGCAGCGCGTGGGTTCTAACGGAATGCCTAAGCTCGTCTCCCCTGAGGGTTTTCCTAATGTCTCTGTGCCAGGGAATGCTAGGGGGTTTTGCAGGAAGTCCCAAACAGAGGCTGCCTCCCCAAGGTCTGGGAAGGTATTTCTCGGACTTCCCCGAACAAGGAACACCTGTGAATGAAGAGAGCTGCGTGGAGTTGTCTATCCAACTCCCCGACGCACTGACAATGGTTCCGGAATCCTGAGCCTGGGGAGGTTCCACCAACGGTCGTCAGCGAGTGGTTTCTAACAGAATTGGAAACCTCGTCTCCCCTAAGGGTTTTCCTAATATCTCTCTGCCAGGAAATGCTAGGGGGGTTTGCAGGAAGTCCCAGGGACAGAGGCTGCCTCCCCAAGGTCTGGGAAGGTATTTCTCGGACTTCCCCGAACAAGGAACACCTGTGAATGAAGAGAGCTGCGTGGAGTTGTCTCTCGAGCTCCCCCACGCACTGACAATGTTTCCGGAAGCCTGAGCGTGGGGAGGTTCCACCAACGGTCGGCAGCGCTTGGGTTCTAACGGAATGCCTAAGCTCATCTCCCCTGAGGGTTTTCCTAATGTCTCTGTGCCAGGCAATGCTAGGGGGGTTTGCAGGAAGTCCCAGGGTCAGAGGCTGCACCCCCAAAGTCAGGGATGATTTTTCTCGGACTTCCCCGAACAGGGAACACCTGTGACTGAAGAGAGCTGCGTGGAGTTGTCTCTCGAGTTCCCCCACGCGCTGACAATGGTTCCGGAATCCGGAGCGTGGGGAGGTTCCACCAACGGTCGGCAGCGCGTGGGTTCTAACGGAATGCCTAAGCTCGTCTCCCCTGAGGGTTTTCCTAATGTCTCTGTGCCAGGGAATGCTAGGGGGGTTTGCAGGAAGTCCCAGGGACAGAGGCTGCCTCCCCAAGGTCAGGGAAGGTATTTCTCGGTCTTCCCCAAACAGGGAACACCTGTGACTGAAGAGAGCTGCGTGGAGTTGTCTCTCCACCTCCCCGACGCACTGACAATTTTTCCGGAATCCTGAGCGTGGGGAGGTTCCACCAACGGTCGGCAGCGCGTGGGTTCTAACGGAATGCCTAAGCTCGTCTCGCCTGAGGGTTTTCCTAATGTCTCTGTGCCAGGGAAGGCTAGGGGGGTTTGCAGGAAGTCCCAGTGACAGAGGCAGCCTCCGCAAGGTCAGGGAAGTTATTTCTCGGACTTCCCTGAGCATTGAACACCCGTGACTGAAGAGAGCTGCGTGGAGTTGTCTCTCGAGCTCCCCCACGCACTGACAATGGTTCCGAAATCCTGAGCGTGGGGAGGTTCCACCAATGTTCGTCAGCGCGTGGGTTCTAACGGAATGCCTTAGCTCGTCTCCCCTGAGGGTTTTCCTAATGTCTCTCTGCCAGGGAATGCTAGGGGGGTTTGCAGGAAATCACAGGGATAGAGGCTGCCTCCCCAAGGTCAATGAAGGTATTTCTCGGACTTCCCCGGACAGGGAACACCTCTGAATGAAGAGAGCTGCGTGGAGTTTTCTCTCGAGCTCCCCCACGCACTGACAATGTTTCTGCAATCCTGAGCGTGGGGAGGTTCCACCAACGGTCGGCAGAGCATGGGTTCTCACGGAATGCCTTAGCTCGTCTCCCCTGAGGGTTTTCCTAATGTCTCTGTGCCAGGGAATGCTAGGGGGATTTGCAGGAAGTCCCTGGGACAGAGGCTGCCTCCCCAAGGTCAGAGAAGGTCTTTTTCGGACTTCCCCGAACAGGGAACACCTGTGACTGAAGAGAGCTGAGTGGAGATATCTCTCGTGCTCCCCCACGCGCTGACAATGGTTCCGGAATCCTGAGCGTGGGGACGTTCCACCAACGGTCGGCAGCGCGTGGGTTCTAACGGAATGCCTAAGCTCGTCTCCCCTGAGGGTTTTCCTAATGTCTCTGTGCCAGGGAATGCTAGGGGGGTTTGCAGGAAGTCCCAGGAACTGAGGCTGCCTCCCAAGGTCAGGGAAGGTATTTCTCGGACTTCCCCGAACAGGGAACACTTGTGGCTGAAGAGAGCTGCGTGGAGTTGTCTCTCGAGCTCCCCCACGCACTGACAATGGTTCCGGAATCCTGAGCGTGGGGAGGTACCACCAATGGTCGGCAGTGCGTGGGTTCTAATGGAATGCCTAAGCTCGTCTCCCCTGAGGGTTTTCCTAATATCTCTGTGCCAGGGAATGCTAGGGGGGTTTGCAGGAATTCCCACTGACAGAGGCTGCCTCCCCAAGGTCAGGGAATGTATTTCTAGGACTTCCCGTGCAGGGAACACCTGTGACTGAAGAGGAATGCGTGGAGTTGTCTCTCGAGCTCCCCCAAGCACTGACAATGGTTCCGGAAGCCTGAGCGTGGGGATGTTCCACCAACGGTCGGCAGCGCGTGGGTTCTAACGGAATGCCTAAGCTCGTCTACACTGAGGGTTTTCCTAATGTCTCTGTGCCAGGGAATGCTAGGGGTTTGAAGGAAGTCCCAGTGGCAGAGGCTGTCTCACCAAGGTCAGGAAAGGTTTTTCTCGGACTTCCCCGGACAGGGAACACCTGTGACTGAGGAGAGCTGCGTGGAGTTGTCTCTCGAGCTCCCCCACGCAATGATAATGGTTCCGGAATCCTTACCGTTTGGAGGTACCTCCATTGGTCGGCAGCGCGTGGGTTCTAACGGAATGCCTAAGCTCGTCTCCCCTGAGAATTTTCCTAATGTCTCTGTGCCAGGGAAAGCTTGAGGGATTTGCAGGAATTCCCAGTGTCAGAGGCTGCCTCCCCAATGTCAGGGAAGTTATTTCTCGGACTTCCCCAAACAGGGAACACCTGTGACTGAAGAGAGCTGCGTGGAGTTGTCTGTCGATCTCCCCTACGCACTGAAAAGGTTTCTGGAATCCTGAGCGTGCGGAGGTTCCACCAACGGTCGGCAGCGTGTGGGTTCTAACGGAATGACTAAGCTCGTCTCCCCTGAGGGTTTTTCTAATATCTCTGTGCCAGGGAATGCTTGGGGGGTTTGCAGGAAGACCCAGGGACAGAGGCTGCCTCCCCAAGGTCAGGGAAGTTATTTCTCGGACTTCCCCGAGCAGGGAACACCTGTGACTGAAGAGAGCTGCGTGGAGTTGTCTCTCGAGCTCCCCCACGCACTGACAATGGTTCCGGAATCCTGAGCGTGGGGAGGTTCCACCAACGGTCGGTAGCGCGTGGGTTCTAACGGAATTGCAAGCTCGTCTCCCCTGAGGGTTTTCCTAATATCTCTGTGCCAGGGAATGCTTGGGGGGGTTTGAAGGAAGTCCCAGTGGCAGAGACTGCCTCCCCAAGGTCAGGAAAGTTATTTCTCGGACTTCCCCGGACAGGGAGCACCTGTGACTGAGGAGAGCTGCGTGGAGTTGTCTCTCGAGCTCCCCCACGCACTGACAATGCTTCCGGAATCCTGAGCGTTGGGAGGTTCCACCAACCTTCGGCAGCGCGTGGGTTTTAACGGAATGCCTAAGCTCGTCTCCCCTGAGGGTTTTCCTAATATCTCTGTGCCAGGGAATGCTAGGGGGGTTTGCAGGAAGTCCCAGGGACAGAGTCTGACTCCCCAAGGTCAGGGAAGGTTTTTCTCGGACTTCCCCGAACAGGGAACACCTGTGACTGAAGAGAGCTGCGTGGAGTTGTCTCTCCACTTCCCCGACGCACTGACAATGGTTCCGCAATCCTGACGGTGGGGAGGTTCCACCAACGGTGGGAAGCGAGTGGGTTCTAACGGAACTGCAATGCTCGTCTCCCCTGAGGGTTTTCCAAGTGTCTCTATGCCCGGGAAGTCTAGGGGTTTTTGCAGGAAGTCCCAGGGACAGAGGCTGCCTCCCCAAGGTCAGGGAAGGTATTTCTCGGACTTCCCCGAACAGGGAACACCTGTGAATGAAGAGAGCTGCGTGGAGTTGTCTCTCGAGCTCCCCCACGCGCTGACAATGGTTCCGGAATCCTGAGCGTGGGGAGGTTCCACCAACGGTCGGCAGCGCATGGGTTCTAACGGAAAGCTTTAGCTCGTCTCACCTGAGGGTTTTCCTAGTGTTTCTGTGCCAGGGAATGCTAGGGGGGTTTGCAGGAAGTCCCAGGGACAGAGGCTGCCTACCCAAGGTCAGGGAAGATTTTTCTCGGACTTCCCTGAATTGGGAACACCTGTGACTGAAGAGAGCTGCGTGGAGTTCTCTCTCGAGGTCCCCCACGCACTGACAATGGTTCCGGAATCCTGAGCGTGGGGAGGTTCCACCAACGGTCGGCAGCGCGTGGGTTCTAACAGAATGCCTAAGCTCGTCTCCCCTGAGGCTTTTCCTAATGTCTCTGTGCCAGGGAATGCTAGGGTTTCTGCAGGAAATCCCAGGGACAGAGGCTGCCTCCCCAAGGTCAGGGAAGTTATTTCTCGGATTTCCCCGAACAGGGAACACTTGTGACTGAAGAGAGCTGCGTGGATTTGTCTCTCGAGCTCCCCCACGCACTGACAATGGTTCCGGAATCCTGAGTGTGGGGAGGTTCCACCAACGGTCGGTAGCGCGTGGGTTCTAACGGAATTGCAAAGCTCGTCTCCCCTGAGGGTTTTCCTAATATCTCTGTGCCAGGGAATGCTAGGGGGGTTTGAAGGAAGTCCCAGTGGCAGAGACTGCCTCCCCAAGGTCAGGAAAGTTACTTCTCGGACTTCCCCGGACAGGGAGCACCTGTGACTGAGGAGAGCTGCGTGGAGTTTTCTCTCGAGCTCCCCCACGCACTGACAATGGTTCCAGAATCCTGAGCGTGGGGAGGTTCCACCAACGGTCGGCAGCGCGTGGGTTCTAACGGAATGCCTAAGCTCGTCTCCCCTGAGGGTTTTCCTAATGTCTCTGTGCCAGGGAATGCTAGGGGGTTTTGCAGGAAGTCCCAAGGACAGAGGCTGAATCCCCAAGGTCTGGGAAGGTATTTCTCGGACTTCCCCGAACAAGGAACACCTGTGAATGAAGAGAGCTGCGTGGAGTTTTCTCTCCACCTCCCCGACGCACTGACAATGGTTCCGGAATCCTGAGCGTGGGGAGGTTCCGCCAACGGTCGTCAGCGAGTGGTTTCTAACAGAATTGCAAAGCTCGTCTCCCCTGAGTGTTTTCCTAATGTCTCTGTGCCAGGGAATGCTAGGGGGGTTTGCAGGAAGTCCCAGGGACAGAGGCTGCCTAACCAAGTTCGGGGAAGTTATTTCTCGGACTTCCCCGAGCAGGGAACACCTGTGACTGAAGAGAGCTGCGTGGAGTTGTCTCTCGAGCTCCCCCACACACTGACAATGTTTCCGGAAGCCTGAGCGTGGGCAGGTTCCACCAACGGTCGGCAGCGCGTGGGTTCTAACAGAATGCCTAAGCTCGTCTCCCCTGAGGGTTTTCCTAATGTCTCTGTGCCAGGGAATGCTAGGGGGGTTTGCAGGAAGTCCCAGGGACAGAGGCTGCCTCCCCAAGGTCAGGGAAGGTATTTCTCGGACTTCCCCGAACAAGGAACACCTGTGAATGAAGAGAGCTGCGTGGAGTTGTCTCTCCACCTCCCCGACGCACTGACAATGGTTCCGGAATCCGGGGCGTGGGGAGGTTCCACCAACGGTCGGCAGCGCGTGGGTTCTAACAGAATTGCAAATCTCGTCTCCCCTGAGGGTTTTCCTAATGTCTCTGTGCCAGGGAAGGCTAGGGGGGTTTGCAGGAAGTCCCAGGGACAGAGGCTGCCTCCCCAAGGTTAGGGAAGTTATTTCTCGGACTTCCCCGAGCAGGGAACATCTGTGACTGAAGAGAGCTGCGTGGAGTTGTCTCTCGAGCTCCCCCACGCGCTGACAATGGTTCCGGAATCCTGTGCGCGGGGAGGTACCACCAATGGTCGGCAGTGCGTGGGTTCTAATGGAATGCCTAAGCTCGTCTCCCCTGAGGGTTTTCCTAATATCTCTCTGCCAGGAAATGCTAGGGGGGTTTGCAGGAATTCCCAGTGACAGAGGCTGCCTCCCCAAGGTCAGGGAAGGTATTTCTCGGACTTCCCCGTGCAGGGAACACCTGTGACTGAAGAGGACTGCGTGGAGTTGTCTCTCGAGCTCCCACACGCACTGACAATGGTTCCGGAATCCTGAGCGTGGGGAGGATCCACCAACGGTCGGCAGCGTGTGGGTTCTAACAGAATTGCAAAGCTCGTCTCCCCTGAGGGTTTTCCTAATGTCTCTGTGCCAGGGAAGGCTGGGGGGGTTTGCAGGAAGTCCCAGTGACAGAGGCTGCCTCGCCAAGGTCAGGGAAGTTATTTCTCGGACTTCCCTGAGCATTGAACACCCGTGACTGAAGAGAGCTGGGTGGAGTTGTCTCTCGAGCTCCCCCACGCACTGACAATGGTTCCGAAATCCTGAGCGTGGGGAGGTTCCACCAATGGTCGGCAGCGCGTGGGTTCTAACGGAATGCCTTAGCTCGTCTCCCCTGAGGGTTTTCCTAATGTCTCTGTGCCAGGGAATGCTAGGGCGGTTTCCAGGAAATCACAGGGAAAGAGGCTGCCTCCCCAAGGTCAATGAAGGTATTTCACGGACTTCCACGGACAGGGAACACCTGTGAATGAAGAGAGCTGCGTGGAGTTTTCTCTCGAGCTCCCCCACGCACTGACAATGTTTCTGCAATCCTGAGCGTGGGGAGGTTCCACCAACGGTCGGCAGCGCGTGGGTTCTAACGGAATGCCTAAGCTCGTCTCCCCTGAGGGTTTTCCTAATGTCTCTGTGCCAGGGAATGCTAGGGGGATTTGCAGGAAGTCCCAGGGACAGAGGCTGCCTCCCCAAGGTCAGAGAAGGTCTTTTTCGGACTTCCCCGAACAGGGAACACCTGTGACTGAAGAGAGCTGCCTGGAGATATCTCTCGTGCTCCCCCACGCGCTGACAATGGTTCCGGAATCCTGAGCGTGGGGACGTTCCACCAACGGTCGGCAGCGCGTGGGTTCTAACGGAATGCCTAAGCTCGTCTCCCCTGAGGGTTTTCCTAATGTCTCTGTGCCAGGGAATGCTAGGGGTGTTTGCAAGAAGTCCCAGGAACTGAGGCTGCCTCCCAAGGTCAGGGAAGGTTTTTCTCGGACTTCCCCGAACAGGGAACACTTGTGGCTGAAGAGAGCTGCGTGGAGTTGTCTCTCGAGCTCCCCCACGCACTGACAATGGTTCCGGAATTCTGAGCGTGGGGAGGTACCACCAATGGTCGGCAGTGCGTGGGTTCTAATGGAATGCCTAAGCTCGTCTCCCCTGAGGGTTTTCCTAATATCTCTGTGCCAGGGAATGCTAGGGGGGTTTGCAGGAATTCCCACTGACAGAGGCTGCCTCCCCAAGGTCAGGGAATGTATTTCTCGGACTTCCCGTGCAGGGAACACCTGTGACTGAAGAGGACTGCGTGGAGTTGTCTCTCGAGCTCCCCCAAGCACTGACAATGGTTCCGGAAGCCTGAGCGTGGGGAGGTTCCACCAACGGTCGGCAGCGCGTGGGTTCTAACGGAATTGCAAGCTCGTCTCCCCTGAGGGTTTTCCTAATGTCTCTGTGCCTGGGAATGCTAGGGGGGTTTGCAGGAAATTCCAGGGACAGAGGCTGCCTCCCAAAGGTCAAGGAAGGTATTTCTCGGACTTCCCCGAACAGGGAACACCTGTGACTGAAGAGAGCTGTGTGGAGTTTTCTCTCGAGCTCCCCCACGCACTGACAATGGTTCCGGAATCCTGAGCGTGGGGAGGTTCCACCAACGGTCGGCAGCGCGTGGGATCTAACTGAATTGCAAAGCTCGTCTCCCCTGAGGGTTTTCCTAATGTCTCTGTGCCAGGGAATGCTAGGGGTTTGAAGGAATTCCCAGTGGCAGAGGCTGCCTCACCAAGGTCAGGAAAGGTATTTCTCGGACTTCCCCGGACAGGGAACACCTGTGACTGAGGAGAGCTGCGTGGAGTTGTCTGTCAATCTCCCCCACGCACTGACAATGCTTCCGGAATCCTGAGCGTTGGGAGGTTCCACCAACCTTCGGCAGCACGTGGGTTTTAACGGAATGCCTAAGCTCGTCTCCCCTGAGGGTTTTCCTAATATCTCTGTGCCAGGGAATGCTAGGGGGGTTTGCAGGAAGTCCCAGGGACAGAGTCTGACTCCCCAAGGTCAGGGAAGTTATTTCTCGGACTTCCCCTGACAGGGAACACCTGTGACTGAAGAGAGCTGCGTGGAGTTGTCTCTCCACCTCCCCGACGCACTGACAATGGTTCCGCAATCCTGATGGTGGGTAGGTTCCACCAACGGTGGGCAGCGTGTGGGTTCTAACGGAACTGCAATGCTCGTCTCCCCTGAGGGTGTTCCAAGTGTCTCTATGCCCGGGAAGTCTAGGGGGGTTTGCAGGAAGTCCCAGGGACTGAGACTGCATCCCCAAGTTCAGGGAAGGTATTTCTCGGACTTCCCCGAACAGGGAACACCTGTGAATGAAGAGAGCTGCGTGGAGTTGTCTCTCGAGCTCCCCCACGAGCTGACAATGTTTCCGGAATCCTGAGCGTGGGGAGGTTCCACCAACGGTCGGCAGCGCATGGGTTCTAATGGAAAGCTTTAGCTCGTCTCCCCTGAGGGTTTTCCTAGTGTTTCTGTGCCAGGAAATGCTAGGGGGTTTTGCAGGAAGTCCCAGGGACAGAGGCTGCCTCCCCAAGGTTAGGGAAGTTATTTCTCGGACTTCCCCGAGCAGGGAACACCTGTGACTGAAGAGAGCTGCGTGGAGTTGTCTCTCGAGCTCCCCCACGTGCTGACAATGGTTCCGGAATCCTGAGCGCGGGGAGGTACCACCAATGGTCGGCAATGCGTGGGTTCTAATGGAATGCCTAAGCTCGTCTCCCCTGAGGGTTATCCTAATATCTCTCTGCCAGGAAATGCTAGGGGGATTTGCAGCAATTCCCAGTGACAGAGGCTGCCTCCCCAAGGTCAGGGAAGGTATTTCTCGGACTTCCCCGTGCAGGGAACACCTGTGACTGAAGAGGACTGCGTGGAGTTGTCTCTCGAGCTCCCACACGCACTGACAATGGTTCCGGAAGCCTGAGCGTGGGGAGGATCCACCAACGATCGGCAGCGCGTTGGTTCTAACGGAATGCCTAAGCTCGTCTCCCCTGAGGGTTTTCCTAATATCTCTTTGCCAGGGAATGCTAGGGGGGTTTGCAGGAAATCCCAGGGACAGAGGCTGCATCCCAAAGGTCAAGGAAGGTATTTCTCGTACTTCCCCGAACAGGGAACACCTGTGAATGAAGAGAGCTGCGTGGAGTTGTCTCTCGAGCTCCCCCACGCACTGACAATGGTTCCGGAATCCTGAGCGTGGGGAGGTTCCACCAACGGTCGGCAGCGCGTGGGTTCTAACGGAATGCCTAAGCTCGTCTCCCCTGAGGGTTTTCCTAATGTCTCTGTGCCAGGGAATGCTTGGGGGTTTTGCAGGAAGTCCCAAGGACAGAGGCTGCCTCCCCAAGGTCTGGGAAGTTATTTCTCGGACTTCCCCGAACAAGGAACACCTGTGAATGAAGAGTGCTGCGTGGAGTTTTCTCTCCACCTCCCCGACGCACTGACAATGGTTCCGGAATCCTGAGCGTGGGGAGGTTCCACCAACGGTCGTCAGCGAGTGGTTTCTAACAGAATTGCAAAGCTCGTCTCCCCTGAGGGTTTTCCTAATGTCTCTGTGCCAGGGAATGCTAGGGGGGTTTGCAGGAAGTCCCAGGGACAGAGGCTGCCTCCTCAAGGTCAGGGAAGATTTTTCTCGGACTTCCCCGAACAGGGAACACCTGTGACTGAAGAGAGCTGCGTGGAGTTGTCTCTCGAGCTCCCCCACGCACTGACAATGGTTCCGGAATCCTGAGCGTGGGGAGGTTCCACCAACGGTCGGCAGCGCGTGGGATCTAATGGAATTGCAAAACTCGTCTCCCCTGAGTGTATTCCTAATGTCTCTGTGCCAGGGAATGCTAGGGGGTTTTGAAGGAAGTCCCAGTGACAGAGGCTGCCTCCCCAAGGTCAGGAAAGGTATTTCACGGACGTCCCCGGACAGGGAACACCTGTGACAGAGGAGAGCTGCGTGGAGTTGTCTCTCCACCTCCCCAACGCACTGACAATTTTTCCGGAATCCTGAGCGTGGGGAGGTTCCACCAACGGTCGGCAGCGAGTGGGTTCTAACAGAAATGCAAAGCTCGTCTCCCCTGAGGGTTTTCCTAATGTCTCTGTGCCAGGGAAGGCTAGGGGGGTTTGCAGGATGTCCCAGTGACAGAGGCTGCCTCGCCAAGGTCAGGGAAGTTATTTCTCGGACTTCCCTGAGAATTGAACACCCGTGACTGAAGAGAGCTGCGTGGAGTTGTCTCTCGAGCTCCCCCACGCACTGACAATGGTTCCGAAATCCTGAGCGTGGGGAGGTTCCACCAATGGTCGGCAGCGCGTGGGTTCTAACGGAATGCCTTAGCTCGTCTCCCCTGAGGGTTTTCCTAATGTCTCTGTGCCAGGGAATGCTAGGGGGGTTTGCAGGAAATCACAGGGAAAGAGGCTGCCTCCCCAAGGTCAATGAAGGTATTTCTCGGACTTCCACGGACAGGGAACACCTGTGAATGAAGAGAGCTGCGTGGAGTTTTCTCTCGAGCTCCCCCACGCACTGACAATGTTTCTGCAATCCTGAGCGTGTGGAGGTTCCACCAACGGTCGGCAGCGCGTGGGTTCTAACGGAATGCCTAAGCTCGTCTCCCCTGAGGGTTTTCCTAATGTCTCTGTGCCAGGGAATGCTAGGGGGATTTGCAGGAAGTCCCAGGGACAGAGGCTGCCTCCCCAAGGTCAGAGAAGGTCTTTTTCGGACTTCCCCGAACAGGGAACACCTGTGACTGAAGAGAGCTGCCTGGAGATATCTCTCGTGCTCCCCCACGCGCTGACAATGGTTCCGGAATCCTGAGCGTGGGGACGTTCCACCAACGGTCGGCAGCGCGTGGGTTCTAACGGAATGCCTAACCTCGTCTCCCCTGAGGGTTTTCCTAATGTCTCTGTGCCAGGGAATGCTAGGGGGGTTTGCAGGAAGTCCCAGGAACTGAGGCTGCCTCCCAAGGTCAGGGAAGGTATTTCTCGGACTTCCCCGAACAGGGAACACTTGTGGCTGAAGAGAGCTGCGTGGAGTTGTCTCTCGAGCTCCCCCACGCACTGACAATGGTTCCGGAATTCTGAGCGTGTGGAGGTACCACCAATGGTCGGCAGTGCGTGGGTTCTAATGGAATGCCTAAGCTCGTCTTCCCTGAGGGTTTTCCTAATATCTCTGTGCCAGGGAATGCTAGGGGGGTTTGCAGGAATTCCCACTGACAGAGGCTGCCTCCCCAAGGTCAGGGAATGTATTTCTCGGACTTCCCGTGCAGGGAACACCTGTGACTGAAGAGGACTGCGTGGAGTTGTCTCTCGAGCTCCCCCAAGCACTGACAATGGTTCCGGAAGCCTGAGCGTGGGGAGGTTCCACCAACGGTCGGCAGCGCCTGGGTTCTAACGGAATGCCTAAGCTCGTCTCCCCTGAGGGTTTTCCTAATGTCTCTGTGCCTGGGAATGCTAGGGGGGTTTGCAGGAAATTCCAGGGAGAGAGGCTGCCTCCCAAAGGTCAAGGAAGGTATTTCTCGGACTTCCCCGAACAGGGAACACCTGTGACTGAAGAGAGCTGTGTGGAGTTGTCTCTCGAGCTCCCCCACGCACTGACAATTGTTCCGGAATCCTGAGCGTGGGGAGGTTCCACCAACGGTCGGCAGCGCGTGGGATCTAATGGAATTGCAAAACTCGTCTCCCCTGAGTGTATTCCTAATGTCTCTGTGCCAGGGAATGCTAGGGGGTTTTGAAGGAAATCCCAGTGACAGAGGCTGCCTCCCCAAGGTCAGGAAAGGTATTTCACGGACGTCCCCGGACAGGGAACACCTGTGACAGAGGAGAGCTGCGTGGAGTTGTCTCTCGAGCTCCCCCACGCACTGATAATGGTTCCGGAATCCTGAGCGTGGGGAGGTTCCACCAACGGTCGGCAGCGCTTGGGTTCTAACGGTATGCCTAAGCTCGTCTCCCCTGAGGGTTTTCCTAATGTCTCTGTGCCAGGGAATGCTAGGGGGGTTTGCAGGAAGTTTCAGGGACAGAGGCTGCCTCCCCAAGGTCAGGGAAGTTATTTCTCGGACTTCCCCTAACAAGGAACACCTGTGAATGAAGAGAGCTGCGTGGAGTTGTCTCTAAACCTCCCCGACGCACTGACAATGGTTCCGGAATCCTGAGCGTGGGGAGGTTCCACCAACGGTCGGCAGCGCGTGGGTTCTAACGGTATGCCTAAGCTCGTTTCCCCTGAGGGTTTTCCTAATGTCTCTGTGCCAGGGAATGCTAGGGGGGTTTGCAGGAAGTCTCAGGGACAGAGGCTGCCTCCCCAAGTTCAGGGAATGTATTTCTCGGTCTTCCCCGAACAGGGAACAGCTGTGACTGAAGAGAGCTGCGTGGAGTTGTCTCTCCAACTCCCCGACGCACTGACAATTTTTCCGGAATCCTGAGCGTGGGGAGGTTCCACCAACGGTCGGCAGCGTGTGGGTTCTAACAGAAATGCAAAGCTCGTCTCCCCTGAGGGTTTTCCTAATGTCTCTGTGCCAGGGAAGGCTAGGGGGTTTTGCAGGATGTCCCAGTGACAGAGGCTGCCTCGCCAAGGTCAGGGAAGTTATTTCTCGGACTTCCCTGAGCATTGAACACCCGTGACTGAAGAGAGCTGCGTGGAGTTGTCTCTCGAGCTCCCCCACGCACTGACAATGGTTCCGAAATCCTGAGCGTGGGGAGGTTCCACCAATGGTCGGCAGCGCGTGGGTTCTAACGGAATGCCTTAGCTCGTCTCCCCTGAGGGTTTTCCTAATGTCTCTGTGCCAGGGAATGCTAGGGGGGTTTGCAGGAAATCACAGGGAATGAGGCTGCCTCCCCAAGGTCAATGAAGGTATTTCTCGGACTTCCACGGACAGGGAACACCTGTGAATGAAGAGAGCTGCGTGGAGTTTTCTCTCGAGCTCCCCCACGCACTGACAATGTTTCTGCAATCCTGAGCGTGGGGAGGTTCCACCAACGGTCGGCAGCGCGTGGGTTCTAACGGAATGCCTAAGCTCGTCTCCCCTGAGGGTTTTCCTAATGTCTCTGTGCCAGGGAATGCTAGGGGGGTTTGCAGGAAGTCCCAGGAACTGAGGCTGCCTCCCAAGGTCAGGGAAGGTATTTCTCGGACTTCCCCGAACAGGGAACACTTGTGGCTGAAGAGAGCTGCGTGGAGTTGTCTCTCGAGCTCCCCCACGCACTGACAATGGTTCCGGAATTCTGAGCGTGGGGAGGTACCACCAATGGTCGGCAGTGCGTGGGTTCTAATGGAATGCCTAAGCTAGTCTTCCCTGAGGGTTTTCCTAATATCTCTGTGCCAGGGAATGCTAGGGGGGTTTGCAGGAATTCCCACTGACAGAGGCTGCCTCCCCAAGGTCAGGGAATGTATTTCTCGGACTTCCCGTGCAGGGAACACCTGTGACTGAAGAGAGCTGTGTGGAGTTTTCTCTCGAGCTCCCCCACGCACTGACAATGGTTCCGGAATCCTGAGCGTGGGGAGGTTCCACCAACGGTCGGCAGCGCGTGGGATCTAACTGAATTGCAAAGCTCGTCTCCCCTGAGGGTTTTCCTAATGTCTCTGTGCCAGGGAATGCTAGGGGTTTGAAGGAATTCCCAGTGGCAGAGGCTGCCTCACCAAGGTCAGGAAAGGTATTTCTCGGACTTCCCCGGACAGGGAACACCTGTGACTGAGGAGAGCTGCGTGGAGTTGTCTGTCGATCTCCCCCACGCACTGACAATGCTTCCGGAATCCTGAGCGTTGGGAGGTTCCACCAACCTTCGGCAGCACGTGGGTTTTAACGGAATGCCTAAGCTCGTCTCCCCTGAGGGTTTTCCTAATATCTCTGTGCCAGGGAATGCTAGGGGGGTTTGCAGGAAGTCCCAGGGACAGAGTCTGACTCCCCAAGGTCAGGGAAGGTATTTCTCAGACTTCCCCGAACAGGGAACACCTGTGACTGAAGAGAGCTGCGTGGAGTTGTCTCTCCACCTCCCCGACGCACTGACAATGGTTCCGCAATCCTGATGGTGGGGAGGTTCCACCAACGGTGGGCAGCGAGTGGGTTCTAACGGAACTGCAATGCTCGTCTCCCCTGAGGGTTTTCCAAGTGTCTCTATGCCCGGGAAGTCTAGGGGGGTTTGCAGGAAGTCCCAGGGACTGAGACTGCATCCCCAAGGTCAGGGAAGGTATTTCTCGGACTTCCCCGAACAGGGAAAACCTGTGAATGAAGAGAGCTGCGTGGAGTTGTCTCTCGAGCTCCCCCACGAGCTGACAATGTTTCCGGAATCCTGAGCGTGGGGAGGTTCCACCAACGGTCGGCAGCGCATGGGTTCTAATGGAAAGCTTTAGCTCGTCTCCCCTGAGGGTTTTCCTAGTGTTTCTGTGCCAGGAAATGCTAGGGGGGTTTGCAGGAAGTCCCAGGGTCAGAGGCTGCCTACCCAAGGTCAGGGAAGATTTTTCTCGGACTTCCCTGTACAGGGAACACCTGTGACTGAAGAGAGCTGCGTGGAGTTGTCTCTCCACCTCCCCGACGAACTGACAATGGTTCCGGAATCCTGAGCGTGGGGAGGTTCCACCAACGGTCGGCAGCGCGTGGGTTCTAACAGAATTGCAAAGCTCGTCTCCCCTGAGGGTTTTCCTAATGTCTCTGTGCCAGGGAAGGCTAGGGGGTTTTGCAGGAAGCCCCAGGGACAGAGGCTGCCTCCCCAAGGTTAGGGAAGTTATTTCTCGGACTTCCCCGAGCAGGGAACACCTGTGACTGAAGAGAGCTGCGTGGAGTTGTCTCTCGAGCTCCCCCACGTGCTGACAATGGTTCCGGAATCCTGAGCGCGGGGAGGTACCACCAATGGTCGGCAGTGCGTGGGTTTTAATGGAATGCCTAAGCTCGTCTCCCCTGAGGGTTATCCTAATATCTCTCTGCCAGGAAATGCTAGGGGGATTTGCAGGAATTCCCAGTGACAGAGGCTGCCTCCCCAAGGTCAGGGAAGGTATTTCTCGGACTTCCCCGTGCAGGGAACACCTGTGACTGAAGAGGACTGCGTGGAGTTGTCTCTCGAGCTCCCACACGCACTGACAATGGTTCCGGAAGCCTGAGCGTGGGGAGGATCCACCAACGGTCGGCAGCGCGTTGGTTCTAACGGAATGCCTAAGCTCGTCTCCCCTGAGGGTTTTCCTAATATCTCTTTGCCAGGGAATGCTAGGGGGGTTTGCAGGAAATCCCAGGGACAGAGGCTGCATCCCAAAGGTCAAGGAAGGTATTTCTCGTACTTCCCCGAATAGGGAACACCTGTGAATGAAGAGAGCTGCGTGGAGTTGTCTCTCGAGCTCCCCCACGCACTGACAATGGTTCCGGAATCCTGAGCGTGGGGAGGTTCCACCAACGGTCGGCAGCGCTTGGGTTCTAACGGAATGCCTAAGCTCGTCTCCCCTGAGGGTTTTCCTAATATCTCTGTGCCAGGGAATGCTAGGGGGTTTTGCAGGAAGTCCCAAGGACAGAGGCTGCCTCCCCAAGGTCTGGGAAGGTATTTCTCGGACTTCCCCGAACAAGGAACACCTGTGAATGGAGAGAGCTGCGTGGAGTTGTCTCTCCACCTCCCCGACGCACTGACAATGGTTCCGGAATCCTGAGCGTGGGGAGGTTCCACCAACGGTCGTCAGCGAGTGGTTTCTAACAGAATTGCAAAGCTCGTCTCCCCTGAGGGTTTTCCTAATGTCTCTGTGCCAGGGAATGCTAGGGGGGTTTGCAGGAATTCCCAGGGACAGAGGCTGCCTCCTCAAGGTCAGGGAAGATTTTTCTCGGACTTCCCCGAACAGGGAACATCTGTGACTGAAGAGAGCTGCGTGGAGTTGTCTCTCGAGCTCCCCCACGCACTGACAATGGTTCCGGAATCCTGAGCGTGGGGAGGTTCCACCAACGGTCGGCAGCGCTTGGGTTCTAACGGAATGCCTAAGCTCGTCTCCCCTGAGGGTTTTCCTAATATCTCTGTGCCAGGGAATGCTAGGGGGTTTTGCAGGAAGTCCCAAGGACAGAGGCTGCCTCCCCAATGTCTGGGAAGGGATTTCTCGGACTTCCCCGAACAAGGAACACCTGTGAATGGAGAGAGCTGCGTGGAGTTGTCTCTCCACCTCCCCGACGCACTGACAATGGTTCCGGAATCCTGAGCGTGGGGAGGTTCCACCAACGGTCGGCAGCGCGTGGGATCTAATGGAATTGCAAAACTCGTCTCCCCTGAGTGTATTCCTAATGTCTCTGTGCCAGGGAATGCTAGGGGGTTTTGAAGGAAGTCCCAGTGACAGAGGCTGCCTCCCCAAGGTCAGGAAAGGTATTTCACGGACGTCCCCGGACAGGGAACACCTGTGACAGAGGAGAGCTGCGTGGAGTTGTCTCTCGAGCTCCCCCACGCACTGATAATGGTTCCGGAATCCTGAGCGTGGGGAGGTTCCACCAACGGTCGGCAGCGCGTGGGTTCTAACGGAATGCCTAAGCTCGTCTCCCCTGAGGGTTTTCCTAATGTCTCTGTGCCAGGGAAAGCTGGGGGGGTTTGCAGGAAGTTCTAGGTACAGAGGCTGCCTCCCCAAGGTCAGGGAAGGTATTTCTCGGACTTCCCCTAACAAGGAACACCTGTGAATGAAGAGAGCTGCGTGGAGTTGTCTCTAAACCTCCCCGACGCACTGACAAAGGTTCCGGAATCCTGAGCGTGGGGAGGTTCCACCAACGGTCGGCAGCGCGTGTGTTCTAACGGAATGCCTAAGCTCGTCTCCCCTGAGGGTTTTCCTAATGTCTCTGTGCCAGGGAATGCTAGGGGGGTTTGCAGGAAATCCCAGGGACAGAGGCTGCCTCCCCAAGGTCAGGGAAGGTATTTCTCGGACTTCCCCGAACAAGGAACACCTGTGAATGAAGAGAGCTGCGTGGAGTTGTCTCTCCACCTCCCCGACGCACTGACAATGGTTCCGGAATCCTGAGCGTGGGGAGGTTCCACCAAAGGTCGGCAGCGCGTGGGTTCTAACAGAATTGCAAAGCTCGTCTCCCCTGAGGGTTTTCCTAATTTCTCTGTGCCAGGGAAGGCTAGGGGGGTTTGCAGGAAGTCCCAGGGAGAGAGGCTGCCTCCCCAAGGTTAGGGAAGTTATTTCTCGGACTTCCCCGAGCAGGGAACACCTGTGACTGAAGAGAGCTGCGTGGAGTTGTCTCTCGAGCTCCCCCACGCGCTGACAATGGTTCCGGAATCCTGAGCGCGGGGAGGTACCACCAATGGTCGGCAGTGCGTGGGTTTTAATGGAATGCCTAAGCTCGTCTCCCCTGAGGGTTATCCTAATATCTCTCTGCCAGGAAATGCTAGGGGGATTTGCAGGAATTCCCAGTGACAGAGGCTGCCTCCCCAAGGTCAGGGAAGGTATTTCTCGGACTTCCCCGTGCAGGGAACACCTGTGACTGAAGAGGACTGCGTGGAGTTGTCTCTCGAGCTCCCACACGCACTGACAATGGTTCCGGAAGCCTGAGCGTGGGGAGGATCCACCAACGGTCGGCAGCGCGTTGGTTCTAACGGAATGCCTAAGCTCGTCTCCCCTGAGGGTTTTCCTAATATCTCTTTGCCAGGGAATGCTAGGGGGGTTTGCAGGAAATCCCAGGGACAGAGGCTGCATCCCAAAGGTCAAGGAAGGTATTTCTCGTACTTCCCCGAATAGGGAACACCTGTGAATGAAGAGAGCTGCGTGGAGTTGTCTCTCGAGCTCCCCCACGCACTGACAATGGTTCCGGAATCCTGAGCGTGGGGAGGTTCCACCAACGGTCGGCAGCGCTTGGGTTCTAACGGAATGCCTAAGCTCGTCTCCCCTGAGGGTTTTCCTAATATCTCTGTGCCAGGGAATGCTAGGGGGTTTTGCAGGAAGTCCCAAGGACAGAGGCTGCCTCCCCAAGGTCTGGGAAGGTATTTCTCGGACTTCCCCGAACAAGGAACACCTGTGAATGGAGAGAGCTGCGTGGAGTTGTCTCTCCACCTCCCCGACGCACTGACAATGGTTCCGGAATCCTGAGCGTGGGGAGGTTCCACCAACGGTCGTCAGCGAGTGGTTTCTAACAGAATTGCAAAGCTCGTCTCCCCTGAGGGTTTTCCTAATGTCTCTGTGCCAGGGAATGCTAGGGGGGTTTGCAGGAATTCCCAGGGACAGAGGCTGCCTCCTCAAGGTCAGGGAAGATTTTTCTCGGACTTCCCCGAACAGGGAACATCTGTGACTGAAGAGAGCTGCGTGGAGTTGTCTCTCGAGCTCCCCCACGCACTGACAATGGTTCCGGAATCCTGAGCGTGGGGAGGTTCCACCAACGGTCGGCAGCGCTTGGGTTCTAACGGAATGCCTAAGCTCGTCTCCCCTGAGGGTTTTCCTAATATCTCTGTGCCAGGGAATGCTAGGGGGTTTTGCAGGAAGTCCCAAGGACAGAGGCTGCCTCCCCAAGGTCTGGGAAGGTATTTCTCGGACTTCCCCGAACAAGGAACACCTGTGAATGGAGAGAGCTGCGTGGAGTTGTCTCTCCACCTCCCCGACGCACTGACAATGGTTCCGGAATCCTGAGCGTGGGGAGGTTCCACCAACGGTCGGCAGCGCGTGGGATCTAATGGAATTGCAAAACTCGTCTCCCCTGAGTGTATTCCTAATGTCTCTGTGCCAGGGAATGCTAGGGGGTTTTGAAGGAAGTCCCAGTGACAGAGGCTGCCTCCCCAAGGTCAGGAAAGGTATTTCACGGACGTCCCCGGACAGGGAACACCTGTGACAGAGGAGAGCTGCGTGGAGTTGTCTCTCGAGCTCCCCCACGCACTGATAATGGTTCCGGAATCCTGAGCGTGGGGAGGTTCCACCAACGGTCGGCAGCGCGTGGGTTCTAACGGAATGCCTAAGCTCGTCTCCCCTGAGGGTTTTCCTAATGTCTCTGTGCCAGGGAAAGCTAGGGGGGTTTGCAGGAAGTTCTAGGTACAGAGGCTGCCTCCCCAAGGTCAGGGAAGGTATTTCTCGGACTTCCCCTAACAAGGAACACCTGTGAATGAAGAGAGCTGCGTGGAGTTGTCTCTAAACCTCCCCGACGCACTGACAATGGTTCCGGAATCCTGAGCGTGGGGAGGTTCCACCAACGGTCGGCAGCGCGTGTGTTCTAACGGAATGCCTAAGCTCGTCTCCCCTGAGGGTTTTCCTAATGTCTCTGTGCCAGGGAATGCTAGGGGGGTTTGCAGGAAATCCCAGGGACAGAGGCTGCCTCCCCAAGGTCAGGGAAGGTATTTCTCGGACTTCCCCGAACAAGGAACACCTGTGAATGAAGAGAGCTGCGTGGAGTTGTCTCTCCACCTCCCCGACGCACTGACAATGGTTCCGGAATCCTGAGCGTGGGGAGGTTCCACCAAAGGTCGGCAGCGCGTGGGTTCTAACAGAATTGCAAAGCTCGTCTCCCCTGAGGGTTTTCCTAATTTCTCTGTGCCAGGGAAGGCTAGGGGGGTTTGCAGGAAGTCCCAGGGAGAGAGGCTGCCTCCCCAAGGTTAGGGAAGTTATTTCTCGGACTTCCCCGATCAGGGAACACCTGTGACTGAAGAGAGCTGCGTGGAGTTGTCTCTCGAGCTCCCCCACGCGCTGACAATGGTTCCGGAATCCTGAGCGCGGGGAGGTACCACCAATGGTCGGCAGTGCTTGGGTTATAATGGAATGCCTAAGCTCGTCTCCCCTGAGGGTTTTCCTAATATCTCTCTGCCAGGAAATGCTAGGGGGGTTTGCAGGAATTCCCAGTGACAGAGGCTGCCTCCCCAAGGTCAGGGAAGGTATTTCTCGGACTTCCCCGTGCAGGGAACACCTGTGACTGAAGAGGACTGCGTGGAGTTGTCTCTCGAGCTCCCACACGCACTGACAATGGTTCCGGAAGCCTGAGCGTGGGGAGGTTCCACCAACGGTCGGCAGCGCGTGGGTTCTAACGGAATGCCTAAGCTAGTCTCCCCTGAGGGTTTTCCTAATGTCTCTGTGCCAGGGAATGCTAGGGGGGGTTTGCAGGAAATCCCAGGGACAGAGGCTGCATCCCAAATGTCAAGGAAGTTATTTCTCGTACTTCCCCGAACAAGGAACACCTGTGAATGAAGAGAGCTGCGTGGAGTTGGCTATCCACCTCCCCGACGCACTGACAATGTTTCCGGAAACCTGAGCGTGGGGAGGTTCCACCAACGGTCGTCAGCGAGTGGTTTCTAACAGAATTGCAAAGCTCGTCTCCCCTGAGGATTTTCCTAATGTCTCTGTGCCAGGGAATGCTAGGGGGGTTTGCAGGAAGTCCCAGGGACAGAGGCTGCCTCCCCAAGGTCGGGGAAGGTATTTCTCGGACTTCCCCGAGCAGGGAACACCTGTGACTGAAGAGAGCTGCGTGGAGTTGTCTCTCGAGCTCCCCCACGCACTGACAATGTTTCCGGAAGCCTGAGCGTGGGGAAGTTCCACCAACGGTCGGCAGCGCGTGGGTTCTAACGGAATGCCTAAGCTCGTCTCCCCTGAGGGTTTTCCTAAAGTCTCTGTGTCAGGAAATGCTAGGGGGGTTTGCAGGAAGTCCCAGGGACAGAGGCTGCCTCCCCAAGGTCAGGGAAAATTTTTCTTGGACTTCCCCGAACAGGGAACACCTGTGATTGAAGAGAGCTGCGTGGAGTTGTCTCTCGAGCTCCCCCACGCACTGACAATGGTTCCGGAATCCTGAGCGTGGGGAGGTTCCACCAACGGTCGGCAGCGCGTGGGATATAACGGAATTGCAAAGCTCGTCTCCCCTGAGGGTTTTCCTAATGTCTCTGTGCCAGGGAATGCTAGGGGGGTTTGAAGGAAGTCCCAGTCGCAGAGGCTGCCTCACGAAGATCAGGAAAGGTTTTTCTCGGACTTCCCCTGACAGGGAACACCTGTGACTGAGGAGAGCTGCGTGGAGTTGTCTCTCGAGCTCACCCACGCAATAATAATGATTCCGGAATCCTTAGCGTGGGGAGGTACCTCCATTTGTCGGCAGCGCGTGGGTTTTAACGGAATGTCTAAGCTTGTCTCCCCTGAGAATTTTCCTAATGTCTCTGTGCCAGGGAAAGCTTGGGGGATTTGCAGGAATTCCCAGTGTCAGAGGCTGCCTCCCCAATGTCAGGGAAGTCATTTCGCGGAATTTCCCAACAGGGAACACATGTGACTGAAGAGAGCTGCGTGGATTTGTCTGTCGATCTCCCCTACGCACTGAAAATGTTTCTGGAATCCTGAGCGTGGGGAGGTTCCACCAATGGTCGGCAACGTGTGGGTTCTAACGGAATGCCTAAGCTCGTCTCCCCTGACGGTTTTCCTAATGTCTCTGTGCCAGGCAATGCTAGGGTTTTTGCAGGAAGTCCCAGGGACAGAGGCTGCCTCCCCAAGGTCAGGGAAGTTATTTCTCGGACTTCCCCGAACAGGGAACACGTGTGACTGAAGAGAGCTGCGTGGAGTTGTCTCTCGAGCTCCCCCACGCACGGACAATGGTTCCTGGAGCCTGAGCGTGGGGAGGTTCCACCGACGTTCGGCAGCGCGTGGGTTCTAATGGAATGCCTAAGCTCGTCTCCCCTGAGGGTTTTCCTAATGTCTCTGTGCCAGGGAATGCTAGGGGGGTTTGCAGGAAGTCCCAGGGACAGAGTCTGCCTCCCCAACGTCAGGGAAGGTATTTCTCGGACTTCCCCGAACAAGGAACACCTGTGAATGAAGAGAGCTGCGTGGAGTTGTCTCTCCACTTCCCCGACGCACTGACAATGGTTCCGGAATCCTGAGCGTGGGGAGGTTCCACCAACGGTCGGCAGCGCGTGGGTTCTAATAGAATTGCAAAGCTCGTCTCCCCTGAGGGTTTTCCTAATGTCTCTGTGCCAGGGAAGGCTAGGGGGGTTTGCTGGAATTCCCAGTGACAGAGGCTGCCTCCCCAAGGTCAGGGAAGTTATTTCTCGGACTTCCCCAAACAGGGAACACCTGTGACTGAAGAGAGCTGCGTGGAGTTGTCTGTCGATCTCCGCTACGCACTGAAAATGTTTCTGGAATCCTGAGCGTGGGGAGGTTCCACCAACGTCCGGTAGCGTGTGGGTTCTAACGGAATGCCTAAGCTCGTCTCCCCTGAGGGTTTTCCTAATATTTCTGTGCCAGGGAATGCTAGGGTTTTTGCAGGAAGTCCCAGGGAAATAGGCTGCCTCCCCAAGGTCAGGGAAGTTATTACTCGGACTTCCCCGAACAGGGAGCACTTGTGAATGAAGAGAGCTGCGAGGAGTTGTCTCTTGAGCTCCCCCACGCACTGACAATGGTTCCGGAATCCTGAGCGTGGGGAGGTACCACCAATGGTCGGCAGTGCGTGGGTTCTAATGGAATGCCTAAGCTGGTCTCCCCTGAAGTTTTCCTAATATCTCTGTGCCAGGGAATGCAAGGGGAGTTTGCAGGAAGTCCCTGTGACAGAGGTTGCCTCCCCAAGGTCAGGGAAGGAATTTCTCGGACTTCCCCGAGCAGGGAACACCTGTGACTGAAGAGAGCTGCGTGTAGTTGTCTCTCGTGCTCCCGCACGCGCTGACAATGGTTCCGGAATCATGAGCGTGGGGAGGTTCCACCAACGGTCGGCAGCGCGTGGGTTCTAATGGAATGCCTTAGCTCGTCTCCCCTGAGGGTTTTTCTAATGTCTCTGTGCCAGGGAATGGTAGGGGTGTTTGCAGGAAGTCCCAGGGACAGAGGCTGCCTCCCCAAGGTCAGGAAATGTATTTCTCGGACTTCCCCGAACAGGGAACACCTGTGACTGAAGAGAGCTGCCTGGATTTGTCTCTCAAGGTCCCCCACGCGCTGACAATGGTTCCGGAATCCTGAGCGTGGGGAGGTTCCACCAACGGTCGGCAGCGAGTGGGTTCTAACGGAATTGCAAAGCCCGTCTCCCCTGAGTGTTTTCCAAGTGTCTCTATGCCCGGGAAAGCTAGGGGGGTTTGCAGGAAGTCCCAGGGACAGAGGTGGCCTCCCAAGGACAGGGAAGGTATTTCTCGGACTTCCCGGAACAGGGAACACCTGTGACTGAAGAGAGCTGCGTGGAGTTGTCTCTCGAGCTCCCCCACGCACTGACAATGGTTCCGGAAGCCTGAGCGTGGGGAGGTTCCACCAACGGTCGGCAGCGCGTGGGTTCTAACGGAATGCCTAAGCTCGTCTCCCCTGAGGGTTTTCCTAATGTCTCTGTGCCAGGGAATGCTAGGGGGTTGAAGGAAGTCCCAGTGGCAGAGGCTGCCTCACCATGGACAGGAAAGGTATTTCTCGGACTTCCCCGGACAGGGAACACCTGTGACTGAGGAGAGCTGCGTGGAGTTGTCTCTCGAGCTCACCCACGCAATGATAATGGTTCCGGAATCCTTACCGTGGGGAGGTACCTCCATTGGTCGGCAGCGCGTGGGTTCTAACGGAATGCATAAGCTCGTCTCCCCTGAGAATTTTCCTAATGTCTCTGTGCCAGGGAAAGCTTGAGGGATTTGCAGGAATTCCCAGTGTCAGAGGCTGCCCCCCCAATTTCAGGGAACTTATTTCTCGGACTTCCCCAAACAGGGAACACTGTGACTGAAGAGAGCTGCGTGGAGTTGTCTGTCGATCTCCCCTACGCACTGAAAATGTTTCTGGAATCCTGAGCGTGGGGAGGTTCCACCAACGGTCGGCAGCGTGTGGGTTCTAACGGAATGCCTAAACTCGTCTCCCCTGAGGGTTTTCCTAATATCTCTGTGCCAGGGAATGCTAGGGGGGTTTGCAGGAATTCCCACTGACAGAGGCTGCCTCCCCAAGGTCAGGGAATGTATTTCTCGGACTTCCCGTGCAGGGAACACCTGTGACTGAAGAGGACTGCGTGGAGTTGTCTCTCGAGCTCCCCCAAGCACTGACAATGGTTCCGGAAGCCTGAGCGTGGGGAGGTTCCACCAACGGTCGGCAGCGCCTGGGTTCTAACGGAATGCCTAAGCTCGTCTCCCCTGAGGGTTTTCCTAATGTCTCTGTGCCTGGGAATGCTAGGGGGGTTTGCAGGAAATTCCAGGGACAGAGGCTGCCTCCCAAAGGTCAAGGAAGGTATTTCTTGGACTTCCCCGAACAGGGAACACCTGTGACTGAAGAGAGCTGTGTGGAGTTTTCTCTCGAGCTCCCCCACGCACTGACAATGGTTCCGGAATCCTGAGCGTGGGGAGGTTCCACCAACGGTCGGCAGCACGTGGGATCTAATGGAATTGCAAAACTCGTCTCCCCTGAGTGTATTCCTAATGTCTCTGTGCCAGGGAATGCTAGGGGGTTTTGAAGGAAGTCCCAGTGACAGAGGCTGCCTCCCCAAGGTCAGGAAAGGTATTTCACGGACGTCCCCGGACAGGGAACACCTGTGACAGAGGAGAGCTGCGTGGAGTTGTCTCTCGAGCTCCCCCACGCACTGATAATGGTTCCGGAATCCTGAGCGTGGGGAGGTTCCACCAACGGTCGGCAGCGCGTGGGTTCTAACGGAATGCCTAAGCTCGTCTCCCCTGAGGGTTTTCCTAATGTCTCTGTGCCAGGGAATGCTAGGGGGGTTTGCAGGAAGTTCCAGGGACAGAGGCTGCCTCCCCAAGGTCAGGGAAGTTATTTCTCGGACTTCCCCTAACAAGGAACAACTGTGAATGAAGAGAGCTGCGTGGAGTTGTCTCTAAACCTCCCCGACGCACTGACAATGGTTCCGGAATCCTGAGCGTGGGGAGGTTCCACCAACGGTCGGCAGCGCGTGGGTTCTAACGGTATGCCTAAGCTCGTTTCCCCTGAGGGTTTTCCTAATGTCTCTGTGCCAGGGAATGCTAGGGGGGTTTGCAGGAAGTCCCAGGGACAGAGGCTGCCTCCCCAAGTTCAGGGAATGTATTTCTCGGTCTTCCCCGAACAGGGAACAGCTGTGACTGAAGAGATCTGCGTGGAGTTGTCTCTCCACCTCCCCGACGCACTGACAATTTTTCCGGAATCCTGAGCGTGGGGAGGTTCCACCAACGGTCGGCAGCGAGTGGGTTCTAACAGAAATGCAAAGCTCGTCTCCCCTGAGGGTTTTCCTAATGTCTCTGTGCCAGGGAAGGCTAGGGGGGTTTGCAGGATGTCCCAGTGACAGAGGCTGCCTCGCCAAGGTCAGGGAAGTTATTTCTCGGACTTCCCTGAGCATTGAACACCCGTGACTGAAGAGAGCTGCGTGGAGTTGTCTCTCGAGCTCCCCCACGCACTGACAATGGTTCCGAAATCCTGAGCGTGGGGAGGTTCCACCAATGGTCGGCAGCGCGTGGGTTCTAACGGAATGCCTTAGCTCGTCTCCCCTGAGGGTTTTCCTAATGTCTCTGTGCCAGGGAATGCTAGGGGGGTTTGCAGGAAATCACAGGGAAAGAGGCTGCCTCCCCAAGGTCAATGAAGGTATTTCTCGGACTTCCACGGACAGGGAACACCTGTGAATGAAGAGAGCTGCGTGGAGTTTTCTCTCGAGCTCCCCCACGCACTGACAATGTTTCTGCAATCCTGAGCGTGGGGAGGTTCCACCAACGGTCGGCAGCGCGTGGGTTCTAACGGAATGCCTAAGCTCGTCTCCCCTGAGGGTTTTCCTAATGTCTCTGTGCCAGGGAATGCTAGGGGGATTTGCAGGAAGTCCCAGGGACAGAGGCTGCCTCCCCAAGGTCAGAGAAGGTCTTTTTCGGACTTCCCCGAACAGGGAACACCTGTGACTGAAGAGAGATGCCTGGAGATATCTCTCGTGCTCCCCCACGCGCTGACAATGGTTCCGGAATCCTGAGCGTGGGGACGTTCCACCAACGGTCGGCAGCGCGTGGGTTCTAACGGAATGCCTAAGCTCGTCTCCCCTGAGGGTTTTCCTAATGTCTCTGTGCCAGGGAATGCTAGGGGGGTTTGCAGGAAGTCCCAGGAACTGAGGCTGCCTCCCAAGGTCAGGGAAGGTATTTCTCGGACTTCCCCGAACAGGGAACACTTGTGGCTGAAGAGAGCTGCGTGGAGTTGTCTCTCGAGCTCCCCCACGCACTGACAATGGTTCCGGAATTCTGAGCGTGGGGAGGTACCACCAATGGTCGGCAGTGCGTGGGTTCTAATGGAATGCCTAAGCTCGTCTTCCCTGAGGGTTTTCCTAATATCTCTGTGCCAGGGAATGCTAGGGGGGTTTGCAGGAATTCCCACTGACAGAGGCTGCCTCCCCAAGGTCAGGGAATGTATTTCTCGGACTTCCCGTGCAGGGAACACCTGTGACTGAAGAGGACTGCGTGGAGTTGTCTCTCGAGCTCCCCCAAGCACTGACAATGGTTCCGGAAGCCTGAGCGTGGGGAGGTTCCACCAACGGTCGGCAGCGCCTGGGTTCTAACGGAATGCCTAAGCTCGTCTCCCCTGAGGGTTTTCCTAATGTCTCTGTGCCTGGGAATGCTAGGGGGGTTTGCAGGAAATTCCAGGGACAGAGGCTGCCTACCCAAGGTCAGGGAAGGTTTTTCTCGGACTTCCCTGAACAGGGAACACCTGTGACTGAAGAGAGCTGCGTGGAGTTGTCTCTCGAGCTCCCCCACGCACTGACAATGGTTCCGGAATCCTGAGCGTGGGGAGGTTCCACCAACGGTCGGCAGCGCTTGGGTTCTAACGGAATGCCTAAGCTCGTCTCCCCTGAGGGTTTTCCTAATATCTCTGTGCCAGGGAATGCTAGGGGGTTTTGCAGGAAGTCCCAAGGACAGAGGCTGCCTCCCCAAGGTCTGGGAAGGTATTTCTCGGACTTCCCCGAACAAGGAACACCTGTGAATGGAGAGAGCTGCGTGGAGTTGTCTCTCCACCTCCCCGACGCACTGACAATGGTTCCGGAATCCTGAGCGTGGGGAGGTTCCACCAACGGTCGTCAGCGAGTGGTTTCTAACAGAATTGCAAAGCTCGTCTCCCCTGAGGGTTTTCCTAATGTCTCTGTGCCAGGGAATGCTAGGGGGGTTTGCAGGAAGTCCCAGGGACAGAGGCTGCCTCCTCAAGGTCAGGGAAGATTTTTCTCGGACTTCCCCGAACAGGGAACACCTGTGACTGAAGAGAGCTGCGTGGAGTTGTCTCTCGAGCTCCCCCACGCACTGACAATGGTTCCGGAATCCTGAGCGTGGGGAGGTTCCACCAACGGTCGGCAGCGCGTGGGATCTAATGGAATTGCAAAACTCGTCTCCCCTGAGTGTATTCCTAATGTCTCTGTGCCAGGGAATGCTAGGGGGTTTTGAAGGAAGTCCCAGTGACAGAGGCTGCCTCCCCAAGGTCAGGAAAGGTATTTCACGGACGTCCCCGGACAGGGAACACCTGTGACAGAGGAGAGCTGCGTGGAGTTGTCTCTCGAGCTCCCCCACGCACTGATAATGGTTCCGGAATCCTGAGCGTGGGGAGGTTCCACCAACGGTCGGCAGCGCGTGGGTTCTAACGGAATGCCTAAGCTCGTCTCCCCTGAGGGTTTTCCTAATGTCTCTGTGCCAGGGAAAGCTAGGGGGGTTTGCAGGAAGTTCCAGGGACAGAGGCTGCCTCCCCAAGGTCAGGGAAGGTATTTCTCGGACTTCCCCTAACAAGGAACACCTGTGAATGAAGAGAGCTGCGTGGAGTTGTCTCTAAACCTCCCCGACGCACTGACAATGGTTCCGGAATCCTGAGCGTGGGGAGGTTCCACCAACGGTCGGCAGCGCGTGTGTTCTAACGGAATGCCTATGCTCGTCTCCCCTGAGGGTTTTCCTAATGTCTCTGTGCCAGGGAATGCTAGGGGGGTTTGCAGGAAATCCCAGGGACAGAGGCTGCCTCCCCAAGGTCAGGGAAGGTATTTCTCGGACTTCCCCGAACAAGGAACACCTGTGAATGAAGAGAGCTGCGTGGAGTTGTCTCTCCACCTCCCCGACGCACTGACAATGGTTCCGGAATCCTGAGCGTGGGGAGGTTCCACCAACGGTCGGCAGCGCGTGGGTTCTAACAGAATTGCAAAGCTCGTCTCCCCTGAGGGTTTTCCTAATTTCTCTGTGCCAGGGAAGGCTAGGGGGGTTTGCAGGAAGTCCCAGGGAGAGAGGCTGCCTCCCCAAGGTTAGGGAAGTTATTTCTCGGACTTCCCCGAGCAGGGAACACCTGTGACTGAAGAGAGCTGCGTGGAGTTGTCTCTCGAGCTCCCCCACGCGCTGACAATGGTTCCGGAATCCTGAGCGCGGGGAGGTACCACCAATGGTCGGCAGTGCTTGGGTTATAATGGAATGCCTAAGCTCGTCTCCCCTGAGGGTTTTCCTAATATCTCTCTGCCAGGAAATGCTAGGGGGGTTTGCAGGAATTCCCAGTGACAGAGGCTGCCTCCCCAAGGACAGGGAAGGTATTTCTCGGACTTCCCCGTGCAGGGAACACCTGTGACTGAAGAGGACTGCGTGGAGTTGTCTCTCGAGCTCCCACACGCACTGACAATGGTTCCGGAAGCCTGAGCGTGGGGAGGTTCCACCAACGGTCGGCAGCGCGTGGGTTCTAACGGAATGCCTAAGCTAGTCTCCCCTGAGGGTTTTCCTAATGTCTCTGTGCCAGGGAATGCTAGGGGGGGTTTGCAGGAAATCCCAGGGACAGAGGCTGCATCCCAAATGTCAAGGAAGTTATTTCTCGTACTTCCCCGAACAGGGAACACCTGTGAATGAAGAGAGCTGCGTGGAGTTGTCTCTCGAGCTCCCACACGCACTGACAATGGTTCCGGAAGCCTGAGCGTGGGGAGGTTCCACCAACGGTCGGCAGCGCGTGGGTTCTAACGGAATGCCTAAGCTCGTCTCCCCTGAGGGTTTTCCTAATTTCTCTGTGCCAGGGAATGCTAGGGGGTTTTGCAGGAAGTCCCAAGGACAGAGGCTGCCTCCCCAAGGTCTGGGAAGGTATTTCTCGGACTTCCCCGAACAAGGAACACCTGTGAATGAAGAGAGCTGCGTGGAGTTGTCTCTCCAGCTCCCCCACGCACTGACAATAGTTCCGGAATCCTGAGCCTGGGGAGGCTCCACCAACGGTCGGCAGTGCGTGGGTTCTAATGGAATTGCAAAGCTCGTCTCCCCTGAGTGTATTCCTAATGTCTCTGTGCCAGGGAATGCTAGGGGGGTTTGCAGGAAGTCCCAGGGACAGAGGCTGCCTCCCCAAGGTCAGGGAAGTTATTTCTTGGTCTTCCCCGAACAGGGAACAGCTGTGACTGAAGAGAGCTGCGTGGAGTTGTCTCTCCACCTCCCCGACGCACTGACAATTTTTCCGGAATCCTGAGCGTGGGGAGGTTCCACCAACGGTCGGCAGCGCGTGGGATATAACGGAATTGCAAAGCTCGTCTCCCCTGAGGGTTTTCCTAATGTCTCTGTGCTAGGGAATGCTAGGGGGGTTTGAAGGAAGTCCCAGTCGCAGAGGCTGCCTCACCAAGATCAGGAAAGGTTTTTCTCGGACTTCCCCTGACAGGGAACACCTGTGACTGAGGAGAGCTGCGTGGAGTTGTCTCTCGAGCTCACCCACGCAATAATAATGATTCCGGAATCCTTAGCGTGGGGAGGTACCTCCATTTGTCGGCAGCGCTTGGGTTTTAACGGAATGTCTAAGCTTGTCTCCCCTGAGAATTTTCTAATGTCTCTGTGCCAGGGAAAGCTTGGGGGATTTGCAGGAATTCCCAGTGTCAGAGGCTGCCTCCCCAATGTCAGGGAAGTTATTTCTTGGACTTTCCCAAACAGGGAACACCTGTGACTGAAGAGAGCTGCGTGGAGTTGTCTCTCGAGCTCCCCCACGCAATGATAATGGTTCCGGAATCCTTACCGTGGGGAGGTACCTCCATTGGTCGGCAGCGCGTGGGTTCTAACGGAATGCCTAAGCTCGTCTACCCTGAGGGTTTTCCTAATGTCTCTGTGCCAGGGAAAGCTTAGGGGATTTGCAGGAATTCCCAGTGTCAGAGGCTGCCTCCCCAAGGTCAGGGAAGGTATTTCTCGGACTTCCCCGAGCAGGGAACACCTGTGACTTAAGAGAGCTGCGTGGAGTTGTCTCTCGAGATCCCCCACGCGCTGAAAATGGTTCCGGAATCCTGAGCGTGGGGAGGTTCCACCAACGGTCGGCAGCGTGTTGGTTCTAACGGAATGCCTAAGCTCGTCTCCCCTGAGGGTTTTCCTAATGTCTCTGTGCCAGGGAATGCTTGAGTTTTTGCAGGAAGTTCCAGGGACAGAGGCTGCCTGCCCAAGGTCAGGGAAGTTATTTCTCGGACTTCCCTGAGCATTGAACACCTGTGAGTGAAGAGAGCTGCATGGAGTTGTCTCTCGAGCTCCCCCACGCACTGACAATGTTTCCGGAATCCTGAGCGTGGGGAGGTTCCACCAACGGTCGGCAGCACGTGGGTTCTAACGGAATGCCTAAGCTCGTCTCCCCTGAGGGTTTTCCTAATGTCTCTGTGCCAGGGAATGCTGGGGGGTTTGCAGGAAGTCCCAGGGACTGAGGCTGCCTACCCAAGTTCAGGGAAGGTATTTCTAGGACTTCCCCGGACAGGGAACACCTGTGAATGAAGAGAACTGCGTGGAGTTTTCTCTCGAGCTCCCCCACGCACTGACAATGGTTCCGGAATCCTGAGCATGGGGAGGTTCCACCAACGGTCGTCAGCGCTTGGGTTCTAACGGAATGCCTAAGCTCGTCTCCCCTGAGGGTTTTCCTAATGTCTCTGTGCCAGGGAATGGTAGGGGTGTTTGCAGGAAGTCCCAGGGACAGAGGCTGCCTCCCCAAAGTCAGGAAAGGTATTTCTCGGACTTCCCCGAACAGTGAACACCTGTGACTGAAGAGAGCTGCCTGGATTTGTCTCTCAAGGTCCCCCACGCGCTGACAATGGTTCCGGAATCCTGAGCGTGGGGAGGATCCACCAACGGTCGGCAGCGAGTGGGTTCTCACGGAATTGCAAAGCCCGTCTCCCCTGAGTGTTTTCCAAGTGTCTCTATGCCCGGGAAGGCTAGGGGGGTTTGCAGGAAGTCCCAGGGACAGAGGTGGCCTCCCAAGGTCAGGGAAGGTATTTCTCGGACTTCCCCGAACAGGGAACACGTGTGACTGAAGAGAGCTGCGTGGAGTTGTCTCTCGAGCTCCCCCACGCACGGACAATGGTTCCTGGAGCCTGAGCGTGGGGAGGTTCCACCGACGGTCGGCAGCGCGTGGGTTCTAATGGAATGCCTAAGCTCGTCTCCCCTGAGGGTTTTCCTAATGTCTCTGTGCCAGGGAATGCTAGGGGGGTTTGCAGGAAGTCCCAGGGACAGAGTCTGCCTCCCCAACGTCAGGGAAGGTATTTCTCGGACTTCCCCGAACAAGGAACACCTGTGAATGAAGAGAGCTGCGTGGAGTTGTCTCTCCACTTCCCCGACGCACTGACAATGTTTCCGGAATCCTGAGCGTGGGGAGGTTCCACCAACGGTCGGCAGCGCGTGGGTTCTAATAGAATTGCAAAGCTCGTCTCCCCTGAGGGTTTTCCTAATGTCTCTGTGCCAGGGAAGGCTAGGGGGGTTTGCTGGAATTCCCAGTGAGAGAGGCTGCCTCCCCAAGGTCAGGGAAGTTATTTCTCGGACTTCCCCAAACACGGAACACCTGTGACTGAAGAGAGCTGCGTGGAGTTGTCTGTCGATCTCCGCTACGCACTGAAAATGTTTCTGGAATCCTGAGCGTGGGGAGGTACCACCAACGTCCGGCAGCGTGTGGGTTCTAACGGAATGCCTAAGCTCGTCTCCCCTGAGGGTTTTCCTAATATTTCTGTGCCAGGGAATGCTAGGGTTTTTGCAGGAAGTCCCAGGGAAATAGGCTGCCTCCCCAAGGTCAGGGAAGTTATTTCTCGGACTTCCCCGAACAGGGAGCACTTGTGAATGAAGAGAGCTGCGAGGAGTTGTCTCCTGAGCTCCCCCACGCACTGACAATGGTTCCGGAATCCTGAGCGTGGGGAGGTACCACCAATGGTCGGCAGTGCGTGGGTTCTAATGGAATGCCTAAGCTGGTCTCCCCTGAAGGTTTTCCTAATATCTCTGTGCCAGGGAATGCAAGGGGAGTTTGCAGGAAGTCCCTGTGACAGAGGTTGCCTCCCCAAGGTCAGGGAAGGAATTTCTCGGACTTCCCCGAGCAGGGAACACCTGTGACTGAAGAGAGCTGCGTGGAGTTGTCTCTCGTGCTCCCGCACGCGCTGACAATGGTTCCGGAATCATGAGCGTGGGGAGGTACCACCAATGGTCGGCAGTGCGTGGGATCTAATGGAATTGCAAAACTCGTCTCCCCTGAGTGTATTCCTAATGTCTCTGTGCCAGGGAATGCTAGGGGGTTTTGAAGGAAGTCCCAGTGACAGAGGCTGCCTCCCCAAGGTCAGGAAAGGTATTTCACGGACGTCCCCGGACAGGGAACACCTGTGACAGAGGAGAGCTGCGTGGAGTTGTCTCTCGAGCTCCCCCACGCACTGATAATGGTTCCGGAATCCTGAGCGTGGGGAGGTTCCACCAACGGTCGGCAGCGCGTGGGTTCTAACGGAATGCCTAAGCTCGTCTCCCCTGAGGGTTTTCCTAATGTCTCTGTGCCAGGGAATGCTAGGGGGGTTTGCAGGAAGTTCCAGGGACAGAGGCTGCCTCCCCAAGGTCAGGGAAGTTATTTCTCGGACTTCCCCTAACAAGGAACACCTGTGAATGAAGAGAGCTGCGTGGAGTTGTCTCTAAACCTCCCCGACGCACTGACAATGGTTCCGGAATCCTGAGCGTGGGGAGGTTCCACCAACGGTCGGCAGCGCGTGGGTTCTAACGGTATGCTTAAGCTCGTTTCCCCTGAGGGTTTCCCTAATGTCTCTGTGCCAGGGAATGCTAGGGGGGTTTGCAGGAAGTCCCAGGGACAGAGGCTGCCTCCCCAAGTTCAGGGAATGTATTTCTCGGTCTTCCCCGAACAGGGAACAGCTGTGACTGAAGAGAGCTGCGTGGAGTTGTCTCTCCACCTCCCCGACGCACTGACAATTTTTCCGGAATCCTGAGCGTGGGGACGTTCCACCAACGGTCGGCAGCGAGTGGGTTCTAACAGAAATGCAAAGCTCGTCTCCCCTGAGGGTTTTCCTAATGTCTCTGTGCCAGGGAAGGCTAGGGGGGTTTGCAGGATGTCCCAGTGACAGAGGCTGCCTCGCGAAGGTCACGGAAGTTATTTCTCGGACTTCCCTGAGCATTGAACACCCGTGACTGAAGAGAGCTGCGTGGAGTTGTCTCTCGAGCTCCCCCACGCACTGACAATGGTTCCGAAATCCTGAGCGTGGGGAGGTTCCACCAATGGTCGGCAGCGCGTGGGTTCTAACGGAATGCCTTAGCTCGTCTCCCCTGAGGGTTTTCCTAATGTCTCTGTGCCAGGGAATGCTAGGGGGGTTTGCAGGAAATCACAGGGAAAGAGGCTGCCTCCCCAAGGTCAATGAAGGTATTTCTCGGACTTCCACGGACAGGGAACACCTGTGAATGAAGAGAGCTGCGTGGAGTTTTCTCTCGAGCTCCCCCACGCACTGACAATGTTTCTGCAATCCTGAGCGTGGGGAGGTTCCACCAACGGTCGGCAGCGCGTGGGTTCTAACGGAATGCCTAAGCTCGTCTCCCCTGATGGTTTTCCTAATGTCTCTGTGCCAGGGAATGCTAGGGGGGTTTGCAGGAATTCCCAGGAACTGAGGCTGCCTCCCAAGGTCAGGGAAGGTATTTCTCGGACTTCCCCGAACAGGGAACACTTGTGGCTGAAGAGAGCTTCGTGGAGTTGTCTCTCGAGCTCCCCCACGCACTGACAATGGTTCCGGAATTCTGAGCGTGGGGAGGTACCACCAATGGTCGGCAGTGCGTGGGTTCTAATGGAATGCCTAAGCTCGTCTTCCCTGAGGGTTTTCCTAATATCTCTGTGCCAGGGAATGCTAGGGGGGTTTGCAGGAATTCCCACTGACAGAGGCTGCCTCCCCAAGGTCAGGGAATGTATTTCTCGGACTTCCCGTGCAGGGAACACCTGTGACTGAAGAGGACTGCGTGGAGTTGTCTCTCGAGCTCCCCCAAGCACTGACAATGGTTCCGGAAGCCTGAGCGTGGGGAGGTTCCACCAACGGTCGGCAGCGCCTGGGTTCTAACGGAATGCCTAAGCTCGTCTCCCCAGAGGGTTTTCCTAATGTCTCTGTGCCTGGGAATGCTAGGGGGGTTTGCAGGAAATTCCAGGGACAGAGGCTGCCTCCCAAAGTTCAAGGAAGTTATTTCTCGGACTTCCCCGAACAGGGAACACCTGTGACTGAAGAGAGCTGTGTGGAGTTTTCTCTCGAGCTCCCCCACGCACTGACAATGGTTCCGGAATCCTGAGCGTGGGGAGGTTCCACCAACGGTCGGCAGCGCGTGGGATCTAACTGAATTGCAAAGCTCGTCTCCCCTGAGGGTTTTCCTAATGTCTCTGTGCCAGGGAATGCTAGGGGTTTGAAGGAATTCCCAGTGGCAGAGGCTGCCTCACCAAGGTCAGGAAAGGTATTTCTCGGACTTCCCCGGACAGGGAACACCTGTGACTGAGGAGAGCTGCGTGGAGTTGTCTGTCGATCTCCCCCACGCACTGACAATGCTTCCGGAATCCTGAGCGTTGGGAGGTTCCACCAACCTTCGGCAGCACGTGGGTTTTAACGGAATGCCTAAGCTCGTCTCCCCTGAGGGTTTTCCTAATATCTCTGTGCCAGGGAATGCTCGGGGGGTTTGCAGGAAGTCCCAGGGACAGAGTCTGACTCCCCAAGGTCAGGGAAGGTATTTCTCGGACTTCCCCGAACAGGGAACACCTGTGACTGAAGAGAGCTGCGTGGAGTTGTCTCTCCACCTCCCCGACGCACTGACAATGGTTCCGCAATCCTGATGGTGGGGAGGTTCCACCAACGGTGGGCAGCGAGTGGGTTCTAACGGAACTGCAATGCTCGTCTCCCCTGAGGGTTTTCCAAGTGTCTCTATGCCCGGGAAGTCTAGGGGGGTTTGCAGGAAGTCCCAGGGACTGAGACTGCATCCCCAAGGTCAGGGAAGGTATTTCTCGGACTTCCCCGAACAGGGAACACCTGTGAATGAAGAGAGCTGCGTGGAGTTGTCTCTCGAGCTCCCCCACGAGCTGACAATGTTTCCGGAATCCTGAGCGTGGGGAGGTTCCACCAACGGTCGGCAGCGCATGGGTTCTAATGGAAAGATTTAGCTCGTCTCCCCTGAGGGTTTTCCTAGTGTTTCTGTGCCAGGAAATGCTAGGGGGGTTTGCAGGAAGTCCCAGGGGCAGAGGCTGCCTACCCAAGGTCAGGGAAGATTTTTCTCGGACTTCCCTGAACAGGGAACACCTGTGACTGAAGAGAGCTGCGTGGAGTTGTCTCTCCACCTCCCCGACGCACTGTCAATGGTTCCGGAATCCTGAGCGTGGGGAGGTTCCACCAACGGTCGGCAGCGCGTGGGTTCTAACCGAATTGCAAAGCTCGTCTCCCCTGAGGGTTATCCTAATATCTCTCTGCCAGGAAATGCTAGGGGGATTTGCAGGAATTCCCAGTGACAGAGGCTGCCTCCCCAAGGTCAGGGAAGGTATTTCTCGGACTTCCCCGTGCAGGGAACACCTGTGACTGAAGAGGACTGCGTGGAGTTGTCTCTCGAGCTCCCACACGCACTGACAATGGTTCCGGAAGCCTGAGCGTGGGGAGGATCCACCAACGGTCGGCAGCGCGTTGGTTCTAACGGAATGCCTAAGCTCGTCTCCCCTGAGGGTTTTCCTAATATCTCTTTGCCAGGGAATGCTAGGGGGGTTTGCAGGAAATCCCAGGGACAGAGGCTGCATCCCAAAGGTCAAGGAAGGTATTTCTCGTACTTCCCCGAACAGGGAACACCAGTGAATGAAGAGAGCTGCGTGGAGTTGTCTCTCGAGCTCCCCCACGCACTGACAATGGTTCCGGAATCCTGAGCGTGGGGAGGTTCCACCAACGGTCGGCAGCGCTTGGGTTCTAACGGAATGCCTAAGCTCGTCTCCCCTGAGGGTTTTCCTAATATCTCTGTGCCAGGGAATGCTAGGGGGTATTGCAGGAAGTCCCAGGGACAGAGGCTGCCTCCTCAAGGTCAGGGAAGATTTTTCTCGGACTTCCCCGAACAGGGAACACCTGTGACTGAAGAGAGCTGCGTGGAGTTGTCTCTCGAGCTCCCCCACGCACTGACAATGTTTCCGGAATCCTGAGCGTGGGGAGGTTCCACCAACGGTCGGCAGCGCGTGGGATCTAATGGAATTGCAAAACTCGTCTCCCCTGAGTGTATTCCTAATGTCTCTGTGCCAGGGAATGCTAGGGGGTTTTGAAGGAAGTCCCAGTGACAGAGGCTGCCTCCCCAAAGTCAGGAAAGGTATTTCACGGACGTCCCCGGACAGGGAACACCTGTGACAGAGGAGAGCTGCGTGGAGTTGTCTCTCGAGCTCCCCCACGCACTGATAATGGTTCCGGAATCCTGAGCGTGGGGAGGTTCCACCAACGGTCGGCAGCGCGTGGGATCTAATGGAATTGCAAAACTCGTCTCCCCTGAGTGTATTCCTAATGTCTCTGTGCCAGGGAATGCTAGGGGGGTTTGCAGGAAGTTCCAGGGACAGAGGCTGCCTCCCCAAGGTCAGGGAAGTTATTTCTCGGACTTCCCCTAACAAGGAACACCTGTGAATGAAGAGAGCTGCGTGGAGTTGTCTCTAAACCTCCCCGACGCACTGACAATGGTTCCGGAATCCTGAGCGTGGGGAGGTTCCACCAACGGTCGGCAGCGCGTGTGTTCTAACGGAATGCCTATGCTCGTCTCCCCTGAGGGTTTTCCTAATGTCTCTGTGCCAGGGAATGCTAGGGGGGTTTGCAGGAAATCCCAGGGACAGAGGCTGCCTCCCCAAGGTCAGGGAAGGTATTTCTCGGACTTCCCCGAACAAGGAACACCTGTGAATGAAGAGAGCTGCGTGGAGTTGTCTCTCCACCTCCCCGACGCACTGACAATGGTTCCGGAATCCTGAGCGTGGGGAGGTTCCACCAACGGTCGGCAGCGCGTGGGTTCTAACAGAATTGCAAAGCTCGTCTCCCCTGAGGGTTTTCCTAATTTCTCTGTGCCAGGGAAGGCTAGGGGGGTTTGCAGGAATTCCCAGGGAGAGAGGCTGCCTCCCCAAGGTTAGGGAAGTTATTTCTCGGACTTCCCCGAGCAGGGAACACCTGTGACTGAAGAGAGCTGCGTGGAGTTGTCTCTCGAGCTCCCCCACGCGCTGACAATGGTTCCGGAATCCTGAGCGCGGGGAGGTACCACCAATGGTCGGCAGTGCTTGGGTTATAATGGAATGCCTAAGCTCGTCTCCCCTGAGGGTTTTCCTAATATCTCTCTGCCAGGAAATGCTAGGGGGGTTTGCAGGAATTCCCAGTGACAGAGGCTGCCTCCCCAAGGACAGGGAATGTATTTCTCGGACTTCCCCGTGCAGGGAACACCTGTGACTGAAGAGGACTGCGTGGAGTTGTCTCTCGAGCTCCCACACGCACTGACAATGGTTCCGGAAGCCTGAGCGTGGGGAGGTTCCACCAACGGTCGGCAGCGCGTGGGTTCTAACGGAATGCCTAAGCTAGTCTCCCCTGAGGGTTTTCCTAATGTCTCTGTGCCAGGGAATGCTAGGGGGGGTTTGCAGGAAATCCCAGGGACAGAGGCTGCATCCCAAATGTCAAGGAAGTTATTTCTCGTACTTCCCCGAACAGGGAACACCTGTGAATGAAGAGAGCTGCGTGGAGTTGTCTCTCGAGCTCCCCCACGCACTGACAATGGTTCCGGAATCCTGAGCGTGGGGAGGTTCCACCAACGGTCGGCAGCGCGTGGGTTCTAACGGAATGCCTAAGCTCGTCTCCCCTGAGGGTTTTCCTAATTTCTCTGTGCCAGGGAATGCTAGGGGGTTTTGCAGGAAGTCCCAAGGACAGAGGCTGCCTCCCCAAGGTCTGGGAAGGTATTTCTCGGACTTCCCCGAACAAGGAACACCTGTGAATGAAGAGAGCTGCGTGGAGTTGTCTCTCCAGCTCCCCCACGCACTGACAATGGTTCCGGAATCCTGAGCCTGGGGAGGCTCCACCAACGGTCGGCAGTGCGGGGGTTCTAATGGAATTGCAAAGCTCGTCTCCCCTGAGTGTATTCCTAATGTCTCTGTGCCAGGGAATGCTAGGGGGGTTTGCAGGAAGTCCCAGGGACAGAGGCTGCCTCCCCAAGGTCAGGGAAGGTATTTCTTGGTCTTCCCCGAACAGGGAACAGCTGTGACTGAAGAGAGCTGCGTGGAGTTGTCTCTCCACCTCCCCGACGCACTGACAATTTTTCCGGAATCCTGAGCGTGGGGAGGTTCCACCAACGGTCGGCAGCGCGTGGGATATAACGGAATTGCAAAGCTCGTCTCCCCTGAGGGTTTTCCTAATGTCTCTGTGCCGGGGAATGCTAGGGGGGTTTGAAGGAAGTCCCAGTCGCAGAGGCTGCCTCACCAAGATCAGGAAAGGTTTTTCTCGGACTTCCCCTGACAGGGAACACCTGTGACTGAGGAGAGCTGCGTGGAGTTGTCTCTCGAGCTCACCCACGCAATAATAATGATTCCGGAATCCTTAGCGTGGGGAGGTACCTCCATTTGTCGGCAGCGCGTGGGTTTTAACGGAATGTCTAAGCTTGTCTCCCCTGAGAATTTTCCTAATGTCTCTGTGCCAGGGAAAGCTTGGGGGATTTGCAGGAATTCCCAGTGTCAGAGGCTGCCTCCCCAATGTCAGGGAAGTTATTTCTTGGACTTTCCCAAACAGGGAACACCTGTGACTGAAGAGAGCTGCGTGGAGTTGTCTCTCGAGCTCCCCCACGCAATGATAATGGTTCCGGAATCCTTACCGTGGGGAGGTACCTCCATTGGTCGGCAGCGCGTGGGTTCTAACGGAATGCCTAAGCTCGTCTACCCTGAGGGTTTTCCTAATGTCTCTGTACCAGGGAAAGCTTAGGGGATTTGCAGGAATTCCCAGTGTCAGAGGCTGCCTCCCCAAGGTCAGGGAAGGTATTTCTCGGACTTCCCCGAGCAGGGAACACCTGTGACTTAAGAGAGCTGCGTGGAGTTGTCTCTCGAGATCCCCCACGCGCTGACAATGTTTCTGCAATCCTGAGCGTGGGGAGGTTCCACCAACGGTCGGCAGCGCGTGGGTTCTAACGGAATGCCTAAGCTCGTCTCCCCTGATGGTTTTCCTAATGTCTCTGTGCCAGGGAATGCTAGGGGGGTTTGCAGGAAGTCCCAGGAACTGAGGCTGCCTCCCAAGGTCAGGGAAGGTATTTCTCGGACTTCCCCGAACAGGGAACACTTGTGGCTGAAGAGAGCTTCGTGGAGTTGTCTCTCGAGCTCCCCCACGCACTGACAATGGTTCCGGAATTCTGAGCGTGGGGAGGTACCACCAATGTTCGACAGTGCGTGGGTTCTAATGGAATGCCTAAGCTCGTCTTCCCTGAGGGTTTTCCTAATATCTCTGTGCCAGGGAATGCTAGGGGGGTTTGCAGGAATTCCCACTGACAGAGGCTGCCTCCCCAAGGTCAGGGAATGTATTTCTCGGACTTCCCGTGCAGGGAACACCTGTGACTGAAGAGGACTGCGTGGAGTTGTCTCTCGAGCTCCCCCAAGCACTGACAATGGTTCCGGAAGCCTGAGCGTGGGGAGGTTCCACCAACGGTCGGCAGCGCCTGGGTTCTAACGGAATGCCTAAGCTCGTCTCCCCTGAGGGTTTTCCTAATGTCTCTGTGCCTGGGAATGCTAGGGGGGTTTGCAGGAAATTCCAGGGGCAGAGGCTGCCTCCCAAAGTTCAAGGAAGGTATTTCTCGGACTTCCCCGAACAGGGAACACCTGTGACTGAAGAGAGCTGTGTGGAGTTTTCTCTCGAGCTCCCCCACGCACTGACAATGGTTCCGGAATCCTGAGCGTGGGGAGGTTCCACCAACGGTCGGCAGCGCGTGGGATCTAACTGAATTGCAAAGCTAGTCTCCCCTGAGGGTTTTCCTAATGTCTCTGTGCCAGGGAATGCTAGGGGTTTGAAGGAATTCCCAGTGGCAGAGGCTGCCTCACCAAGGTCAGGAAAGGTATTTCTCGGACTTCCCCGGACAGGGAACACCTGTGACTGAGGAGAGCTGCGTGGAGTTGTCTGTCGATCTCCCCCACGCACTGACAATGCTTCCGGAATCCTGAGCGTTGGGAGGTTCCACCAACCTTCGGCAGCACGTGGGTTTTAACGGAATGCCTAAGCTCGTCTCCCCTGAGGGTTTTCCTAATATCTCTGTGCCAGGGAATGCTCGGGGGGTTTGCAGGAAGTCCCAGGGACAGAGTCTGACTCCCCAAGGTCAGGGAAGGTATTTCTCGGACTTCCCCGAACAGGGAACACCTGTGACTGAAGAGAGCTGCGTGGAGTTGTCTCTCCACCTCCCCGACGCACTGACAATGGTTCCGCAATCCTGATGGTGGGGAGGTTCCACCAACGGTGGGCAGCGAGTGGGTTCTAACGGAACTGCAATGCTCGTCTCCCCTGAGGGTTTTCCAAGTGTCTCTATGCCCGGGAAGTCTAGGGGGGTTTGCAGGAAGTCCCAGGGACTGAGACTGCATCCCCAAGGTCAGGGAAGGTATTTCTCGGACTTCCCCGAACAGGGAACACCTGTGAATGAAGAGAGCTGCGTGGAGTTGTCTCTCGAGCTCCCCCACGAGCTGACAATGTTTCCGGAATCCTGAGCGTGGGGAGGTTCCACCAACGGTCGGCAGCGCATGGGTTCTAATGGAAAGCTTTAGCTCGTCTCCCCTGAGGGTTTTCCTAGTGTTTCTGTGCCAGGAAATGCTAGGGGGGTTTGCAGGAAGTCCCAGGGGCAGAGGCTGCCTACCCAAGGTCAGGGAAGATTTTTCTCGGACTTCCCTGAACAGGGAACACCTGTGACTGAAGAGAGCTGCGTGGAGTTGTCTCTCCACCTCCCCGACGCACTGTCAATGGTTCCGGAATCCTGACCGTGGGGAGGTTCCACCAACGGTCGGCAGCGCGTGGGTTCTAACCGAATTGCAAAGCTCGTCTCCCCTGAGGGTTATCCTAATATCTCTCTGCCAGGAAATGCTAGGGGGATTTGCAGGAATTCCCAGTGACAGAGGCTGCCTCCCCAAGGTCAGGGAAGGTATTTCTCGGACTTCCCCGTGCAGGGAACACCTGTGACTGAAGAGGACTGCGTGGAGTTGTCTCTCGAGCTCCCACACGCACTGACAATGGTTCCGGAAGCCTGAGCGTGGGGAGGATCCACCAACGGTCGGCAGCGCGTTGGTTCTAACGGAATGCCTAAGCTCGTCTCCCCTGAGGGTTTTCCTAATATCTCTTTGCCAGGGAATGCTAGGGGGGTTTGCAGGAAATCCCAGGGACAGAGGCTGCATCCCAAAGGTCAAGGAAGGTATTTCTCGTACTTCCCCGAACAGGGAACACCTGTGAATGAAGAGAGCTGCGTGGAGTTGTCTCTCGAGCTCCCCCACGCACTGACAATGGTTCCGGAATCCTGAGCGTGGGGAGGTTCCACCAACGGTCGGCAGCGCTTGGGTTCTAACGGAATGCCTAAGCTCGTCTCCCCTGAGGGTTTTCCTAATATCTCTGTGCCAGGGAATGCTAGGGGGTTTTGCAGGAAGTCCCAGGGACAGAGGCTGCCTCCTCAAGGTCAGGGAAGATTTTTCTCGGACTTCCCCGAACAGGGAACACCTGTGACTGAAGAGAGCTGCGTGGAGTTGTCTCTCGAGCTCCCCCACGCACTGACAATGGTTCCGGAATCCTGAGCGTGGGGAGGTTCCACCAACGGTCGGCAGCGCGTGGGATCTAACGGAATTGCAAAACTCGTCTCCCCTGAGTGTATTCCTAATGTCTCTGTGCCAGGGAATGCTAGGGGGTTTTGAAGGAAGTCCCAGTGACAGAGGCTGCCTCCCCAAAGTCAGGAAAGTTATTTCACGGACGTCCCCGGACAGGGAACACCTGTGACAGAGGAGAGCTGCGTGGAGTTGTCTCTCGAGCTCCCCCACGCACTGATAATGGTTCCGGAATCCTGAGCGTGGGGAGGTTCCACCAACGGTCGGCAGCGCGTGGGTTCTAACGGAATGCCTAAGCTCGTCTCCCCTGAGGGTTTTCCTAATGTCTCTGTGCCAGGGAAATCTAGGGGGGTTTGCAGGAAGTTCCAGGGACAGAGGCTGCCTCCCCAAGGTCAGGGAAGTTATTTCTCGGACTTCCCCTAACAAGGAACACCTGTGAATGAAGAGAGCTGCGTGGAGTTGTCTCTAAACCTCCCCGACGCACTGACAATGGTTCCGGAATCCTGAGCGTGGGGAGGTTCCACCAACGGTCGGCAGCGCGTGTGTTCTAACGGAATGCCTATGCTCGTCTCCCCTGAGGGTTTTCCTAATGTCTCTGTGCCAGGGAATGCTAGGGGGGTTTGCAGGAAATCCCAGGGACAGAGGCTGCCTCCCCAAGGTCAGGGAAGGTATTTCTCGGACTTCCCCGAACAAGGAACACCTGTGAATGAAGAGAGCTGCGTGGAGTTGTCTCTCCACCTCCCCGACGCACTGACAATGGTTCCGGAATCCTGAGCGTGGGGAGGTTCCACCAACGGTCGGCAGCGCGTGGGTTCTAACAGAATTGCAAAGCTCGTCTCCCCTGAGGGTTTTCCTAATTTCTCTGTGCCAGGGAAGGCTAGGGGGGTTTGCAGGAATTCCCAGGGAGAGAGGCTGCCTCCCCAAGGTTAGGGAAGTTATTTCTCGGACTTCCCCGAGCAGGGAACACCTGTGACTGAAGAGAGCTGCGTGGAGTTGTCTCTCGAGCTCCCCCACGCGCTGACAATGGTTCCGGAATCCTGAGCGCGGGGAGGTACCACCAATGGTCGGCAGTGCTTGGGTTATAATGGAATGCCTAAGCTCGTCTCCCCTGAGGGTTTTCCTAATATCTCTCTGCCAGGAAATGCTAGGGGGGTTTGCAGGAATTCCCAGTGACAGAGGCTGCCTCCCCAAGGACAGGGAATGTATTTCTCGGACTTCCCCGTGCAGGGAACACCTGTGACTGAAGAGGACTGCGTGGAGTTGTCTCTCGAGCTCCCACACGCACTGACAATGGTTCCGGAAGCCTGAGCGTGGGGAGGTTCCACCAACGGTCGGCAGCGCGTGGGTTCTAACGGAATGCCTAAGCTAGTCTCCCCTGAGGGTTTTCCTAATGTCTCTGTGCCAGGGAATGCTAGGGGGGGTTTGCAGGAAATCCCAGGGACAGAGGCTGCATCCCAAATGTCAAGGAAGTTATTTCTCGTACTTCCCCGAACAGGGAACACCTGTGAATGAAGAGAGCTGCGTGGAGTTGTCTCTCGAGCTCCCCCACGCACTGACAATGGTTCCGGAATCCTGAGCGTGGGGAGGTTCCACCAACGGTCGGCAGCGCGTGGGTTCTAACGGAATGCCTAAGCTCGTCTCCCCTGAGGGTTTTCCTAATTTCTCTGTGCCAGGGAATGCTAGGGGGTTTTGCAGGAAGTCCCAAGGACAGAGGCTGCCTCCCCAAGGTCTGGGAAGGTATTTCTCGGACTTCCCCGAACAAGGAACACCTGTGAATGAAGAGAGCTGCGTGGAGTTGTCTCTCCAGCTCCCCCACGCACTGACAATGGTTCCGGAATCCTGAGCCTGGGGAGGCTCCACCAACGGTCGGCAGTGCGTGGGTTCTAATGGAATTGCAAAGCTCGTCTCCCCTGAGTGTATTCCTAATGTCTCTGTGCCAGGGAATGCTAGGGGGGTTTGCAGGAAGTCCCAGGGACAGAGGCTGCCTCCCCAAGGTCAGGGAAGGTATTTCTTGGTCTTCCCCGAACAGGGAACAGCTGTGACTGAAGAGAGCTGCGTGGAGTTGTCTCTCCACCTCCCCGACGCACTGACAATTTTTCCGGAATCCTGAGCGTGGGGAGGTTCCACCAACGGTCGGCAGCGCGTGGGATATAACGGAATTGCAAAGCTCGTCTCCCCTGAGGGTTTTCCTAATGTCTCTGTGCCGGGGAATGCTAGGGGGGTTTGAAGGAAGTCCCAGTCGCAGAGGCTGCCTCACCAAGATCAGGAAAGGTTTTTCTCGGACTTCCCCTGACAGGGAACACCTGTGACTGAGGAGAGCTGCGTGGAGTTGTCTCTCGAGCTCACCCACACAATAATAATGATTCCGGAATCCTTAGCGTGGGGAGGTACCTCCATTTGTCGGCAGCGCGTGGGTTTTAACGGAATGTCTAAGCTTGTCTCCCCTGAGAATTTTCCTAATGTCTCTGTGCCAGGGAAAGCTTGGGGGATTTGCAGGAATTCCCAGTGTCAGAGGCTGCCTCCCCAATGTCAGGGAAGTTATTTCTTGGACTTTCCCAAACAGGGAACACCTGTGACTGAAGAGAGCTGCGTGGAGTTGTCTCTCGAGCTCCCCCACGCAATGATAATGGTTCCGGAATCCTTACCGTGGGGAGGTACCTCCATTGGTCGGCAGCGCGTGGGTTCTAACGGAATGCCTAAGCTCATCTACCCTGAGGGTTTTCCTAATGTCTCTGTGCCAGGGAAAGCTTAGGGGATTTGCAGGAATTCCCAGTGTCAGAGGCTGCCTCCCCAAGGTCAGGGAAGGTATTTCTCGGACTTCCCCGAGCAGGGAACACCTGTGACTTAAGAGAGCTGCGTGGAGTTGTCTCTCGAGATCCCCCACGCGCTGAAAATGGTTCCGGAATCCTGAGCGTGGGGAGGTTCCACCAACGGTCGGCAGCGTGTTGGTTCTAACGGAATGCCTAAGCTCGTCTCCCCTGAGGGTTTTCCTAATGTCTCTGTGCCAGGGAATGCTTGAGTTTTTGCAGGAAGTCCCAGGGACAGAGGCTGCCTGCCCAAGGTCAGGGAAGTTATTTCTCGGACTTCCCTGAGCATTGAACACCTGTGAGTGAAGAGAGCTGCGTGGAGTTGTCTCTCGAGCTCCCCCACGCACTGACAATGTTTCCGGAATCCTGAGCGTGGGGAGGTTCCACCAACGGTCGGCAGCACGTGGGTTCTAACGGAATGCCTAAGCTCGTCTCCCCTGAGTGTTTTCCTAATGTCTCTGTGCCAGGGAATGCTGGGGGGTTTGCAGGAAGTCCCAGGGACAGAGGCTGCCTACCCAAGTTCAGGGAAGGTATTTCTAGGACTTCCCCGGACAGGGAACACCTGTGAATGAAGAGAACTGCGTGGAGTTTTCTCTCGAGCTCCCCCACGCACTGACAATGGTTCCGGAATCCTGAGCGTGGGGAGGTTCCACCAACGGTCGTCAGCGCTTGGGTTCTAACGGAATGCCTAAGCTCGTCTCCCCTGAGGGTTTTCCTAATGTCTCTGTGCCAGGGAATGGTAGGGGTGTTTGCAGGAAGTCCCAGGGACAAAGGCTGCCTCCCCAAAGTCAGGAAAGGTATTTCTCGGACTTCCCCGAACAGTGAACACCTGTGACTGAAGAGAGCTGCCTGGATTTGTCTCTCAAGGTCCCCCACGCGCTGACAATGGTTCCGGAATCCTGAGCGTGGGGAGGATCCTCCAACGGTCGGCAGCGAGTGGGTTCTAACGGAATTGCAAAGCCCGTCTCCCCTGAGTGTTTTCCAAGTGTCTCTATGCCCGGGAAGGCTAGGGGGGTTTGCAGGAAGTCCCAGGGACAGAGGTGGCCTCCCAAGGTCAGGGAAGGTATTTCTCGGACTTCCCGGAACAGGGAACACCTGTGACTGAAGAGAGCTGCGTGGAGTTGTCTCTCGAGCTCCCCCACGCACTGATAATGGTTCCGGGATCCTGAGCTTGGGGAGGTTCCACCAACGGTCGGCAGCGCGTGGGATTTAACGGAATGCCTAAGCTCGTCTCCCCTGAGGGTTTTCCTAATGTCTCTGTGCCAGGGAATGCTAGGGGGTTGAAGGAAGTCCCAGTGGCAGAGGCTGCCTCACCAAGGACAGGAAAGGTATTTCTCGGACTTCCCCGGACAGGGAACACCTGTGACTGAGGAGAGCTGCGTGGAGTTGTCTCTCGAGCTCACCCACGCAATGATAATGGTTCCGGAATCCTTACCGTGGGGAGGTACCTCCATTGGTCGGCAGCGCGTGGGTTCTAACGGAATGCATAAGCTCGTCTCCCCTGAGAATTTTCCTAAAGTCTCTGTGCCAGGGAAAGCTTGAGGGATTTGCAGGAATTCCCAGTGTCAGAGGCTGCCTCCCCAATGTCAGGGAAGTTATTTCTCGGACTTCCCCAAATAGGGAACACCTGTGACTGAAGAGAGCTGCGTGGAGTTGTCTGTCGATCTCCCCTACGCACTGAAAATGTTTCTGGAATCCTGAGCGTGGGGAGGTTCCACCAACGGTCGGCAGCGTGTGGGTTTAACGGAATGCCTAAACTCGTCTCCCCTGAGGATTTTCCTAATGTCTCTGTGCCAGGGAATGCTAGGGGGTTTTGCAGGAAGTCCCAGGGACAGAGGCTGCCTCCCCAAATTCAGGGAAGGTATTTCTCGGACTTCCCAGAACAGGGAACAGCTGCGACTGAAGAGAGCTGCGTGGAGTTGTCTCTAGAGCTCCTCCACGCGCTGACAATGGTTCCGGAATCCTGAGCGTGGGGAGGTTCCACCAACGGTCGGCAGCGCGTGGGTTCTAACGGAATTGCAAAGCTCGTCTCCCCTGAGGGCTTTCCTAATATCTCTGTGCCAGGGAATGGTAGGGGGGTTTGAAGGAATTTCCAGTGGCAGAGACTGCCTCCCCAAGGTCAGGAAAGTTATTTCTCGGACTTCCCCGTACAGGGAACACCTGTGAATGAGGAGAGCTGCGTGGAGTTGTCTCTCGAACTCCCCCACGCACTGACAATGGTTCCGGAATCCTGAGCGTTGGGAGGTTCCACCAACGTTCGGCAGCGCGTGGGTTTTAACGGAATGCCTAAGCTCGTCTCCCCTGAGGGTTTTCCTAATGTCTCTGTGCCAGGGAATGCTAGGGGGGTTTGCAGGAAGTCCCAGGGACAGAGGCTGACGCCTCAAGGTCAGGGAAGGTATTTCTCGGACTTCCCCGAACAGGGAACAACTGTGACTGAAGAGAGCTGCGTGGAGTTGTCTCTCGAGCTCCCCCACGCGCTGACAATGTTTCCGGAATCCTGAGCGTGGGGAGGTTCCAACAACGGTCGGCAGCGCATGGGATATAACGGAATTGCAAAGCTCGTCTCCCCTGAGGGTTTTCCTAATGTCTCTGTGCCAGGGAATGCTAGGGGGGTTTGAAGGAAGTCCCAGTGGCAGAGGCTGCCTCCCCAAGTTCAGGAAAGGTATTTCTCGGACTTCCCCGGACAGGGAACACCTGTGACTGAAGAGAGCTGCGTGGAGTTGTCTCTCGAGCTCCCCCACGCAATGATAATGGTTCCGGAATCCTTACCGTGGGGAGGTATCTCCATTGGTCGGCAGCGCGTGGGTTCTAACGGAATGCCTAAGCTCGTATACCCTGAGAATTTTCCTAATGTCTCTGTGTCAGGGAAAGCTTGGGGGATTTGCAGGAATTCCCAGTGTCAGTGGCTGCCTCCCCAATGTCAGGGAAGTTATTTCGCGGAATTTCCCAAACAGGGAACACATGTGACTGAAGAGAGCTGCGTGGATTTGTCTGTCGATCTCCCCTACGCACTGAAAATATTTCTGGAATCCTGAGCGTGGGGAGGTTCCACCAATGGTCGGCAACGTGTGGGTTCTAACGGAATGCCTAAGCTCGTCTCCCCTGACGGTTTTCCTAATGTCTCTGTGCCAGGCAATGCTAGGGTTTTTGCAGGAAGTCCCAGGGACAGAGGCTGCCTCCCCAAGGTCAGGGAAGTTATTTCTCGGACTTCCCCGAACAGGGAACACGTGTGAATGAAGAGAGCTGCGTGGAGTTGTCTCTCGAGCTCCCCCACGCACGGACAATGGTTCCTGGAGCCTGAGCGTGGGGAGGTTCCACCAACGGTCGGCAGCGCGTGGGTTCTAATGGAATGCCTAAGATCGTCTCCCCTGAGGGTTTTCCTAATGTCTCTGTGCCAGGGAATGCTAGGGGGGTTTGCAGGAAGTCCCAGGGACAGAGTCTGCCTCCCCAACGTCAGGGAAGGTATTTCTCGGACTTCCCCGAACAAGGAACACCTGTGAATGAAGAGAGCTGCGTGGAGTTGTCTCTCCACTTCCCCGACGCACTGACAATGGTTCCGGAATCCTGAGCGTGGGGAGGTTCCACCAACGGTCGGCAGCGCGTGGGTTCTAATAGAATTGCAAAACTCGTCTCCCCTGAGTGTTTTCCTAATGTCTCTGTGCCAGGGAAGGCTAGGGGGGTTTGCAGGAATTCCCAGTGAGAGAGGCTGCCTCCCCAAGGTCAGGGAAGTTATTTCTCGGACTTCCCCAAACAGGGAACACCTGTGACTGAAGAGAGCTGCGTGGAGTTGTCTGTCGATCTCCGCTACGCACTGAAAATGTTTCTGGAATCCTGAGCGTGGGGAGGTTCCACCAACGTCCGGCAGCGTGTGGGTTCTAACGGAATGCCTAAGCTCGTCTCCCCTGAGGGTTTTCCTAATATTTCTGTGCCAGGGAATGCTAGGGTTTTTGCAGGAAGTCCCAGGGAAATAGGCTGCCTCCCCAAGGTCAGGGAAGTTATTTCTCGGACTTCCCCGAACAGGGAGCACTTGTGAATGAAGAGAGCTGTGAGGAGTTGTCTCTTGAGCTCCCCCACGCACTGACAATGGTTCCGGAATCCTGAGCGTGGGGAGGTACCACCAATGGTCGGCAGTGCGTGGGTTCTAATGGAATGCCTAAGCTGGTCTCCCCTGAAGGTTTTCCTAATATCTCTGTGCCAGGGAATGCAAGGGGAATTTGCAGGAAATCCCTGTGATAGAGGTTGCCTCCCCAAGGTCAGGGAAGGAATTTCTCGGACTTCCCCGAGCAGGGAACACCTGTGACTGAAGAGAGCTGCGTGGAGTTGTCTCTCATGCTCCCGCACGCGCTGACAATGGTTCCGGAATCATGAGCGTGTGGAGGTTCCACCAACGGTCGGCAGCGCGTGGGTTCTAATGGAATGCCTTAGCTCGTCTCCCCTGAGTGTTTTTCTAATGTCTCTGTGCCAGGGAATGGTAGGGGTGTTTGCGGGAAGTCCCAGGGACAGAGGCTGCCTCCCCAAGGTCAGGAAATGTATTTCTCGGACTTCCCCGAACAGGGAACACCTGTGACTGAAGAGAGCTGCCTGGATTTGTCTCTCAAGGTCCCCCACGCGCTGACAATGGTTCCGGAATCCTGAGCGTGGGGAGGTTCCACCAACGGTCGGCAGCGAGTGGGTTCTAACGGAATTGCAAAGCCCGTCTCCCCTGAGTGTTTTCCAAGTGTCTCTATGCCCGGGAAAGCTAGGGGGGTTTGCAGGAAATCCCAGGGACAGAGATGGCCTCCCAAGGTCAGGGAAGGTATTTCTCGGACTTCCCGGAACAGGGAACACCTGTGACTGAAGAGAGCTGCGAGGAGTTGTCTCTTGAGCTCCCCCACGCACTGACAATGGTTCCGGAATCCTGAGCGTGGGGAGGTACCACCAATGGTCGGCAGTGCGTGGGTTCTAATGGAATGCCTAAGCTGGTCTCCCCTGAAGGTTTTCCTAATATCTCTGTGCCAGGGAATGCAAGGGGAGTTTGCAGGAAGTCCCTGTGACAGAGGTTGCCTCCCCAAGGTCAGGGAAGGAATTTCTCGGACTTCCCCGAGCAGGGAACACCTGTGACTGAAGAGAGCTGCGTGGAGTTGTCTCTCATGCTCCCGCACGCGCTGACAATGGTTCCGGAATCATGAGCGTGGGGAGGTTCCACCAACGGTCGGCAGCGCGTGGGTTCTAATGGAATGCCTTAGCTCGTCTCCCCTGAGGGTTTTTCTAATGTCTCTGTGCCAGGGAATGGTAGGGGTGTTTGCGGGAAGTCCCAGGGACAGAGGCTGCCTCCCCAAGGTCAGGAAATGTATTTCTCGGACTTCCCCGAACAGGGAACACCTGTGACTGAAGAGAGCTGCCTGGATTTGTCTCTCAAGGTCCCCCACGCGCTGACAATGGTTCCGGAATCCTGAGCGTGGGGAGGTTCCACCAACGGTCGGCAGCGAGTGGGTTCTAACGGAATTGCAAAGCCCGTCTCCCCTGAGTGTTTTCCAAGTGTCTCTATGCCCGGGAAAGCTAGGGGGGTTTGCAGGAAGTCCCAGGGACAGAGGTGGCCTCCCAAGGTCAGGGAAGGTATTTCTCGGACTTCCCGGAACAGGGAACACCTGTGACTGAAGAGAGCTGCGTGGAGTTGTCTCTCGAGATCCCCCACGCACTGATAATGGTTCCGGGATCCTGAGCTTGGGGAGGTTCCACCAACGGTCGGCAGTGCGTGGGTTCTAATGGAATGCCTAAGCTCGTCTCCCCTGAGGGTTTTCCTAATATCTCTGTGCCAGGGAATGCTAGGGGTGTTTGCAGGAATTCCCAGTGACAGAGGCTGCCTCCCGAAGGTCAGGGAAGGTATTTCTCGGACTTTCCGTGCAGGGAACACCTGTGAATGAAGAGGACTGCGTGGAGTTGTCTCTCGAGCTCCCCCAAGCACTGACAATGGTTCCGGAAGCCTGAGCGTGGGGAGGTTCCACCAACGGTCGGCAGCGCGTGGGTTCTAACGGAATGCCTAAGCTCGTCTCCCCTGAGGGTTTTCCTAATGTCTCTGTGCCAGGGAATGCTAGGGGGTTGAAGGAAGTCCCAGTGGCAGAGGCTGCCTCACCATGGACAGGAAAGGTATTTCTCGGACTTCCCCGGACAGGGAACACCTGTGACTGAGGAGAGCTGCGTGGAGTTGTCTCTCGAGCTCACCCACGCAATGATAATGGTTCCGGAATCCTTACCGTGGGGAGGTACCTCCATTGGTCGGCAGCGCGTGGGTTCTAACGGAATGCATAAGCTCGTCTCCCCTGAGAATTTTCCTAATGTCTCTGTGCCAGGGAAAGCTTGAGGGATTTGCAGGAATTCCCAGTGTCAGAGGCTGCCCCCCCAATGTCAGGGAAGTTATTTCTCGGACTTCCCCAAACAGGGAACACCTGTGACTGAAGAGAGCTGCGTGGAGTTGTCTGTCGATCTCCCCTACGCACTGAAAATATTTCTGGAATCCTGAGCGTGGGGAGGTTCCACCAACGGTCGGCAGCGTGTGGGTTCTAACGGAATGCCTAAACTCGTCTCCCCTGAGGGTTTTCCTAATGTCTCTGTGCCAGGGAATGCTAGGGGGGTTTGCAGGAAGTCCCAGGGACAGAGGCTGCCTCCCCAAGCTCAGGGAAGGTATTTCTCGGACTTCCCCGAACAGGGAACACCTGCGACTGAAGAGAGCTGCGTGGAGTTGTCTCTCGAGCTCCCCCACGCGCTGACAATGGTTCCGGAATCCTGAGCGTGGGGAGGTTCCACCAACGGTCGGCATCGCGTGGGTTCTAACGGAATTGCAAAGCTTGTCTCCCCTGATGGCTTTCCTAATATCTCTGTGCCAGGGAATGGTAGGGGGATTTGAAGGAATTCCCAGTGGCAGAGACTACCTCCCCAAGGTCAGGAAAGTTATTTCTCGGACTTCCCCGGACAGGGAACACCTGTGAATGAGGAGAGCTGCGTGGAGTTGTCTCTCGAGCTCCCCCACGCACTGACAATTGTTCCGGAATCCTGAGCGTTGGGAGGTTCCACCAACGTTCGGCAGCGCGTGGGTTTTAACGGAATGCCTAAGCTCGTCTCCCCTGAGGGTTTTCCTAATGTCTCTGTGCCGGGAAATGCTAGGGGGGTTTGCAGGAAGTCCCAGGGACCGAGGGTGACGCCTCAAGGTCAGGGAAGGTATTTCTCGGACTTCCCCGAACAGGGAACAACTGTGACTGAAGAGAGCTGCGTGGAGTTGTCTCTCTACCTCCCCGACGCAATGACAATGGTTCCGGAATCCTGAGCGTGGGGAGGTTCCACCAACGGTCGGCAGCGCGTGGGTTCTAATAGAATTGCAAAGCTCGTCTCCCCTGAGGGTTTTCCTAATTTCTCTGTGCCAGGGAAGGCTAGGGGGGTTTGCAGGAATTCCCAGTGAGAGAGGCTGCCTCCCCAAGGTCAGGGAAGTTATTTCTCGGACTTCCCCAAACAGGGAACACCTGTGACTGAAGAGAGCTGCGTGCAGTTGTCTGTCGATCTCCGCTACGCACTGAAAATGTTTCTGGAATCCTGAGCGTGGGTAGGTTCCACCAACGTTCGGCAGCGTGTGGGTTCTAACGGAATGCCTAAGCTCGTCTCCCCTGAGGATTTTCCTAATATCTCTGTGCCAGGGAATGCTAGGGTTTTTGCAGGAAGTCCCAGGGAAATAGGCTGCCTCCCCAAGGTCAGGGAAGTTATTTCTCGGACTTCCCCGAACAGGGAACACCTGTGACTGAAGAGAGCTGTGTGGAGTTGTCTCTCGTGCTCCCCCACGCGCTGACAATGGTTCTGGAATCATGAGCGTGGGGAGGTTCCACCAACGGTCGGCAGCGCGTGGGTTCTAATGGAATGCATAAGCTCGTCTCCCCTGAGGGTTTTTCTAATGTCTCTGTGCCAGGGAATGCTAGGGGGGTTTGCAGGAAGTCCCAGGGACAAAGGCTGCCTCCCCAAGGTCAGGGAATATTTTTCTCGGACTTCCCCAAACAGGGAACACCTGTGACTGAAGAGAGCTGCGTGGAGTTGTCTGTCGAGCTCCCCCACGCACTGACAATGGTTCCGGAATCCTGGGCGTGGGGAGGTTCCACCAACGGTCGGCAGCGCATGGGATATAACGGAATTGCAAAGCTCGTCTCCCCTGAGGGTTTTCCTAATGTCTCTGTGCCAGGGAACGCTAGGGGGGTTTGAAGGAAGTCCCAGTGGCAGAGGCTGCCTCCCCAAGTTAAGGAAAGGTATTTTTCGGACTTCCCCGGACAGGGAACACCTGTGACTGAAGAGAGCTGCGTGGAGTTGTCTCTCGAGCTCCCCCACGCAATGATAATGGTTCCGGAATCCTTACCGTGGGGAGGTATCTCCATTGGTCGGCAGCGCGTGGGTTCTAACGGAATGCCTAAGCTCGTCTCCCCTGAGAATTTTCCAAATGTCTCTTTGCCAGGGAAAGCTTGGGGGATTTGCAGGAATTCCCAGTGTCAGAGGCTGCCTCCCCAATATCAGGGAAGTTATTTCGCGGAATTTCCCAAACAGGGAACACATGTGACTGAAGAGAGCTGCGTGGAGTTGTCTGTCGTTCTCCCGAACGCACTGAAAATGTTTCTGGAATCCTGAGCGTGGGGAGGTTCCACCAATGGTCGGCAGCGTGTGGGTTCTAACGGAATGCCTAAGCTCGTCTCCCCTGAGGGTTTCCTAATGTCTCTGTGCCAGGCAATGCTAGGGTTTTTGCAGGAAGTCCCAGGGACAGAGGCTGCCTCCCCAAGGTCAGGGAAGTTATTTCTCGGACTTCCCCGAACAGGGAACACCTGTGACTGAAGAGAGCTGCGTGGAGTTGTCTCTAAACCTCCCCGACGCACTGACAATGGTTCCGGAATCCTGAGCGTGGGGAGGTTCCACCAACGGTCGGCAGCGCGTGTGTTCTAACGGAATGCCTAAGCTCGTCTCCCCTGAGGGTTTTCCTAATGTCTCTGTGCCAGGGAATGCTAGGGGGGTTTGCAGGAAATCCCAGGGACAGAGGCTGCCTCCCCAAGGTCAGGGAAGGTATTTCTCGGACTTCCCCGAACAAGGAACACCTGTGAATGAAGAGAGCTGCGTGGAGTTGTCTCTCCACCTCCCAGACGCACTGGCAATGGTTCCGGAATCCTGAGCGTGGGGAGGTTCCACCAACGGTCGGCAGCGCGTGGGTTCTAATGGAATTGCAAAGCTCGTCTCCCCTGAGTGTATTCCTAATGTCTCTGTGCCAGGGAATGCTAGGGGTGTTTGCAGGAAGTCCCAGGGACAGAGGCTGCCTCCCCAAGGTCAGGGAAGGTATTTCTCGGTCTTAACCGAACAGGGAACAGCTGTGACTGAAGAGAGCTGCGTGGAGTTGTCTCTCCACCTCCCCGACGCACTGACAATTTTTCCGGAATCCTGAGCTTGGGGAGGTTCCACCAACGGTCGGCAGCGCGTGGGATTTAACGGAATGCCTAAGCTCGTCTCCCCTGAGGGTTTTCCTAATGTCTCTGTGCCAGGGAATGCTAGGGGGTTGAAGGAAGTCCCAGTGGCAGAGGCTGCCTCACCAAGGACAGGAAAGGTATTTCTCGGACTTCCCCGGACAGGGAACACCTGTGACTGAGGAGAGCTGCGTGGAGTTGTCTCTCGAGCTCACCCACGCAATGATAATGGTTCCGGAATCCTTACCGTGGGGAGGGACCTCCATTGGTCGGCAGCGCGTGGGTTCTAACGGAATGCATAAGCTCGTCTCCCCTGAGAATTTTCCTAATGTCTCTGTGCCAGGGAAAGCTTGAGGGATTTGCAGGAATTCCCAGTGTCAGAGGCTGCCTCCCCAATGTCAGGGAAGTTATTTCTCGGACTTCCCCAAATAGGGAACACCTGTGACTGAAGAGAGCTGCGTGGAGTTGTCTGTCGATCTCCGCTACGCACTGAAAATGTTTCTGGAATCCTGAGCTTGGGGAGGTTCCACCAACGTCCGGCAGCGTGTGGGTTCTAACGGAATGCCTAAGCTCGTCTCCCCTGAGGGTTTTCCTAATATTTCTGTGCCAGGGAATGCTAGGGTTTTTGCAGGAAGTCCCAGGGAAATAGGCTGCCTCCCCAAGGTCAGGGAAGTTATTTCTCGGACTTCCCCGAACAGGGAGCACTTGTGAATGAAGAGAGCTGCGAGGAGATGTCTCTTGAGCTCCCCCACGCACTGACAATGGTTCCGGAATCCTGAGCGTGGGGAGGTACCACCAATGGTCGGCAGTGCGTGGGTTCTAGTGGAATGCCTAAGCTGGTCTCCCCTGAAGGTTTTACTAATATCTCTGTGCCAGGGAATGCAAGGGGAGTTTGCAGGAAGTCCCTTTGACAGAGGTTGCCTCCCCAAGGTCAGGGAAGGAATTTCTCGGACTTCCCCGAGCAGGGAACACCTGTGACTGAAGAGAGCTGCGTGGAGTTGTCTCTCGTGCTCCCGCACGCGCTGACAATGGTTCCGGAATCATGAGCGTGGGGAGGTTCCACCAACGGTCGGCAGCGCGTGGGTTCTAATGGAATGTCTTAGCTCGTCTCCCCTGAGGGTTTTTCTAATGTCTCTGTGCCAGGGAATGGTAGGGGTGTTTGCAGGAAGTCCCAGGGACAGAGGCTGCCTCCCCAAGGTCAGGAAATGTATTTCTCGGACTTCCCCGAACAGGGAACACCTGTGACTGAAGAGAGCTGCCTGGATTTGTCTCTCAAGTTCCCCCACGCGCTGACAATGGTTCCGGAATCCTGAGCGTGGGGAGGTTCCACCAACGGTCGGCAGCGAGTGGGTTCTAACGGAATTGCAAAGCCCGTCTCCCCTGAGTGTTTTCCAAGTGTCTCTATGCCCGGGAAAGCTAGGGGGGTTTGCAGGAAGTCCCAGGGACAGAGGTGGCCTCCCAAGGTCAGGGAAGGTATTTCTCGGACTTCCCGGAACAGGGAACACCTGTGACTGAAGAGAGCTGCGTGGAGTTGTCTCTCGAGCTCCCCCACGCACTGATAATGGTTCCGGGATCCTGAGCTTGGGGAGGTTCCACCAACGGTCGGCAGTGCGTGGGTTCTAATGGAATGCCTAAGCTCGTCTCCCCTGAGGGTTTTCCTAATATCTCTGTGCCAGGGAATGCTAGGGGTGTTTGCAGGAATTCCCAGTGACAGAGGCTGCCTACCGAAGCTCAGGGAAGGTATTTCTCGGACTTTCCGTGCAGGGAACACCTGTGAATGAAGAGGACTTCGTGGAGTTGTCTCTCGAGCTCCCCCAAGCACTGACAATGGTTCCGGAAGCCTGAGCGTGGGGAGGTTCCACCAACGGTCGGCAGCGCGTGGGTTCTAACGGAATGCCTAAGCTCGTCTCCCCTGAGGGTTTTCCTAATGTCTCTGTGCCAGGGAATGCTAGGCGGTTGAAGGAAGTCCCAGTGGCAGAGGCTGCCTCACCATGGACAGGAAAGGTATTTCTCGGACTTCCCCGGACAGGGAACACCTGTGACTGAGGAGAGCTGCGTGGAGTTGTCTCTCGAGCTCACCCACGCAATGATAATGGTGCCGGAATCCTTACCGTGGGGAGGTACCTCCATTGGTCGGCAGCGCGTGGGTTCTAACGGAATGCATAAGCTCGTCTCCCCTGAGAATTTTCCTAATGTCTCTGTGCCAGGGAAAGCTTGAGGGATTTGCAGGAATTCCCAGTGTCAGAGGCTGCCCCCCCAATGTCAGGGAAGTTATTTCTCGGACTTCCCCAAACAGGGAACACCTGTGACTGAAGAGAGCTGCGTGGAGTTGTCTGTCGATCTCCCCTACGCACTGAAAATGTTTCTGGAATCCTGAGCGTGGGGAGGTTCCACCAACGGTCGGCAGCGTGTAGGTTCTAACGGAATGCCTAAACTCGTCTCCCCTGAGGGTTTTCCTAATGTCTCTGTGCCAGGGAATGCTAGGGGGGTTTGCAGGAAGTCCCAGGGACAGAGGCTGCCTCCACAAGCTCAGGGAAGGTATTTCTCGGACTTCCCCGAACAGGGAACACCTGCGACTGAAGAGAGCTGCGTGGAGTTGTCTCTCGAGCTCCCCCACGCGCTGACAATGGTTCCGGAATCCTGGGCGTGGGGAGGTTCCACCAACGGTCGGCAGCGCGTGGGTTCTAACGGAATTGCAAAGCTCGTCTCCCCTGATGGCTTTCCTAATATCTCTGTGCCAGGGAATGGTAGGGGGGTTTGAAGGTATTCCCAGTGGCAGAGACTGCCTCCCCAAGGTCAGGAAAGTTATTTCTCGGACTTCCCCGGACAGGGAACACCTGTGAATGAGGAGAGCTGCGTGGAGTTGTCTCTCGAGCTCCCCCACGCACTGACAATGGTTCCGGAATCCTGAGCGTTGGGAGGTTCCACCAACGTTCGGCAGCGCGTGGGTTTTAACGGAATGCCTAAGCTCGTCTCCCCTGAGGGTTTTCCCAATGTCTCTGTGCCGGGGAATGCTAGGGGGGTTTGCAGGAAGTCCCAGGGACCGAGGCTGACGCCTCAAGGTCAGGGAAGGTATTTCTCGGACTTCCCCGAACAGGGAACAACTGTGACTGAAGAGAGCTGCGTGGAGTTGTCTCTCTACCTCCCCGACGCACTGACAATGGTTCCGGAATCCTGAGCGTGGGGAGGTTCCACCAACGGTCGGCAGCGCGTGGGTTCTAATAGAATTGCAAAGCTCGTCTCCCCTGAGGGTTTTCCTAATTTCTCTGTGCCAGGGAAGGCTAGGGGGGTTTGCAGGAATTCCCAGTGAGAGAGGCTGCCTCCCCAAGGTCAGGGAAGTTATTTCTCGGACTTCCCCAAACAGGGAACACCTGTGACTGAAGAGAGCTGCGTGCAGTTGTCTGTCGATCTCCGCTACGCACTGAAAATGTTTCTGGAATCCTGAGCGTGGGGAGGTTCCACCAACGTTCGGCAGCGTGTGGGTTCTAACGGAATGCCTAAGCTCGTCTCCCCTGAGGATTTTCCTAATATCTCTGTGCCAGGGAATGCTGGGGTTTTTGCAGGAAGTCCCAGGGAAATAGGCTGCCTCCCCAAGGTCAGGGAAGTTATTTCTCGGACTTCCCCGAACAGGGAACACCTGTGACTGAAGAGAGCTGCGTGGAGTTGTCTCTCGTGCTCCCCCACGCGCTGACAATGGTTCCGGAATCATGAGCGTGGGGAGGTTCCACCAACGGTCGGCAGCGCGTGGGTTCTAATGGAATGCATAAGCTCGTCTCCCCTGAGGGTTTTTCTAATGTCTCTGTGCCAGGGAATGCTAGGGGGGTTTGCAGGAAGTCCCAGGGACAACGGCTGCCTCCCCAAGGTCAGGGAAGATTTTTCTCGGACTTCCCCAAACAGGGAACACCTGTGACTGAAGAGAGCTGCGTGGAGTTGTCTGTCGAGCTCCCCCACGCACTGACAATGGTTCCGGAATCCTGAGCGTGGGGAGGTTCCACCAACGGTCGGCAGTGCGTTGGTTCTAACGTAATTGCAAAGCTCGTCTCCCCTGAGGGTTTTCCTAATATCTCTGTGCCAGGGAACGCTAGGGGCGTTTGAAGGAATTCCCAGTGGCAGAGACTGCATCCCCAAGGTCAGGAAAGTTATTTCTCGGACTTCCCCGGACAGGGAACACCTGTGACTGAGGAGAGCTGCGTGGAGTTGTCTCTCGAGCTCCCCCACGCGCTGACAATGTTTCCGGAATCCTGAGCGTGGGGAGGTTCCACCAACGGTCGGCAGCGCATGGGATATAACGGAATTGCAAAGCTCGTCTCCCCTGAGGGTTTTCCTAATGTCTCTGTGCCAGGGAATGCTAGGGGGGTTTGAAGGATGTCCCAGTGGC